>NC_031986.2:269529-639251 GCF_001858045.2 Oreochromis niloticus
AATACAAAAACACAACTTCTCAGGAGAAGACTTGCACGTATAGCAGTCTTATTGCACATGTGTGGGTTTGTGTGTTTGATCAGCTGGAAAAGTCTTTATTGTAGAGTCTGACAGCAGTGGGGAGGAAAGACCTGCGAAATCTCTCCGTCCCACACATGGGTGCCGCAGTCTCCCACTGAAGGAGCTGCTCAGTGCTGTCACAGTTCTCATGCATGGGGTGGGAGATGTTGTCCATCAGGGATGACAGCTTAGCCACCATTCTCCGTCACTCACAGGAGGTGAACAAGGAGGCCATGTCATTAGTTTTTCTTCTTTTATACCCTTTCTTGCCAGCCACGCTGTGGAGTACTTGGACGCGTGTGATGGAGCATTGTCCTGCATGAAAATCATGTTTTTCTTGAAGGATGCAGACTTCTTCCTGTACCACTGCTTGAAGAAGGTGTCTTCCAGAAACTGGCAGTAGGACTGGGAGTTGAGCTTGACTCCATCCTCAACCCGAAAAGGCCCCACAAGCTCATCTTTGATGATACCAGCCCAAACCAGTACTCCACCTCCACCTTGCTGGCGTCTGAGTGGGACTGGAGCTCTCTGCCCTTTACCAATCCAGCCACGGGCCCATCCATCTGGCCCATCAAGACTCACTCTCATTTCATCAGTCCATAAAACCTTTAGAAAAATCAGTCTTGAGATATTTCTTGGCCCAGTCTTGACGTTTCAGCTTGTGTGTCTGTTCAGTGGTGGTCGTCTTTCAGCCTTTCTTACCTTGGCCATGTCTCTGAGTTGCACACCTTGTGCTTTTGGGCACTCCAGTGATGTTGCAGCTCTGAAATATGGCCAAACTGGTGGCAAGTGGCATCTTGGCAGCTGCACGCTTGACTTTTCTCAGTTCATGGGCAGTTATTTTGCGCCTTGGTTTTCCACACGCTTCTTGCGACCCTGTTGACTATTTGAATGAAACGCTTGATTGTTGATGATCACGCTTCAGAAGCTTTGCAATTTTAAGACTGCTGCATCCCTCTGCAAGATATCTCACTATTTTTGACTTTTCTGAGCCTGTCAAGTCCTTCTTTTGACCCATTTTGCCAAAGGAAAGGAGGTTGCCTAATAATTATGCACACCTGATATAGGGTGTTGATGTCATTAGACCACACCCCTTCTCATTACAGAGATGCACATCACCTAATATGCTTAATTGGTAGTAGGCTTTCGAGCCTATACAGCTTGGAGTAAGACAACATGCATGAAGAGGATGATGTGGACAAAATACTCATTTGCCTAATAATTCTGCACTCCCTGTAAACACCAAGCTCCTTTTTTGTGTAGCTGACAGCTGGTAACTGTGCAGGGCGGATCTAGCAAAGCTTTTGCCAGGGGGCCAGGTAGGGCATTAACAGAGAAAGGTGGACATAAAGATATACTTTTCTTTCTTACTCTCATATAAAATATTTAGCTTTTATTAAATACTTATGTGAATCTTACAACCAAAGTTTGTATAATAATACACAAGATTGGCTGTAGACCATTGTTCATCAATCAGAACACTGTGTAAAAATAACAAAAAACAAAAAGTGAATGCGAAAGTGCATAAATATTTATTTTATGTGTTTGATGTGTGTGTCGGGGCGTGGTCTGCAGTGCCGCTGCAGGGGAGGTGGACCCACCTGAGCGGCACCTGCAATCACGCCTCTCGGGCGTAGTCTGTGCTCTCTCGGCTGTTTTTGAGTGTGTGTCGGGCTGTGAGTTGAAAAGCTACAGCCGGCTGTGTGGGTAAACCAACCATGTATGAAAAGTGGTCCATAACGTAATGCTTCAAAGCGTGTTCATGCAAACATTGTCGGGTCTGCCGTGGTACAATGGGACTTCTGCTCATGAACCTGTGTGCACAGCGTCTGCAAATCGGCGCTGTACGAAGTAACTTCATCTTTACACAAAACTGTAAGCTGTCATCTGTGAAGCGTGAGCGGTGTTTGTTTTTACCATAGTTCATGGTGGAGAATGGCTGCTCTTCTGAGTTTTGCTCTCTGTAGCCGTATGAATGGCAAACTACAGTGATTAGCAGCGGCATAGGCACACATAAAATTTCTTCTGAAATTTTCGCTTTCTAGTTATGTGTGCCTATGACAAGAGGCACACATATTACTATTCGTCGGATTTATTATTATTGTGTGGATGCCCTAAAAGGGCTTCCACACTATTGAGTTCCTGTTTCTCTTTATTCTTTATTATTCCCCTAGTTGCTTCCGTACACTTTTGGCACTTAACTACTTTCTCAGTTTTCAGCCGATTTTCTCAGTCAAACTCTATACTGTTCTGCTCTTTCTGCTAATGATGGCTATGATTTGGTGTTTATTACTGTTATACTTTTTAAATATTACACTTTTTCCTTTAATTGTCCCATTGAAATGAATGGGAAACTTCCACAATTCTGCTAAAACTTGCTTGTCTTTGAAACTTAACTACTTTGTCATACTTTCACCTAGAAACTCCATTCAAACTTTAAAATGTTCTCAGATTATTGGGCTATTCCTGTCTGATTCAGCTTTTTCAGATCTTCTACCGTTTTAATCTTATCTCTCTTTAAGTTTTCAGTTGCAAAATTGTGATTTTTCAGAAAATACATGCGTTGCTATGGTTGCTATGCAATTAAGTCAGAGTGAGTGCTGGTCCGTTCTGATTTTCTCTTCATGTCTAAACAACTTCTTGCTACTCACTCAATTTCCACTCAACCCCACAAATTATACATCAAAACGTAGGTATTTTTGCTGGCTTTCAGACAATGTCACTATGTTTATTGTGAGATTTACCGTTTTTTCGCAATTTGCCTTGGAGTGACACAAGGTCTCAATACTCCCCATTCAAAGTCTATGGGGAGGTTTTGAAATTCAGAGCTGAAATTCTGAAACGGGAGGCATTTTCAAATCGCCATATCTCTTTAATAAAGCAAAGTTAGGACATGAGGCTTGTGCCAATATATCTTCAGACACTGCTGACACTCACAGTGGAAGCAGTTTTTACAATTATCTTACCGTTGAGCAATGAATTACGTTTGTTTGAGGGTGGAAATCTGTCCTTCTCTCAGTCTTCAAACTCTGGAAATGAAGCCGTTTCTTCTCTCGTCAAATCTCCGCGATGGAGGCACAAAGAGCTATCAAAATCGCAGTGAAAGTACACCAAAGTCCGCTGATTCACCCAGTACAAGAATTATGCTGCTAGCCCTCCTAGTTTTTGAGTTACACGACGTTTTGTAACTCCAAAAAACGGCGTTTTTCGCCTCTCACCGCGATCTATTTTCTGACTGCCCAAGTATCTGTCTTTCAGACCGCCGCCCCCTTTCCAGGTGGCGCAATCAGTAATGACACGGCTCTGCAGCTCAAAGGTCATGGGTTCAATCCCACCTTTGTCCACGTTTTTTTTTTTCACTACAAATTTATACACTATCACAGACTTGTAATTTATATTGCTATTTTATTACAATTCTGCAAAGTTTGATGATTTTAGCAGCTTTTCTAATATGGACCTCAGATTCTTGTTAACGCTCCATGGCAGAAACAAGTACACAGCCTGATGAAGCAGACTGAGGCAGTACCTCTGATTGGTGAATTTGAGCAGAACCAGGTTGTTCTTTCATTTCATTTCTTTATTTATTTCACACATGGTTCAACAGTGTTTCTTTTTCTACATACAGAACCTTCTGCCTCTTTTCTGCAGAAATTCTGCTGATTCACCTCTTTTCTGCAAAATTTTCAGCCTTTTCACCACTTATCAGCACAATTGTCAGCAGCTTCTGCTCATTTCAGCAGAATTGTCAGTCTCTCCACCTCTTCTTTGTAAGAATGACTTTGGCTCAGGGAAATGAATAGCTGCCTTTGAGCAGAAATTCTGCTGATTCATCTCTTTTCAGCGCAACTTATTGCTTCTTTACCTCTTTTCTGCAGAAATTCTGCTGATTCACCTCTTTTCTGCAAAATTTTCAGCCTTTTCACTTCTTCTCAGCACAATTCTCAGCAGCTTCTGCTCATTTAGCAAAATTGTCAGTTTCTCCATCTCTTGTTTTTGAGAGGAAGAGTTTGGCTCAGTGAGATGAGCAGCTGCCTTGAGACGAGAACGGCCAGGTTCAAATCCCGGTCATGGCAAAACCTGTTTTCAGTTTTCTCTTTTGTTCTGCCTCTTTTCTGCAGAAATTCTGCTGATTTACCTCTTTTCTGCAAAATTTTCAGCCTTTTCACCTCTTCTCAGCACAATTCTCAGCAGCTTCTGGTCATTTTAGCAGAATTGTCGGTCTCTCCTCCTCTTTTTTGAGAGAATGAGTTTAGCTCAGAGAGATGAGTAACTGCCTTGAGACCAGGAGGGCCAGGTTCGAATCCTGCTCAGGGCGAAATGTTTTTTTTCACCACCATACAACTTTTTGCAACTTTTCATCTTTTCAGCAGACAGCTTCAGCGTTAAGGCATCCACACAGCATTTTCGCAGGAAATGCAAATTTTTCTAGTTATTATTATTCTTCAGTTTCCGCCTGAAATTTTGCAGCGAAACTCGCCCCGCAGTTTTGAGACAAGCTTCATATATGTTACCTCATTTTGTGCGGCTGGATCAGGAATGGTGTGCTATGACTTTTGGTGTTTATAACTATTATAGTTTTTTAAATATTAATATTTTAGTGAAAATTTTCCCGCGCTTCTCTGCCAAACAGTTTTGAAAATAGGGTTACATATGTTAGATCATTTTGTGCGGCTGGAGCTGGACTAGTATGGTATACACTTTTGGTGTTTATGACTTTTATAGTTTTTGAAATATTTAGATTTTAGTGCAAATTTAGGCCAATTTCCATAGAAACAGACTTTATTTGTGGTGGGTTGGCTCTCTCTAGTGGTATACCGGGAGTAGTACGGCTGAAAATCTGTATGCTTGTTACAAAACTCCATATCCCATAATTCATAGCACCCCTCTGCCGAGTTAAACAATGGCGGACACCACTTCGTTTTATATGTCTTTTATTCGTGTTTCTAGGTCACAAAATACACTTTTAAGATATTTTCAGGCGAGAATGTAGGTGTGTAAACTTCAAATATCTGCTCGTTTTATCAAGACATCCCATATTAGCGACAATTCTCTTAAGTGTTGCTGATAGCCGGCTAGCTAGCTAGCGCCGCTAGCTTAGCTAGCTAGCGCCCCTTCGTGAAAAACCACCCAGGCTTGGCTGATAGTGAGGTGGCTAAATTTGTTTAATCGCCCGATCGCTCGGCAAGGGTCTGTGTCTTAGCTGGACTTATTTTTCGTTTATATGGGCCGATGATGCTGGTCGATGTGGAAAAAATAACTGAGTTGTTTGGTGGTGGAGCTACAACAGAGGGCAGCTATCCACCGGTGTGTGACAGAAAGGACATGCCGCGAACGAGACATACAAGGCGGTGAGGCTACCGCCGATCGTCCGGTGTTTGCTAACGCGGAGGTCAATCGTGGATCAGGGAAAGCGAAGGCAGGAGCGTGAGGTGAACTGAATTTCAGGTTAGAAGTTATGACCTGCACTCTATTTGGGTCAGATATAAACCGAGTTTAGGTGTAGTTTATTTAGCAACAGTTCTCTTACGTGTTGCTGATAGCCGGCTGGCTAGCTAGCTAGCGCCGCTAGCTTAGCTAGCTAGCGCGGCTAGCGACCCTTCGTGAAAAACCACCCAGGCTTGGCTGATAGTGAGGTGGCTAAAATTTGTTTAATCGCCCGATCGCTCGGCAAGGGTCTGTGTCTTAGCTGGACTTATTTTTCGTTTATATGGGCCGATGATGCTGGTCGATGTGGAAAAAATAACTGAGTTGTTTGGTGGTGGAGCTACAACAGAGGGCAGCTATCCACCGGTGTGTGACAGAAAGGACATGCCGCCAACGAGACATATGAGGCCGGGCAGGCGATTGCTAACGCGGTGGTCAATCATGGATCAGGGAAAGCGAAGGCAGGAGCGTGAGGTGAACTGAATTTCAGGTAAGAAGTTATGAACTGCACTCTATTTGGGTCAGATATAAACAGAGTTTAGGTGTAGTTTATTTTCGTTGTGCTGACTTTTTCAGTCACTTACAATAACTCGTACTGCGTTCTAGCTAGCACGACGGAGTTTCTATACAGCTGTGTGCGCATGTTGAACTTTATGACAGCCTCCCCTGTCATTCTCTCGCCTGTTGAAACTTCAGTCATGAAACTGATCAATGATCGGCGTTTCTCTCTTGTTTGTTTATCGCGCAAAACAACAGCAGCACGTTTAAGCATGATCAGCTGTTGTTAGAATTCATTTGCTTTTAATTTCTGGTATCAGCTGATGTTTGCTGGAGCTACAGCTGTAAAAACGGCAGATGTCCTTACTGAATCATCAGAGCTGAACTGGTGATGGAGAAACAGGTTTACTCTTTAGGTGACATGAATAAGTTGAAGGGAAGTTATGAACTATTTTTGACAGACAAATACAGGGAGTGCAGAATTATTAGGCAAGTTGTATTTTTGAGGAATAATTTTATTATTGAACAACAACCATGTTCTAAATGAACCCAAAAAACTCATTAATATCAAAGCTGAAAGTTTTTGGAAGTAGTTTATAGTTTTAGCTATTTTAGGGGGATATCTGTGTGTGCAGGTGACTATTACTGTGCATAATTATTAGGCAACTTAACAAAAAACAAATATATACCCATTTCAATTATTTATTTTTACCAGTGAAACCAATATAACATCTCCACATTCACAAATATACATTTCTGACATTCAAAAACAAAACAAAAACAAATCAGCGACCAATATAGCCACCTTTCTTTGCAAGGACGCTCAAAAGTCTGCCATCCATGGATTCTGTCAGTGTTTTGATCTGTTCACCATCAACATTGCGTGCAGCAGCAACCACAGCCTCCCAGGCACTGTTCAGAGAGGTGTACTGTTTTCCCTCCTTGTAAATCTCACATTTGATGATGGACCACAGGTTCTCAATGGGGTTCAGATCAGGTGAACAAGGAGGCCATGTCATTAGTTTTTCTTCTTTTATACCCTTTCTTGCCAGCCACGCTGTGGAGTACTTGGACGCGTGTGATGGAGCATTGTCCTGCATGAAAATCATGTTTTTCTTGAAGGATGCAGACTTCTTCCTGTACCACTGCTTGAAGAAGGTGTCTTCCAGAAACTTGCAGTAGCACTGTGAGTTGAGCTTGACTCCATCCTCAACCCGAAAAGGCCCCACAAGCTCATCTTTGATGATACCAGCCCAAACCAGTACTCCACCTCCACCTTGCTGGCATCTGAGTGGGACTGGAGCTCTCTGCCCTTTACCAATCCAGCCACGGGCCCATCCATCTGGCCCATCAAGACTCACTCTCATTTCATCAGTCCATAAAACCTTAGAAAAATCAGTCTTGAGATATTTCTTGGCCCAGTCTTGACGTTTCAGCTTGTGTGTCTTGTTCAGTGGTGGTCGTCTTTCAGCCTTTCTTACCTTGGCCATGTCTCTGAGTATTGCACACCTTGTGCTTTTGGGCACTCCAGTGATGTTGCAGCTCTGAAATATGGCCAAACTGGTGGCAAGTGGCATCTTGGCAGCTGCATGCTTGACTTTTCTCAGTTCATGGGCAGTTATTTTGCGCCTTGGTTTTTCCACACGCTTCTTGCGACCCTGTTGACTATTTTGAATGAAACGCTTGATTGTTCGATGATCACGCTTCAGAAGCTTTGCAATTTTAAGACTGCTGCATCCCTCTGCAAGATATCTCACTATTTTTGACTTTTCTGAGCCTGTCAAGTCCTTCTTTTGACCCATTTGGCCAAAGGAAAGGAAGTTGCCTAATAATTATGCACACCTGATATAGGGTGTTGATGTCATTAGACCACACCCCTTCTCATTACAGAGATGCACATCACCTAATATGCTTAATTGGTAGTAGGCTTTCGAGCCTATACAGCTTGGAGTAAGACAACATGCATGAAGAGGATGATGTGGACAAAATACTCATTTGCCTAATAATTCTGCACTCCCTGTAAACACCAAGCTCCTTTTTTTGTGTAGCTGACAGCTGGTAACTGTGCAGGGGCGGATCTAGCAAAGCTTTTGCCAGGGGGCCAGGTAGGGCATTAACAGGGAAAGGGGGACACAAAGATATACTTTTCTTTCTTGCTCTCATATAAAATATTTAGCTTTTTATTAAATAGTTATCTGCATCTTACAACCACAGTTTGTATAATAATACACAAGATTGGCTGTAGACCATTGTTAATCATTCAGAACACTGTGTAAAAATAACAACAAACAAAAAGTGAATGCAAAAGTGCATAAATATTTATTTTACGTGTTTGATGTGTGTGTCGGGGCGTGGTCTGCAGTGCCGCTGGAGGGGAGGTGGACCCACGGGTGTAAAGTCTGTGCTCTCTTGGCTGTTTTTTGGGTGTGTGTGGGGCTATGAGTTGAAAAGCTACAGCTGCCTGTGTGGGTACACCAACCATGTGTGAAAAGTGGTCCATAACGTAATGCTTCAATGCATGTTCATGCAAACATTGTCGGGTCTGCCGTGATACAATGGGACTTCTGCTCATGAACCTCTGTGCACAGCGTCTGCAAATCGGGGCTGTACGAAGTCACCTCATCTTTACCCAAAACTGTAAGCTGTCATCTGTGAGGCGAGAGCAGTGTTTGTTTTTATCATAATTCATGGTGGAGAATGGCTGATCTTCTGAGTTTTGCCCTAAGCAGCCGTAAGAATGGCAAACTACAAAGATTAGCAGCGGCATAGGCACACATAAAATTTCTTCAGAAATTTTCGCTTTCTAGTTATTATTATTATTATTCTCCAGTTTCCGCCTGAAATTTTGCAGCGAATCTCGCCTCGCAGTTTTGAGACAAGCTTCATATATGTTACCTCATTTTGTGCGGCCGGATCTGGAATGGTGTGCTATGACTTTTGGTGTTTATGAATTTTATAGTTTTTTAAATATTAATATTTTAGTGAAAATTTTCCCGCGCTCCTCTGCCAAACAGTTTTGACATTAGGGTTACATATGTTAGATCATTTTGTGCGGCTGGAGCTGGACTATTATGTTATGACTTTTGGTGTTTATAACTTTTATAGTTTTTTAAATATTAATATTTTAGTGCAAATTTAGGCCAATTCATCTTTTGGCGCCAAATAAACAGACTTCATTTGTGGTGTCTTGGCTCTCTCTAGTGGTATGCCGGGAGTGGTACAGCCTGTGTACCCTTATTTGGATTACCGTAATGATGACAATTTCAACGGTGGGCACAGCGTCGCTGCTTTCAGGAGCCCTTGGAATTTTTAAGGTTGCGCAAATCATTCAAAAGTTACGGTAATGCTTGGTGGAAAACTCAATATCCCACAATTCATAGCACGCCTCTACAGAGTGAACAATGGCGGCCACCACTTCGTTTTATATGTCTTTTATTCGTGTTTCTAGGTCACAAAATAAGCTTTTAAGATATTTTCAGGCGAGAATGTAGGTGTGTAAACTTCAAATATCTGCTTGTTTTATCAAGACATCCCATATTTAGCGACAGTGCTCTGACTACGTCGGTCCTGCCTGACAGCTAGCCGGCTACCTAGCTGGCTACCTAGCTAGCTGCCGCACTTGGCTGCAAATGGATAGCGAGGGGACTCTCTCTGTCGTTTCACCTCCCCGGTCTCTCGCAAATGCTCGCATAGAATCGGAGTTACAGCTGGATGTGGAAAAAATAACTGAGTTGTTTGGTGGTGGAGCTACAACAGAGGGCAGCTACCCACCGGTGTGTGACAGAAAGGATATGCCGCCAACGAGACATATGAGGCCGGGCAGGCGATTGCTAACGCGGTGGTCAATCATGGATCAGGGAAAGCGAAGGCAGGAGCGTGAGGTGAACTGAATTTCAGGTAAGAAGTTATGAACTGCACTCTATTTGGGTCAGATATAAACCGAGTTTAGGTGTAGTTTATTTAGCAGCAGTTCTCTTATGTGTTGCTGATAGCCGGCTAGCTAGCTAGCGCCGCTAGCATAGTTAGCTCGCGCCGCTAGCAACCCTTCGTGAAAAAGCACCCAGGCTTGGCTTATATTGAGGCGGGTGAAACTCGTGTCAGCACCCGGTCGCTCTCTATTTGGGTCAGATATAAACCGAGTTTAGGTGTAGTTTATTTAGCAGCAGTTCTCTTATGTGTTGCTGATAGCCGGCTAGCTAGCTAGCGCCGCTAGCATAGTTAGCTCGCGCCGCTAGCAACCCTTCGTGAAAAAGCACCCAGGCTTGGCTTATATTGAGGCGGGTGAAACTCGTGTCAGCACCCGGTCGCTCTCTATTTGGGTCAGATATAAACCGAGTTTAGGTGTAATTTATTTTCGTTGACCTTTTACAATCGTAATGCCACGGGAGTTTATATACAGCTGTGTGCGCACTAAGTTACTGACGTTGGACTTTATTTTATTCATTAGGGTTAGTTCATAGAGTTGCCGTGCCGTACAAACGGAATCGTCCCACATTCAGAGAAAACATTATGATTTATTCTGTCGTTACGAAGCCTCCCCTGTCATTCTCTCGCGTGTTGAAACGTCAATCATGAAACTGATCAATGATCGGCTGTTCGCTCTTATTTATCGCGCTAAACAACAGCAGCACGTTTAAGCTTGATCAGCTGTTGTTAGAATTCTTTTGATTTTAATTTCTAGTATCAGCTGATGTTTGCTGGAGCATGAAGATGAAATCAGGAGATGTCCTTACTGAATCATCAGAGCTGAACTGGTGATGGAGAAACAGGTTTACACTTTAGGTGACATGAATGAGTTGAAGGGAAGTTATGAACTGTTTCTGAGAGAAATAAACACCAAGCTCCTTTTTTTATTTAGCTGACAGCTGGTAACTGTGCAGGGGCGGATCTAGCAAAGCTTTTGCCAGGGGGCCAGGTAGGGCATTAACAGAGAAAGGTGGACACAAAGATATACTTTTCTTTCTTACTCTCATACAGGGAGTGCAGAATTATTAGGCAAGTTGTATTTTTGAGGAATAATTTTATTATTGAACAACAACCATGTTCTCAATGAACCCAAAAAACTCATTAATATCAAAGCTGAATGTTTTTGGAAGTAGTTTTTAGTTTGTGTTTAGTTTTAGCTATTTTAGGGGGATATCTGTGTGTGCAGGTGACTATTACTGTGCATAATTATTAGGCAACTTAACAAAAAACAAATATATACCCATTTCAATTATTTATTTTTACCAGTGAAACCAATATAACATCTCCACATTCACAAATATACATTTCTGACATTCAAAAACAAAACAAAAACAAATCAGCGACCAATATAGCCACCTTTCTTTGCAAGGACACTCAAAAGCCTGCCATCCATGGATTCTGTCAGTGTTTTGATCTGTTCACCATCAACATTGCGTGCAGCAGCAACCACAGCCTCCCAGACACTGTTCAGAGAGGTGTACTGTTTTCCCTCCTTGTAAATCTCACATTTGATGATGGACCACAGGTTCTCAATGGGGTTCAGATCAGGTGAACAAGGAGGCCATGTCATTAGTTTTTCTTCTTTTAAACCCTTTCTTGCCAGCCACGCTGTGGAGTACTTGGACGCATGTGATGGAGCATTGTCCTGCATGAAAATCATGTTTTTCTTGAAGGATGCAGACTTCTTCCTGTACCACTGCTTGAAGAAGGTGTCTTCCAGAAACTGGCAGTAGGACTGGGAGTTGAGCTTGACGCCATCCTCAACCCGAAAAGGCCCCACAAGCTCACCTTTGATGATACCAGCCCAAACCAGTACTCCACCTCCACCTTGCTGGCGTCTGAGTGGGACTGGAGCTCTCTGCCCTTTACCAATCCAGCCACGGGCCCATCCATCTGGCCCATCAAGACTCACTCTCATTTCATCAGTCCATAAAACCTTAGAAAAATCAGTCTTGAGATATTTCTTGGCCCAGTCTTGACGTTTCAGCTTGTGTGTCTTGTTCAGTGGTGGTCGTCTTTCAGCCTTTCTTACCTTGGCCATGTCTCTGAGTATTGCACACCATGTGCTTTTGGGCACTCCAGTGATGTTGCAGCTCTGAAATATGGCCAAACTGGTGGCAAGTGGCATCTTGGCAGCTGCACGCTTGACTTTTCTCAGTTCATGGGCAGTTATTTTGCGCCTTGGTTTTTCCACATGCTTCTTGCGACCCTGTTGACTATTTTGAATGAAACGCTTGATTGTTCGATGATCACGCTTCAGAAGCTTTGCAATTTTAAGACTGCTGCATCCCTCTGCAAGATATCTCACTATTTTTGACTTTTCTGAGCCTGTCAAGTCCTTCTTTTGACCCATTTTGCCAAAGGAAAGGAAGTTGCCTAATAATTATGCACACCTGATATAGGGTGTTGATGTCATTAGACCACACCCCTTCTCATTACAGAGATGCACATCACCTAATATGCTTAATTGGTAGTAGGCTTTCGAGCCTATACAGCTTGGAGTAAGACAACATGCATGAAGAGGATGATGTGGACAAAATACTCATTTGCCTAATAATTCTGCACTCCCTGTAAACACCAAGCTCCTTTTTTGTGTAGCTGACAGCTGGTAACTGTGCAGGGGCGGATCTAGCAAAGCTTTTGCCAGGGGGCCAGGTAGGGCATTAACAGGGAAAGGGGGACACACAGATATACTTTTCTTTCTTACTCTCATATAAAATATTTAGCTTTTTATTAAATAGTTATCTGCATCTTACAACCACAGTTTGTATAATAATACACAAGATTGGCTGTAGACCATTGTTAATCATTCAGAACACTGTGTAAAAATAACAAAAAACAGAAAGTGAATGCAAAAGTGCATAAATATTTATTTTACGTGTTTGATGTGTGTGGCGGGGCGTGGTCTGCAGTGCCGCTGCAGGGGAGGTGGACCCACCTGAGCGGCACCTGCAATCACGCCTCTCGGGCGTAGTCTGTGCTCTCTCGGCTGTTTTTGGGTGTGTGTCGGGCTGTGAGTTGAAAAGCTACAGCCAGCTGTTTGGGTACCGCAACCATGTGTGAAAAGTGGTCCATAACGTAATGCTTCAAAGCGTGTTCATGCAAACATTGTCGGATCTGCCGTGGTACAATGGGACTTCTGCTCATGAACCTGTGTGCACAGCGTCTGCAAATCGGCGCTGTACGAAGTAACTTCATCTTTACACAAAACTGTAAGCTGTCATCTGTGAAGCGTGAGCGGTGTTTGTTTTTACCATAGTTCATGGTGGAGAATGGGTGCTCTTCTGAGTTTTGCTCTCTGTAGCTGTATGAATGGCAAACTACACTGAATAGCAGCGGCATAGGCACACATAAAATTTCTTCTGAAATTTTCGCTTTCTAGTTCTTATTATTATTATTATTCTCCATCTTCCGCCTAAATTTCGGCACGTATCACGCCCCGCAGTTTTGAGACAAGCTTCATATATGTTACCTCATTTTGTGCGGCCGGATCTGGAATGGTGTGCTATGACTTTTGGTGTTTATGAATTTTATAGTTTTTTAAATATTAATATTTTAGTGAAAATTTTCCCGCGCTCCTCTGCCAAACAGTTTTGACATTAGGATTACATATGTTAGATCATTTTGTGCGGCTGGAGCTGGACTATTATGTTGTGACTTTTGGTGTTTATGACTTTTATAGTTTTTTAAATATTAATATTTTAGTACAAATTTAGGCCAATTCATCTTTTGGCGCCAAATAAACAGACTTCATTTGTGGTGTCTTGGCTCTCTCTAGTGGTATACCGGGAGTAGTACAGCCGAAAAGATTTATCCTTGTGTTGAAAACTCCATATCCCACAATTCATAGCACGCCTCTACAGAGTGAACAATGGCGGCCACCACTTCGTTTTATATGTCTTTTATTCGTGTTTCTAGGTCACAAAATAAACGTTTAAGATATTTTCAGGCGAGAATGTAGGTGTGTAAACTTCAAATATCTGCTTGTTTTATCAAGACATCCCATATTTAGCGACAGTGCTCTGACGACGTCGGTCCTGCCTGACAGCTAGCCGGCTACCTAGCTAGCTGCCGCACTTGGCTGCAAATGGATAGCGAGGGGACTCTCTCTGTCGTTTCACCTCCCCGGTCTCTCGCAAATGCTCGCACAGAATCGGAGTTACAGCTGGATGTGGAAAAAATAACTGAGTTGTTTGGTGGTGCTATAATGCGGAGCTACAACAGTGGGCAGCTATCCACCGGTGTATGACAGAAAGGACATGCCGCGACCGCCGATCGACCGGTGTTTGCTAACGCGGAGGTCAATCGTGGATCAGGGAAAGCAAAGGCAGGAGCGTGAGGTGAACTGAATTTCAGGTAAGAAGTTATGACCTGCACTCTATTTGGGTCAGATATAAACCGAGTTTAGGTGTAGTTTATTTAGCAGCAGTTCTCTTACGTGTTGCTGATAGCCGGCTAGCTAGCTAGCGCCGCTAGCATAGTTAGCTAGCACCGCTAGCGACCCTTCGTGAAAAAGCACCCAGGCTTGGCTTATATTGAGGCGGGTGAAACTCGTGTCAGCACCCGGTCGCTCGCCGACAGTATGTGTTTTAGCTGGACTTATTTTTCGTTTATATGGACCGATGATTTATTTATTTATTCATTTTAGTAACGGTATAAACAGTGAAAGGTGGTGGATTGGCCAGATGTAAACTTCAAATATCTGCTCGTGTTACCAAGACATCCCATATTAGCTCTGATGTTTTCGGTGCCTGCAAAGAGCTAGACAGGTAGCTAGCTAACCCGAGCTGGCTGTCTTTTGACTCAGGGTCATAGCTGGACTTATTTTTCGTTTTTATGAGCCGATGAGGGTTTTTTTTTAGTAACGGTACAAACAGTGAAAGGCGGTGGATTGTCCAGATGCTGGTCGATGTGGAAAAATAACTGAATTGTTTGGTAGTCGCTGACGCGGAGCTACAACCGAGGGCAGCTATCCACCGGTGTGTGTCAGAAAGAACATGCGGGGAACGAGGCGGCGAGGTGACCGCCGATCGACCGGTGGTAGATCGTGGATCAGGGAAACCGAAGGCAGGAGAAGCAGGCGGCTGCCGGTCGGAGCGTGAGGTGAACTGAATTTCAGGTAAGAAGTTATGACCTGCACTCTATTTGGGTCAGATATAAACCGAGTTTAGGTGTAGTTTATTTTCGTTGTGCTGACTTTTTACAATCAGTTATAATAACTGGTACTGCGTGGTAGCTAGCACGATGGAGTTTCTATACAGCTGTGTGCGCGCTAAGTTACTGATGTTGAACTTTATGACAGCCTCCCCTGTCATTCTCTCGCCTGTTCAAACTTCAGTCATGAAACTGATCAATGATCGGCTTTTCTCTCTTGTTTGTTTATCGCGCTAAACAACAGCAGCACGTTTAAGCTTGATCAGCTGTTGTTAGAATTCATTTGATTTTAATTTCTAGTATCAGCTGATGTTTGCTGGAGCCACAGCTGTAGAAGCGGCTGGTCGAAACCAGGAGATGACCTTACTGAATCATCAGAGCTGAACTGGTGATGGAGAAACAGGTTTACCTTTTTTTTAGGTGACATGAATGAGTTGAAGGGAAGTTATGAACTGTTTCTGAGAGAAATAAACACCAAGCTCCTTTTTTTATTTAGCTGACAGCTGGTAACTGTGCAGGGGCGGATCTAGCAAAGCTTTTGCCAGGGGGCCAGGTAGGGCATTAACAGAGAAAGGTGGACACAAAGATATACTTTTCTTTCTTACTCTCATACAGGGAGTGCAGAATTATTAGGCAAGTTGTATTTTGAGGAATAATTTTATTATTGAACAACAACCATGTTCTCAATGAACCCAAAAAACACATTAATATCAAAGCTGAATGTTTTCGGAAGTAGTTTTTAGTTTGTGTTTAGTTTTAGCTATTTTAGGGGGATATCTGTGTGTGCAGGTGACTATTACTGTGCATAATTATTAGGCAACTTAACAAAAAACAAATATATACCCATTTCAATTATTTATTTTTACCAGTGAAACCAATATAACATCTCCACATTCACAAATATACATTTCTGACATTCAAAAACAAAACAAAAACAAATCAGCGACCAATATAGCCACCTTTCTTTGCAAGGACACTCAAAAGCCTGCCATCCATGGATTCTGTCAGTGTTTTGATCTGTTCACCATCAACATTGCGTGCAGCAGCAACCACAGCCTCCCAGACACTGTTCAGAGAGGTGTACTGTTTTCCCTCCTTGTAAATCTCACATTTGATGATGGACCACAGGTTCTCAATGGGGTTCAGATCAGGTGAACAAGGAGGCCATGTCATTAGTTTTTCTTCTTTTATACCCTTTCTTGCCAGCCACGCTGTGGAGTACTTGGACGCGTGTGATGGAGCATTGTCCTGCATGAAAATCATGTTTTTCTTGAAGGATGCAGACTTCTTCCTGTACCACTGCTTGAAGAAGGTGTCTTCCAGAAACTTGCAGTAGGACTGGGAGTTGAGCTTGACGCCATCCTCAACCCGAAAAGGCCCCACAAGCTCACCTTTGATGATACCAGCCCAAACCAGTACTCCACCTCCACCTTGCTGGCGTCTGAGTGGGACTGGAGCTCTCTGCCCTTTACCAATCCAGCCACGGGCCCATCCATCTGGCCCATCAAGACTCACTCTCATTTCATCAGTCCATAAAACCTTAGAAAAATCAGTCTTGAGATATTTCTTGGCCCAGTCTTGACGTTTCAGCTTGTGTGTCTTGTTCAGTGGTGGTCGTCTTTCAGCCTTTCTTACCTTGGCCATGTCTCTGAGTATTGCACACCTTGTGCTTTTGGGCACTCCAGTGATGTTGCAGCTCTGAAATATGGCCAAACTGGTGGCAAGTGGCATCTTGGCAGCTGCACGCTTGACTTTTCTCAGTTCATGGGCAGTTATTTTGCACCTTGGTTTTTCCACACGCTTCTTGCGACCCTGTTGACTATTTTGAATGAAACGCTTGATTGTTCGATGATCACGCTTCAGAAGCTTTGCAATTTTAAGACTGCTGCATGCCTCTGCAAGATATCTCACTATTTTTGACTTTTCTGAGCCTGTCAAGTCCTTCTTTTGACCCATTTTGCCAAAGGAAAGGAAGTTGCCTAATAATTATGCACACCTGATATAGGGTGTTGATGTCATTAGACCATACCCCTTCTCATTACAGAGATGCACATCACCTAATATGCTTAATTGGTAGTAGGCTTTCGAGCCTATACAGCTTGGAGTAAGACAACATGCATGAAGAGGATGATGTGGACAAAATACTCATTTGCCTAATAATTCTGCACTCCCTGTATAAAATATTTAGCTTTTATTAAATAGTTATCTGAATCTTACAACCAAAGTTTGTATAATAATACACAAGATTGGCTGTAGACCATTGTTCATCATTCAGAACACTGTGTAAAAATAACAAAAAACAAAAAGTGAATGCAAAAGTGCATAAATATTTATTTTACGTGTTTGATATGTGTGGCGGGGCGTGGTCTGCAGTGCCGCTGCAGGGGAGGTGGACCCACCTGAGGGGCATCTGCAATCACACCTCTCGGGCGTAGTCTGTGCTCTCTCGGCTGTTTTTTGGGTGTGTGTCGGGCTGTGAGTTGAAAAGCTACAGCTGGCTGGGAGGGTACACCAACCATGTGTGAAAAGTGGTCCATAACGTACTGGTTCAAAGTGTGTTCGTGCAAACATTGTCGGGGTCTGCCGTGGTACAGAGGGACTTCTGCTTATGAACCTGTGTGCACAGCGTCTGCAAATCGGGGCTGTACAAAGTGACCTCATCTTTACCCAAAACTGTAAGCTGTCATCTGTGAGGCGCAAGCGGTGTTTGTTTTTACCATAATTCATGGTGGAGAATGGCTGCTCTTCTGAGTTTTGCTGTCTGTAGCCGTATGAATGGAAAACTACACAGATTAGCAGCGGCATAGGCACACATAAAATTTCTTCTGAAATTTTCGCTTTCTAGTTATTATGTGTGCCTATGACAAGAGGCACACATATTACTATTCGTCGGATTTATTATTATGTGTGCCTATGACAAGAGGCACACATATTACTATTCCTCGGATTTATTATTCTTATTATTATTTTCCTTTTTCCGCCTGAAATTTTGCAGCGAATCTTGCCCCGCAGTTTTGAGAAAAGCTTCATATATGTTACCTCATTTTGTGCGGCCGGATCTGGAATGGTGTGCTATGACTTTTGGTCTTTATGAATTTTATAGTTTTTTAAATATTAATATTTTAGTGAAAATTTTCCCGCGCTCCTCTGCCGAACAGTTTTGACATTAGGGTTACATATGTTAGATCATTTTGTGCGGCTGGAGCTGGACTATTATGTCATGACTTTTGGTGTTCATGACTTTTATAGTTTTTTAAATATTAATATTTTAGTGCAAATTTAGGCCAATTCATCTTTTGGCGCCAAATAAACAGACTTCATTTGTGGTGTGTTGGCTCTCTCTAGTGGTATGCCGGGAGTGGTACAGCCTGTGTACCCTTGTTTGGATTACCGTAATGATGACAATTTCAACGGTGCGCACAGCGTCGCTGCTTTCAGGAGCCATTGGAATTTTTAAGGTTGCGCAAATCATTCAAAAGTTACGGTAATGCTTGGTGGAAAACTCAATATCCCACAATTCATAGCACGCCTCTACAGAGTGAACAATGGCGGCCACCACTTCATTTTATATGTCTTTTATTCTTGTTTCTAGGTCACAAAATAAGCTTTTAAGATATTTTCAGGCGAGAATGTAGGTGTGTAAACTTCAAATATCTGCTTGTTTTATCAAGACATCCCATATTTAGCGACAGTGCTCTGACTACGTCGGTCCTGCCTGACAGCTAGGCGGCTACCTAGCTGGTTACCTAGCTAGCTGCCGCACTTGGCTGCAAATGGATAGCGAGGGGACTCTCTCTGTCGTTTCACCTCCCTGGTCTCTCGCAAATGCTCGCATAGAATCGGAGTTACAGCTGGATGTGGAAAAAATAACTGAGTTGTTTGGTGGTGGAGCTACAACAGAGGGCAGCTACCCACCGGTGTGTGACAGAAAGGACATGCCGCCAACGAGACATATGAGGCCGGGCAGGCGATTGCTAACGCGGTGGTCAATCATGGATCAGGGAAAGCGAAGGCAGGAGCGTGAGGTGAACTGAATTTCAGGTAAGAAGTTATGAACTGCACTCTATTTGGGTCAGATATAAACAGAGTTTAGGTGTAGTTTATTTAGCAGCAGTTCTCTTATGTGTTGCTGATAGCCGGCTAGCTAGCTAGCGCCGCTAGCATAGTTAGCTCGCGCCGCTAGCAACCCTTCGTGAAAAAGCACCCAGTCTTGGCTTATATTGAAGCGGGTGAAACTCGTGTCAGCACCCGGTCGCTCTCTATTTGGGTCAGATATAAACCGAGTTTAGGTGTAGTTTATTTAGCAGCAGTTCTCTTATGTGTTGCTGATAGCCGGCTAGCTAGCTAGCGCCGCTAGCTTAGCTAGCTAGCGCGGCTAGCGCCCCTTCGTGAAAAACCACCCAGGCTTGGCTGATAGTGAGGTGGCTAAAATTTGTTTAATCGCCCGATCGCTCGGCAAGGGTCTGTGTCTTAGCTGGACTTATTTTTCGTTTATATGGGCCGATGATGCTGGTCGATGTGGAAAAAATAACTGAGTTGTTTGGTGGTGGAGCTACAACAGAGGGCAGCTATCCACCGGTGTGTGACAGAAAGGACATGCCGCGAACGAGACATACAAGGCGGTGAGGCTACCGCCGATTGTCTGGTGTTTGCTAACGCGGAGGTCAATCGTGGATCAGGGAAAGCGAAGGCAGGAGCGTGAGGTGAACTGAATTTCAGGTAAGAAGTTATGACCTGCACTCTATTTGGGTCAGATATAAACCGAGTTTAGGTGTAGTTTATTTAGCAACCGTTCTGTTACGTGTTGCTGATAGCCGGCTGGCTAGCTAGCTAGCGCCGCTAGCTTAGCTAGCTAGCGCGGCTAGCGACCCTTCGTGAAAAACCACCCAGGCTTGGCTGATAGTGAGGTGGCTAAAATTTGTTTAATCGCCCGATCGCTCGGCAAGGGTCTGTGTCTTAGCTGGACTTATTTTTCGTTTATATGGGCCGATGATGCTGGTCGATGTGGAAAAAATAACTGAGTTGTTTGGTGGTGGAGCTACAACAGAGGGCAGCTATCCACCGGTGTGTGACAGAAAGGACATGCCGCGAACGAGACATACAAGGCGGTGAGGCTACCGCCGATCAACCGGTGTTTGCTAACGCGGAGGTCAATCGTGGATCAGGGAAAGCGAAGGCAGGAGCGTGAGGTGAACTGAATTTCAGGTAAGAAGTTATGACCTGCACTCTATTTGGGTCAGATATAAACCGAGTTTAGGTGTAGTTTATTTTCATTGTGCTGACTTTTTCAATCACTTACAATAACTCGTACTGCGTGCTAGCTAGCACTACGGAGTTTGTATACAGCTGTGTGCGCGCTAAGTTACCGATGTTACCGATGTTGAACTTTATGACAGCCTCCCCTGTCATTCTCTCGCCTGTTGAAACTTCAGTCATGAAACTGATCAATGATCGGCTTTTCTCTCTTGTTTGTTTATGGTGCTAAACAACAGCAGCACGTTTAAGCTTGATCAGCTGTTGTTAGAATTCTTTTGATTTTAATTTCTAGTATCAGCTGATGTTTGCTGGAGCATGAAGATGAAATCAGGAGATGTCCTTACTGAATCATCAGAGCTGAACTGGTGATGGAGAAACAGGTTTACCCTTAGGTGACATGAATGAGTTGAAGGGAAGTTATGAACTGTTTCTGACAGACAAATATACACCAAGCTCCTTTTTTTGTGTAGCTGACAGCTGGTAACTGTGCAGGGGCGGATCTAGCAAAGCTTTTGCCAGGGGGCCAGGTAGGGCATTAACAGAGAAAGGTGGACACAAAGATATACTTTTCTTTCTTACTCTCATATAAAATATTTAGCTTTTATTAAATAGTTATCTGAATCTTACAACCAAAGTTTGTATAATAATACACAAGATTGGCTGTAGACCATTGTTCATCATTCAGAACACTGTGTAAAAATAACAAAAAACAAAAAGTGAATGCAAAAGTGCATAAATATTTATTTTACGTGTTTGATGTGTGTGGCGGGGCGTGGTCTGCAGTGCCGCTGCAGGGGAGGTGGACCCACCTGAGCGGCACCTGCAATCACGCCTCTCGGGCGTAGTCTGTGCTCTCTCGGCTGTTTTTGGGTGTGTGTCGGGCTGTGAGTTGAAAAGCTACAGCCGGCTGTTTGGGTACACCAACCATGTGTGAAAATTGGTCCATAACGTAATGCTTCAAAGCGTGTTCATGCAAACATTGTCGGATCTGCCGTGGTACAATGGGACTTCTGCTCATGAACCTGTGTGCACAGCGTCTGCAAATCGGCGCTGTACGAAGTAACTTCATCTTTACACAAAACTGTAAGCTGTTATCTGTGAAGCGTGAGCGGTGTTTGTTTTTACCATAGTTCATGGTGGAGAATGGGTGCTCTTCTGAGTTTTGCTCTCTGTAGCTGTATGAATGGCAAACTACACTGAATAGCAGCGGCATAGGCACACATAAAATTTCTTCAGAAATTTTCGCTTTCTAGTTATTATTATTATTATTAGGACCCGAGCACCGAGAGTGCGAAGGCCCTATTGGATCTGCTCTGTTTCTTATTATCATTATTATTATTATTATTATTAGGGCCCGAGCACCGAGAGTGCGAAGGCCCTATTGTATCTGCTCCGTTTCTTCTTCTTATTAGGGCCCGAGCACCGAGAGTGCGAAGGCCCTATTGTATCTGCTCCGTTTCTTCTTATTATTATTATTATTATTATTATTATTCAGGCAAAACAAGGGCCTTTTTGAGGGCTTTAACATGCTCAAAAACTCTTGAAATTTTGCACACATGCCAGGTCTGGTGAAAAATTTTGTATTTTATTGGTTTTACATATGAGCACTGGGAAATGGCTCTAGAGCGCCACCTATGCCTTGTTAAATGCAGCCCTACGAACACATCGTTTGAGCTACATGTCTGAAATCTGGCACACATGTGTATCATGCCAAGACGAACAAAAAAGTCTGTGGGCCCATTGACGCAAACCCAACAGGAAGTCCGCCATTTGGAAGTGAAGGTGACATTTTGGCTCTAATTTTGCCATTTCCATGCCTCGAACTTTTGCGAACTCCTCATTGGAATTTCATTGTACAAGCTTAATATTTGGTCAGTGTCAACTACACACCTGGGCCATGTTAAATTGCGGAGCTTTTGAGTTTTCGGAATACGGTGAGGCCGTGGCGCCACGGCGAATTTCGATGACTCGCCATGAAAATCTTATTGCCTCTCGTTCTGTCATACATTGTCCGACCTTGACCAAAGTGGACACATATGATAAGGCTCCACCCCTGAACATATTTCAACTGCCATATTTGACACCAGGGACAGCGCCACCTAGTGGGAACAGGAAATGTCATGTTTTACACTTTGGGGTACAGTATTGTAATGGGTGACATCTGCAGCCTCAAATTTCTCCAGGAAAGCCTTAAGGAGTTGGTCTTGGGTTACAGAGAAAACTGTGAGTTTTCGCTGAAGGGTGTGACCCCAGCAGCATGGCGAACATTGAGGTCTCGCCATGAAGAAACAAATTAGTGTAACTCAATGAAATCCAATGTGATCAGTACCAGATTTTACAGGGATGATGTCAGACCCGCCCTGAACAGATTGATATGCCCATTGTCAGGAATACGTAGAGCGCCACCTAGTGGCACCAGGAAATGTCATGTCTTTCATTTTGTTGTACTGATTTTCACAGGTTCATCGTGGCCACCTCAAAAGCGGTGAATATCACCATCAGTCCCTCTTGATGCTTCAGTGAGAAAATTGTGACTATAAACTGAACGGCGCACCCTGGTGGCAGCGCAGTTCACCATGAAAGATGAAGTGGCTTTTGAGGGGCTTGAAAAGTTTAAAAAGTCTTGAAATTTGGCACACACCTCTAATGTGATGAGGGATTTCTTTTTATATGTTCATTTTCCTTGAAGAGCGCAAAATGGCTCCACAGCGCCCCCTACAAAATTTCAAAACAACAGCCCCTGCTCTGTGTTTTATGTATGAGTTTGAAACCTGGCAAGCTTATTGGAGATATCAAGATGTACAAAAAAGTCTCTTGGAGCAATATCCCAAATCCAACAGGAAGTCAGCCATTTTAAAATTAATGTGTAAATTTGGCGACATTTTCCCCTCTTTTCAGGCCTCATACTTTGACGAACTCCTCCAAGGGATTTCATTAGATTTACGCGATCTCCTGTGTGTGTAATCTAAAGACCTTTGTGATGTTAAATTGCGAAGCTTTTTACGTTCAGGGAAACGGGGTGGTCATGGCGGCACGTGGAGTTTCAATCACTCGCCAAAAAGCAGTAACCTGCTGTCGCTCAAAAACACAATGTCCAATCTCTCCCAAAGGTCGCAGGCGTGATGAGACTCGAGCTCGGAAATGTTTGTTATGCCATTTGTCAGTAATGGTTAGAGCGCCACCTAGTGGGACGACTATAATAATGGTTGAATGAGATGAAATTTTAGCTGGTGGTTAAATGCATGAATTCCATCAATGTGACATCAGATCGGAAGCGCTGGTTTTAGGTGTTGGGCTTGGCTCGACGCGCCGGGGGTGCGAGGGCCCTCATATCGCTGCTTGCAGCTTTAATTATTATTATTATTATTATTCAGGCAAAACAAGGGCCTTTTTGAGGGCTTTAACATGCTCGAAAACTCAGGAAATTTTGCACACATGCCAGGTCTGGTGAAAAATTTCGTATTTTAATGGTTTTACATATGAGCACTGGGAAATGGCTCTAGAGCGCCACCTATGCGCTGTTAAATGCAGCCTTATGGCCACATCGTTTAGGCTACATCTATGAAATCTGGCACACATGTGTATCATGCCGAGAAAAACAAAAAAGTCTGTGGCCACATATGACGCAAACCCAACAGGAAGTCCGCAATTTAGAAGTGAAGGTGACATTTTGGCTCTAATTTTGCCATTTCCATGCCTCGAACTTTTGCGAACTCCTCATTGGAATTTCATCGTACAAGCTTCATATTTGGTCAGTGTCAACTACACACCTGGGCCATGTTAAATTGCGGAGCTTTTGAGTTTTCGGGATACGGTGAGGCCGTGGCGCCACGGCGAATTTCGATGACTCGCCATGAAAATCTTATTGCCTCTCATTCTGTCATACATTGTCCGACCTTGACCAAAGTGGACACATATGATAAGGCTCCACCCCTGAACATATTTCAACTGCCATATTTGACATCAGGTACAGCGCCACCTAGTGGGAACAGGAAATGTCATGTTTTACACTTTGGGGTACAGTATTGTAATGGGTGACATCTGCAGCCTCAAATTTCTCCAGGAAAGCCTTAAGGAGTTGGTCTTGGGTAACAGAGAAAACTGTGAGTTTTCGCTGAAGGGTGTGACCCCAGCAGCATGGCGAACATTGAGGTCTCGCCATGAAGAAACAAATTAGTGTAACTCAATGAAATCCAATCTGATCAGTACCAGATTTTACAGGGATGATGTCAGACCCGCCCTGAATAGATTGATATGCCCATTGTCAGGAATACGTAGAGCGCCACCTAGTGGCACCAGGAAATGTCATGTCTTTCATTTTGTTGTACTGATTTTCACAGGTTCATCGTGGCCACCTCAAAAGCGGTGAGTATCACCATCAGTCCTTCATGATGCTTCTGTGCGAAAATTGTGACTTTAAACTGAACGGCGCACCCTGGTGGCAACGCGGTTCACCATGAAAGACGAAGTGGCTTTTGAGGGGCTTGGAAATTTTAAAAAGTCTTGGAATTTGGCCCAAACCTCCAATGTGATGAGGGCTTTGTTGTTATGTGATCATTTTCCTTGAATAGTGCAAAATGGCTCCACAGCGCCCCCTACAAAATTTCAAAACATCAGCCCCTGCTCTGTGTTTTATTTATAAGTCTGAAACCTGGTAAGCTTATGGAGGATATCAAGATGTACAAAAAAGTCTCTTGGAGCAATATCCCAAATCCAACAGGAAGTCAGCCATTTTAAAATTAAGGTGTAATTTTAGCCACTTTTTGCCTCTTTTCAGGCCTCATACTTTGACGAACTCCTCTAAGGGATTTCATCAGATTAACCCGATCTCCTGTGTGTGGAATCTAAAGACCTTTGTGATGTTAAATTGCGAAGCTTTTTACGTTCAGGGAAACGGGGTGGCCATGGCGGCACGTGGAGTTTCAATCCCTCGCCAAAAAGCAGTAATCTGCTGTCACTCAAAAACACAATGTCCAATCTCTCCCAAAGTTCGCAAGCGTGATGAGACTCAAGGTCGGAAATGTTTGCTATCCCATTTGTCAGTAATGGTTAGAGCGCCACCTAGTGGGACGACTATAATAATGATTGAATGAGATGAATCGTTAGCTGGTGGTTCTAGGCATGAATTCCATCAATGTGACATCAGATCGGACGTGCTGGTTGTAGGTGTTGGGCGTGGCCCGACGTGCCGGGGTGCGAGGGCCCTCATAACGCTGCTTGCAGCTTTAATTAGGGCCCGAGCACCGAGAGTGCGAAGGCCCTATTGTATCTGCTCTGTTTATTATTATTATTATTAGGGCCCGAGCACTTCGAGTGCGAAGGCCCTATTGTATCTGCTCTGTTTATTAGGGCCCGAGCACAAAAGTGCGAAGGCCCTATTGTATCTGCTCTGTTTCTTATTATTAGGGCCCGAGCACCGAGAGTGCGAAGGCCCTATTGTATCTGCTCCGTTTCTTATTATTAGGGCCCGAGCACCGAGAGTGCGAAGGCCCTATTGTATCTGCTCCGTTTCTTATTATTATTATTATTATTATTATTATTCAGGCAAAACAAGGGCCTTTTTGAGGTCTTTAACATGCTCAAAAACTCATGAAATTTTGCACACATGCCAGGTCTGGTGAAAATTTTTGTATTTTAATGGTTTTACATATGAGCACTGGGAAATGGCTCTGTAGCGCCACCTATGCCTTGTTAAATGCAGCCCTACGAACACATCGGTGAGCTACATGTATGAAATCTGGCACACATGTGTATCATCCCAAGACGAACAAAAAAGTCTGTGGGACCATATGACGCAAACCCAACAGGAAGTCCGCAATTTAGAGGTGAATGTGACATTTTGGCTCTAATTTTGCCATTTCCATGCCTCGAACTTTTTCGAACTCCTCATTGGGATTTGGTCGTCTAAACTTCATCTTTGGTCAGTGTCAACTACACACCTGGGCCATGTTAAATTGCGGAGCTTTTGAGTTTTCGCGATACTGTGAGGCCGTGGCGCCACGGCGAATTTCGATGACTCGCCATGAAAATCGTATTGCCTCTCATTCCCTCATACATGTTCCGACCTTGACCAAAGAGCACACATATGATAAGGCTCCACCCCTGAACATGTGTCAACCGCCATATTTGACACCAGGGACAGCGCCACCTAGTGGGAACAGGAAATGTCATGTTTTACACTTTGGGGTACAGTATTGTTATGGTTGACATCTGCAGCCTCAAATTTCTCCAGGAAAGCCTTAAGGAGTTGGTCTTGAGTTACAGTGAAAACTGTGAGTTTTCGCAAGAGGGTGTGACCCCAGCAGCATGGCGAAGTTTGATGTCTCGCCATGAAGAAGCAAATTAGTATAACTCAATGAAATCCAGTCTGATCAGAACCAGACTTTACAGGCATGATGTCAGACCCGTCCTGAACAGATTGATGTGCCCATTGTCAGGAATACGCAGAGCGCCACCTAGTGGCAACAGGAAATGTCATGGCTTACATTTTGTTATACTGATTTTCACAGGTTCATCGTGGCCACTTCAAAAGCGGTGAATATTACCATCAGTCCCTCATGATGCTTCAGTGAGAAAATTGTGACTTTAAAGTGAACGGCGCACCCTGGTGGCAACGCAGTTCACCATGAAAGATGAAGTGGATTTTGAGGGGCTTGGAAAGTTTAAAAAGTCTTGAAATTTGGCCAACTCCTCCAATGTGATGAGGGCTTTCTTGTTACGTGATCATTTTCATTGAATAGCGCAAAATGGCTCCACAGCGCCCCCTACAAAATTTCAAAACATCAGCCCCTCCTCTGTGTTTTATGTATGAGTCTGAAACCTTGTAAGCTTATGGAGGATATCAAGATGTACAAAAAAGTCTCTTGGAGCAATATCCCAAATCCAACAGGAAGTCAGCCATTTTAAAATTAATGTGTAAATTTGGCGACATTTTCCCCTCTTTTCAGGCCTCATACTTTGACGAACTCCTCCAAGGGATTTCATTAGATTTACGCGATCTCCTGTGTGTGGAATCTAAAGACCTTTGTGATGTTAAATTGCGAAGCTTTTTACGTTCAGGGAAACGAGGTGGTCATGGCGGCACGTGGAGTTTCAATCACTCGCCAAAAAGCAGTAACCTGCTGTCGCTCAAAAACACAATGTCCAATCTCTCCCAAAGGTCGCAGGCGTGATGAGACTCGAGCTCGGAAATGTTTGTTATGCCATTTGTCAGTAATGGTTAGAGCGCCACCTAGTGGGACGACTATAATAATGGTTGAATGAGATGAAATTTTAGCTGGTGGTTAAATGCATGAATTCCATCAATGTGACATCAGATCGGAAGCGCTGGTTTTAGGTGTTGGGCTTGGATCGACGCGCCGGGGGTGCGAGGGCCCTCATATCGCTGCTTGCAGCTTTAATTATTATTATTATTATTATTATTCAGGCAAAAGAAGGGCCTTTTTGAGAGCTTTAACATGCTCGAAAACTCTTGGAATTTTGCACACATGCCAGGTCTGGTGAAAAATTTTGTTTTTTAATGGTTTTACATATGAGTACTGGGAAATGGCTCTGTAGCGCCACCTATGCCTTGTTAAATGCAGCCCTACGAACACATCGTTTTAGCTACATGTATGAAATTTGGCACACATGTGTATCATGCCAAGACGAACAAAAAAGTCAGTGGGACCATTGACGCAAACCCAACAGGAAGTCCGCCATTTGGAAGTGAAGGTGACATTTTGGCTCTAATTTTGCCATTTCCATGCCTCGAACTTTTGCGAACTCCTCATTGGAATTTCATCGTACAAGCTTCATATTTGGTCAGTGTCAACTACACACCTGGGCCATGTTAAATTGCGGAGCTTTTGAGTTTTCGGGATACGGTGAGGCCGTGGCGCCACGGCGAATTTTGATGACTCGCCATGAAAATCTTATTGCCTCTCATTCTGTCATACATTGTCCGACCTTGACCAAAGTGGACACATATGATAAGGCTCCACCCCTGAACATATTTCAACTGCCATATTTGACATCAGGGACAGCGCCACCTAGTGGGAACAGGAAATGTCATGTTTTACACTTTGGGGTACAGTATTGTATTGGGTGACATCTGCAGCCTCAAATTTGTCCAGGAAAGCCTTAAGGAGTTGGTCTTGGGTTCCAGAGAAAACTGTGAGTTTTCGCTGAAGGGTGTGACCCCAGCAGCATGGCGAACATTGAGGTCTCGCCATGAAGAAACAAATTAGTGTAACTCAATGAAATCCAATGTGATCAGTACCAGATTTTACAGGGATGATGTCAGACCCGCCCTGAACAGATTGATATGCCCATTGTCAGGAATACGTAGAGCGCCACCTAGTGGCACCAGGAAATGTCATGTCTTTCATTTTGTTGTACTGATTTTCACAGGTTCATCGTGGCCACCTCAAAAGCGGTGAATATCACCATGAGTCCCTCTTGATGCTTCAGTGAGAAAATTGTGACTATAAACTGAACGGCGCACCCTGGTGGCAACGCAGTTCACCATGAAAGATGAAGTGGCTTTTGAGGGGCTTGAAAAGTTTAAAAAGTCTTGAAATTTGGCGCACACCTCTGATGTGATGAGGGATTTCTTTTTATATGTTCCTTTTCCTTGAACAGCGCAAAATGGCTCCACAGCGCCCCCTACAAAATTTCAAAACAACAGCCCCTGCTCTGTGTTTTATGTATGAGTTTGAAACCTGGCAAGCTTATTGGAGATATCAAGATGTACAAAAAAGTCTCTTGGAGCAATATCCCAAATCCAACAGGAAGTCAGCCATTTTAAAATTAATGTGTAAATTTGGCGACATTTTCCCCTCTTTTCAGGCCTCATACTTTGACAAACTCCTCCAAGGGATTTCATTAGATTTACGCGATCTCCTGTGTGTGGAATCTAAAGACCTTTGTGATGTTAAATTGCGAAGCTTTTTACGTTCAGGGAAACGGGGTGGTCATGGCGGCACGTGGAGTTTCAATCACTCGCCAAAAAGCAGTAACCTGCTGTTGCTCAAAAACACAATGTCCAATCTCTCCCAAAGGTCGCAGGCGTGATGAGACTCGAGCTCGGAAATGTTTGTTATGCCATTTGTCAGTAATGGTTAGAGCGCCACCTAGTGGGACGACTATAATAATGGTTGAATGAGATGAAATTTTAGCTGGTGGTTAAATGCATGAATTCCATCAATGTGACATCAGATCGGAAGCGCTGATTTTAGGTGTTGGGCTTGGCTCGACGCGCCGGGGTGCGAGGGCCCTCATATCGCTGCTTGCAGCTTTAATTATTATTATTATTATTATTCAGGCAAAAGAAGGGCCTTTTTGAGGGCTTTAACATGCTCGAAAACTCTTGGAATTTTCCACACATGCCAGGTCTGGTGAAAAATTTTGTATTTTAATGGTTCTACATATGAGCACTGGGAAATGGCTCTGTAGCGCCACCTATGCCTTGTTAAATGCAGCCCTACGAACACATCGTTTTACCTACATGTATGAAATTTGGCACACATGTGTATCATGGCAAGACGAACAAAAAAGTCAGTGGGACCATTGACGCAAACCCAACAGGAAGTCCGCCATTTGGAAGTGAAGGTGACATTTTGGCTCTAATTTTGCCATTTCCATGCCTCGAACTTTTGCGAACTCCTCATTGGAATTTCATCGTACAAGCTTCATATTTGGTCAGTGTCAACTACACACCTGGGCCATGTTAAATTGCGGAGCTTTTGAGTTTTCGGGATACGGTGAGGCCGTGGCGCCACGGCGAATTTCGATGACTCGCCATGAAAATCTTATTGCCTCTCGTTCTGTCATACATTGTCCGACCTTGACCAAAGTGGACACATATGATAAGGCTCCACCCCTGAACATATTTCAACTGCCATATTTGACATCAGGGACAGCGCCACCTAGTGGGAACAGGAAATGTCATGTTTTACACTTTGGGGTACAGTATTGTAATGGGTGACATCTGCAGCCTCAAATTTCTCCAGGAAAGCCTTAAGGAGTTGGTCTTGGGTTACAGAGAAAACTGTGAGTTTTCGCTGAAGGGTGTGACCCCAGCAGCATGGCGAACATTGAGGTCTCGCCATGAAGAAACAAATTAGTGTAACTCAATGAAATCCAATCTGATCAGTACCAGATTTTACAGGGATGATGTCAGACCCGCCCTGAACAGATTGATATGCCCATTGTCAGGAATACGTAGAGCGCCACCTAGTGGCACCAGGAAATGTCATGTCTTTCATTTTGTTGTACTGATTTTCACAGGTTCATCGTGGCCACCTCAAAAGCGGTGAATATCACCATGAGTCCCTCTTGATGCTTCAGTGAGAAAATTGTGACTGTAAACTGAACGGCGCACCCTGGTGGCAACGCAGTTCACCATGAAAGATGAAGTGGCTTTTGAGGGGCTTGAAAAGTTTAAAAAGTCTTGAAATTTGGCGCACACCTCTAATGTGATGAGGGATTTCTTTTATATGTTCATTTTCCTTGAACAGCGCAAAATGGCTCCACAGCGCCCCCTACAAAATTTCAAAACAACAGCCCCTGCTCTGTGTTTTATGTATGAGTTTGAAACCTGGCAAGCTTATTGGAGATATCAAGATGTACAAAAAAGTCTCTTGGAGCAATATCCCAAATCCAACAGGAAGTCAGCCATTTTAAAATTAATGTGTAAATTTGGCGACATTTTCCCCTCTTTTCAGGCCTCATACTTTGACGAACTCCTCCAAGGGATTTCATTAGATTTACGCGATCTCCTGTGTGTGGAATCTAAAGACCTTTGTGATGTTAAATTGCGAAGCTTTTTACGTTCAGGGAAACGGGGTGGTCATGGCGGCACATGGAGTTTCAATCACTCGCCAAAAAGCAGTAACCTGCTGTCGCTCAAAAACACAATGTCCAATCTCTCCCAAAGGTCGCAGGCATGATGAGACTCGAGCTCGGAAATGTTTGTTATGCCATTTGTCAGTAATGGTTAGAGCGCCACCTAGTGGGACGACTATAATAATGGTTGAATGAGATGAAATTTTAGCTGGTGGTTAAATGCATGAATTCCATCAATGTGACATCAGATCGGAAGCGCTGGTTTTAGGTGTTGGGCTTGGCTCGACGTGCTGGGGTGCGAGGGCCCTCATATCGCTGCTTGCAGCTTTAATTATTATTATTATTATTATTATTATTATTATTATTATTTCGGCAAATGAATCGGCCTTTTGAGGGCCTAAACATGCTCGAAAACTCATGAAATTTTGCAGACGCGTCAGGTCTGGTGAAAATTTACGTATTTTAATGTCCGTAGACATGTCCAGGGAAAATTGGCTCAGTAGCGCCACCTAGAAAAATGAGAAACGCGAGCCCCCGAGATGGATATGACCTACATGTATAAAACTCGGAACACATATCTAACGTTCGGAGACGCACATAAAAGTCTATTATGGCCATGTCCTAAACCCAACAGGAAGTCCGCCATTTGGAAGTGAAGGTGACATTTTGGCTCTAATTTTGCCATTTCCATGCCTCGAACTTTTGCGAACTCCTCATTGGAATTTCATCGTACAAGCTTCATATTTGGTCAGTGTCAACTACACACCTGGGCCATGTTAAATTGCGGAGCTTTTGAGTTTTCGGGTTACTGTGAGGCCGTGGCGCCACGGCGAATTTCGATGACTCGCCATGAAAATCTTATTGCCTCTCGTTCTGTCATACATTGTCCGACCTTGACCAAAGTGGACACATATGATAAGGCTCCACCCCTGAACATATTTCAACTGCCATATTTGACACTAGGGACAGCGCCACCTAGTGGGAACAGGAAATGTCATGTTTTACACTTTGGGGTACAGTATTGTAATGGGTGACATCTGCAGCCTCAAATTTCTCCAGGAAAGCCTTAAGGAGTTGGTCTTGGGTTACAGAGAAAACTGTGAGTTTTCGCTGAAGGGTGTGACCCCAGCAGCATGGCGAACATTGAGGTCTCGCCATGAAGAAACAAATTAGTGTAACTCAATGAAATCCAATCTGATCAGTACCAGATTTTACAGGGATGATGTCAGACCCGCCCTGAACAGATTGATATGCCCATTGTCAGGAATACGTAGAGCGCCACCTAGTGGCACCAGGAAATGTCATGTCTTTCATTTTGTTGTACTGATTTTCACAGGTTCATCGTGGCCACCTCAAAAGCGGTGAATATCACCATCAGTCCCTGTTGATGCTTCAGTGAGAAAATTGTGACTATAAACTGAACGGCGCACCCTGGTGGCAACGCAGTTCACCATGAAAGATGAAGTGGCTTTTGAGGGGCTTGAAAAGTTTAAAAAGTCTTGAAATTTGGCGCACAGCTCTAATGTGATGAGCGATATCTTTTTATATGTTCATTTTCCTTGAACAGCGCAAAATGGCTCCACAGCGCCCCCTACAAAATTTCAAAACAACAGCCCCTGCTCTGTGTTTTATGTATGAGTTTGAAACCTGGCAAGCTTATTGGAGATATCAAGATGTACAAAAAAGTCTCTTGGAGCAATATCCCAAATCCAACAGGAAGTCAGCCATTTTAAAATTAATGTGTAAATTTGGCGACATTTTCCCCTCTTTTCAGGCCTCATACTTTGACGAACTCCTCCAAGGGATTTCATTAGATTTACGCGATCTCCTGTGTGTGGAATCTAAAGACCTTTGTGATGTTAAATTGCGAAGCTTTTTACGTTCAGGGAAACGGGGTGGTCATGGCGGCACGTGGAGTTTCAATCACTCGCCAAAAAGCAGTAACCTGCTGTCGCTCAAAAACACAATGTCCAATCTCTCCCAAAGGTCGCAGGCGTGATGAGACTCGATGAAAATTTACGTATTTTAATGTCCGTAGACATGTCCAGGGAAAATTGGCTCAGTAGCGCCACCTAGAAAAATGAGAAACGCGAGCCCCCGAGATGGGTATGACCTACATGTATAAAACTCGGAACACATACCTAACCTTCGGAGACGCACAAAAAAGTCTATTATGGCCATGTCCTAAACCCAACAGGAAGTCCGCCATTTGGAAGTGAAGGTGACATTTTGGCTCTAATTTTGCCATTTCCATGCCTCGAACTTTTGCGAACTCCTCATTGGAATTTCATCGTACAAGCTTCATATTTGGTCAGTGTCAACTACACACCTGGGCCATGTTAAATTGCGGAGCTTTTGAGTTTTCGGGTTACTGTGAGGCCGTGGCGCCACGGCGAATTTCGATGACTCGCCATGAAAATCTTATTGCCTCTCGTTCTGTCATACATTGTCCGACCTTGACCAAAGTGGACACATATGATAAGGCTCCACCCCTGAACATATTTCAACTGCCATATTTGACATCAGGGACAGCGCCACCTAGTGGGAACAGGAAATGTCATGTTTTACACTTTGGGGTACAGTATTGTAATGGGTGACATCTGCAGCCTCAAATTTCTCCAGGAAAGCCTTAAGGAGTTGGTCTTGGGTTACAGAGAAAACTGTGAGTTTTCGCTGAAGGGTGTGACCCCAGCAGCATGGCGAACATTGAGGTCTCGCCATGAAGAAACAAATTAGTGTAACTCAATGAAATCCAATGTGATCAGTACCAGATTTTACAGGGATGATGTCAGACCCGACCTGAACAGATTGATATGCCCATTGTCAGGAATACGTAGAGCGCCACCTAGTGGCACCAGGAAATGTCATGTCTTTCATTTTGTTGTACTGATTTTCACAGGTTCATCGTGGCCACCTCAAAAGCAGTGAATATCACCATCAGTCCCTCTTGATGCTTCAGTGAGAAAATTGTGACTATAAACTGAACGGCGCACCCTGGTGGCAACGCAGTTCACCATGAAAGATGAAGTGGCTTTTGAGGGGCTTGAAAAGTTTAAAAAGTCTTGAAATTTGGCGCACAGCTCTAATGTGATGAGGGATTTCTTTTTATATGTTCATTTTCCTTGAACAGCGCAAAATGGCTCCACAGCGCCCCCTACAAAATTTCAAAACAACAGCCCCTGCTCTGTGTTTTATGTATGAGTTTGAAACCTGGCAAGCTTATTGGAGATATCAAGATGTACAAAAAAGTCTCTTGGAGCAATATCCCAAATCCAACAGGAAGTCAGCCATTTTAAAATTAATGTGTAAATTTGGCGACATTTTCCCCTCTTTTCAGGCCTCATACTTTGACGAACTCCTCCAAGGGATTTCATTAGATTTACGCGATCTCCTGTGTGTGGAATCTAAAGACCTTTGTGATGTTAAATTGCGAAGCTTTTTACGTTCAGGGAAACGGGGTGGTCATGGCGGCACGTGGAGTTTCAATCACTCGCCAAAAAGCAGTAACCTGCTGTCGCTCAAAAACACAATGTCCAATCTCTCCCAAAGGTCGCAGGCGTGATGAGACTCGAGCTCGGAAATGTTTGTTATGCCATTTGTCAGTAATGGTTAGAGCGCCACCTAGTGGGACGACTATAATAATGGTTGAATGAGATGAAATTTTAGCTGGTGGTTAAATGCATGAATTCCATCAATGTGACATCAGATCGGATGCGCTGGTTTTAGGTGTTGGGCTTGGCTCGACGCGCCGGGGGTGCGAGGGCCCTCATATCGCTGCTTGCAGCTTTAATTATTATTATTATTATTCAGGCAAAAGAAGGGCCTTTTTGAGGGCTTTAACATGCTCGAAAACTCTTGGAATTTTGCACACATGCCAGGTCTGGTGAAAAATTTTGTATTTTAATGGTTTTACATATGAGCACTGGGAAATGGCTCTGTAGCGCCACCTATGCCTTGTTAAATGCAGCCCTACGAACACATCGTTTTAGCTACATGTATGAAATTTGGCACACATGTGTATCATACCAAGCCGAACAAAAAAGTCTGGGGGACCATTGACGCAAACCCAACAGGAAGTCCGCCATTTGGAAGTGAAGGTGACATTTTGGCTCTAATTTTGCCATTTCCATGCCTCGAACTTTTGCGAACTCCTCATTGGAATTTCATTGTACAAGCTTCATATTTGGTCAGTGTCAACTACACACCTGGGCCATGTTAAATTGCGGAGCTTTTGAGTTTTCGGGATACGGTGAGCCCGTGGCGCCACGGCGAATTTCGATGACTCGCCATGAAAATCTTATTGCCTCTCGTTCTGTCATACATTGTCCGACCTTGACCAAAGTGGACACATATGATAAGGCTCCACCCCTGAACATATTTCAACTGCCATATTTGACATCAGGGACAGCGCCACCTAGTGGGAACAGGAAATGTCATGTTTTACACTTTGGGGTACAGTATTGTAATGGGTGACATCTGCAGCCTCAAATTTCTCCAGGAAAGCCTTAAGGAGTTGGTCTTGGGTTACAGAGAAAACTGTGAGTTTTCGCTGAAGGGTGTGACCCCAGCAGCATGGCGAACATTGAGGTCTCGCCATTAGGAAACAAATTAGTATAACTCAATGAAATCTAGTCTGATCAGTACCAGACTTTACAGGCATGATGTCAGACCCGCCCTGAACAGATCAGGAATACGTAGAGCGCCACCTAGTGGCAACAGGAAATGCCATGTCTTTCATTTTCTTCTACTGATTTTCACAGGTTCATCGTGGCCACCTGAAAAGCGGTGAATATCACCATCAGTCCCTCATGATGCTTCAGTGAGAAAATTGTGACTTTAAACTGAACGGCGCACCCTAGTGGCAACGCGGTTCACCATGAACAATAAAGTGGCTTTTGAGGGGCTTGGAAAGTTTAAAAAGTCTTGAAATTTGGCGCACTCCTCCAATGTGATGAGGGCTATCGTGTTATGTGATCATTTTCATTGAATAGCGCAAAATGGCTCCACAGCGCCCCCTACAAAATTTCAAAACAACAGCCCCTGCTCTGTGTTTTATCTATGAGTCTGAAACCTGGTGAGCTTATAGAAGATATCAAGATGTACAAAAAAGTCTCTTGGAGCAATATCCCAAATCCAACAGGAAGTCAGCCATTTTAAAATTAATGTGTAATTTTGGCGACATTTTACCCCAATTTTCAGGCACGGTTCTGTGACGAACTCCTCCGAGGGATTTCATCAGATTGACACGATCTCCTGTGTGTGGAATCTAAAGACCTTTGTGATGTTAAATTGCGAAGCTTTTTACGTTCAGGGAAACGGGGTGGTCGTGGCGGCACGTGGAGTTTCAATCACTCTCCAAAAAGCAGTAATCTGCTGTCACTCAAAAACACAATGTCCAATCTCTCCCAAAGGTCGCAAGCGTGATGAGACTCGACCACGGAAATGTTTGTTATGCAATTTGTCAGTAATGGTTAGAGCGCCACCTAGTGGGATGACTATAATAATGGTTGAATGAGACGAAATTTTAGCTGGTGGTTAAATGCATGAATTCCATGAATGTGACATCAGATCAGAAGCGCTGGTTTTAGGTGTTGGGCGTGGCTCGACGTGCTGGGGTGCGAGGGCCCTCATATCGCTGCTTGCAGCTTTAATTATTATTATTATTATTATTATTATTATTATTATTATTATTTTTCATTGAAATGAATTGCCTTTTTGAGTGCTTTAACATGCTCAAAAACTCATGGAATTTTGCACACATGCCAGGTCTGGTGAAAAATTTTGTATTTTAATGGTTTTATATATGAGCATTGGGAAATGGCTCTGTAGCGCCACCTATGCGTTGTTAAATGCAGCCCTACGAACACATCGTTTGAGCTACATGTATGAAATCTGGCACACATGTGTATCATGCCAAGACGAACAAAAAAGTCACTGGGCCCATTGACGCAAACCCAACAGGAAGTCCGCCAATTGGACATGAAGGTGACATTTTGGCTCTAATTTTGCCATTTCCATGCCTCGAACTTTTTCGAACTCCTCCTTGGGATTTGGTCGTATAAGCTTCATATTTGGTCAGTGTCAACTACACACCTGGGCCATGTTAAATTGCGGAGCTTTTGAGTTTTTGGGATACGGTGAGGCCATGGTGCCATGGCGAATTTCGATGACTCCCCATGAAAATCTTATTGCCTCCCATTCTGTCCTACATTGTCCGATCTGGACCAAAGAGCACACATATGATAAGGCTCCACCTCTGAACATATTTCAACTGTCATATTTGACATCAGGGACAGCGCCACCTAGTGGGAACAGGAAATGTCATGTTTTACACTTTGGGGTACAGTATAGTGATGGGTGACATCTGAAACCTCAAATTTCTCCAGGAAAGCCTTAAGGAGTTGGTTTTGGGTTACAGTGAAAACTGAGAGTTTTCACAAAAGGGTGTGACCCCAGCAGCATGGCGAACATTGATGTCTCGCCATGAAGAAACAAGTTAATATAACTCAATGAAATCCAGTCTGATCAGAACCAGACTTTACAGGCATGATGTCAGACCCGCCTTGAACAGATTGATATGCCCATTGTCAGGAATAGGTAGAGCGCCACCTAGTGGCAACAGGAAATGTCATGTCTTTCACTTTGTTGTATTGATTTTCACAGGTTCATCGTGGCCACCTCAAAAGCGGTGAATATCACCATCCGTCTCTCATGATGCTTCAGTGCGAAAATTGTGACTTTAAACTGAACGGCGCACCCTCGTGGCAACACGGTTCACCATGAAAAATGAAGTGGCTTTTGAGGGGCTTGGAAAGTTTTAAAATTCTTGAAATTTGGCGCACACCTCCAATGTGATGAGGGCTTTGTTGTTATGTGATCATTTTCATTGAATAGCGCAAAATGGCTCCACAGCGTCCCCTACAAAATTTCAAAACAACAGCCCCTTCTCTGTGTTTTATCTATGAGTCTGAAACCTGGTAAGCTCATAGGAGATATCAAAATGTACAAAAAAGTCTCTTGGAGCAATATCCCAAAACCAACAGGAAGTCAGCCATTTTAAAATTAATGCTAAAGCTAAAGGGCCGACGAAGGATTGTGTGTGCAATGCACAGGGCAGAGCAGAAATAAACACAACACTGCTTGATAAGATTGCTAAGGTTTGCTGTGTTTTGGTGAATATGTGTGGTTGTCAAACCAGCGCCAAATGAAACTTGCTCTTGTTGAGTATTCATAAAGCTGTTGTGTTGCATGTGTGGTTCATTGTAAATAACTGTACTTTGTGTGAAGTAGTTTCAATAAAACAGAAAATAGTATCTTTGTTTGTTTTTTTATTCTTGATCTGTTCACAAGTACATAAAAACGAAATGCAAACTATTTACATGGCAACACACAGCTGGCATCAATCTTGAACCACAAAATGAAACATTACAGGCTATTTAGAGCAGCACGTTGTTTGGAGAAGTATTTCCCAACAAGTTCAGGAAGACACACTTTAAGAAAGAAGTCTTGTTCTTGCTTTAAACGTGGTTCCCAGAAATCCACATCAGGGAAGATGCGTATCAAAGCAAGGTCTCTCTGTGTTCACACAACGAGGTCACACTGGTTGGAGTGCAGTTTCATTCAGTCGTTGTGAGTGCTGTACCTGAAACACACAAAAACCACTTTTAATAAAAGGTCTGTAATGAACCAAGGCTAATATAGATGGGTTGGCTGTACGTGCAAATCAAAAACTGTAAGAAGGAAGTTGTTTAGAAAGTTATCAAGTTCAAACCGACTTACCTTTGTCTTAACGACAACGTACTCGCAGCGTGGAGGCTTAAAGACGTACAAATCTTGCACCCAGCCGTTCGTGAATTGGATGTGGGCCTCCAGGGATTTATAATTCTTAAACTGGGTTGCTGTGTATGCGCTGACTCCACAGACAAGGTAAGCGAAGATCGGGATAGGAAAAAGGCGGTAGGTCGTCTGGGTTTCCACTCCGCTACCTTATTTCATACGGGTCCACATTACCGATGCATGGAATTTTTTCAAAGTACCGTCTCTTGGCGTCTGGGTGCAATCGGTCGCGATACAGCCCTTTGTCTTTTGCGCTGATTTTGAGCATGTTTCTGGCAGTCCCGATTCCAATACTCGAACACTGTGCGCTTGTTTTGCCTTCTAGCCTACTGACATGGCGCCGCGATCCCACAATGCACTGCGGCGTGACGTCAACTCCAAAGCCCTATAGAGCCACACCCCTCCCCCCACTAGGGAAGTCAGACCACAACCTGGTTTACCTACAGCCACAATACACACCCCTTGTCCAAAGGCAGCCTGTCACAACACGCTCCATTAGGAGATGGACCCCAGAAAAGGAAGATGCTCTGAGGGACTGTTATGACACCACAGACTTGGATGTGCTTCTGAGCCCACATGGTGAGGACATAGAGGGGGCGACACACTGTCTGACGGACTACCTCAACTTTTGTGTGGACACGGTCGCCCCTGCTAAGACAGTATGGTGTTATCCTAATAACAAACCGTGGGTAACACAGGAAGTCAAAGCTGTCCTCAACATGAAGAAGAAGGCCTTCAGGAGCAAAGTGAAGGAGGACATGAAAGCAGCACAGCGGGAGGTGAAACGCTGCTTGAAGGAAGCAAAGGACACCTACAGGAGGAAGGTGGAGCAGAAGTTGGAGAAGAACAATATGAGGGAGGTCTGGAATGGTGTGAAAACCATCACAGGCCACAACATCAAGAACAGCACAGTGGGGGGGGACTGTGGAGAAGGCAAACAAACTCAACTACTTCTTCAACAGTTTCGACCGGCACACAACCCCCTCACCTTTACTACAGAGCCCTCTCCCTACTCTCCTACCTCCCTCGCTTCCCCCCCTCCCTGACACTATGACATCCCCCTCCTCCTTCTCCAACCCCTCTCTAAACAGCACAACAGCCTCTCTCCCACCCTTCCAATAATCTCCCAGTGTCACAGTTGGACAGGTCAGGAGACAACTGAGAAAGCTTCACCCCAGGAAGGCAGCAGGCCCAGACAAGGTGTGTCCTAGGATGCTAAAGGTGTGTGCTGCTGAACTTGGGGAGCCGCTACAACGAGTCTTCAATCTCAGCCTGCGACTGGGGAGAGTGCCCGCCCTCTGGAAGACATCCTGCATCGTCCCGGTCCCCAAAAAGAACCGGCCCAATGAGCTGAATGACTTCCGACCGGTGGCACTGACGTCACATCTTATGAAGACTCTAGAGCGGCTCTTCCTCAACCTCCTCCGACCACAGGTACAACATGCCCAGGACCCACTACAGTTCGCCTACAAGGCGGATGTCGGAGTGGAGGATGCCATCCTGTACCTCCTACACAGAGCCTACTCACACTAGTGATGGTAAATTTGATTCTTTTTACTGAATCGAGTTTTAATGAGTCACTCACCAAAGTGAATCGGGTTTTTTGAGTCATTTGAGTCACTGAGTCAGTTGACCAGAGTGCAAAAAATGTACATTTTCACTCAAACTTAATTTGTTTCTCTTTTAATGTAAATCCTACTGCTAAGATGAGTGATTCTTAAAGAAAACAACTATTTTATATAGCAAAAAAGAGCAAAAGAATTTCTAAAGGGAACATTTCTTTTGTATATTTTTATTTTATTAGTATTTTCCTTACATGTGTCAAATATATATTTTCTCATCTAAATGTCCACTGAGCTGTGAGCCAGGGGGCGGTAGTGCGCCTTAACATTGGTTGCCAACGAAGAAGAAGAAGAAGTAGCTGCGAGCCAGGAGGGAGGGGGTGAGTGAGTGAGTGAGTGATTCGTTCGCTCTATGATTCAGCACAGGAGGGAGGGGGTTAGCGAGTCATGAGTGATTCGCTCGCTCTATGATTCAGCACAGGAGGGAGGGGGTGAGCGAGTCATGAGTGATTTGCTTCCCCTACGATTCAGCGCAGGAATGGAGGGGGTGAGTAGCTCAAATGTGCTGTTAGCATGTTAGCAGAGCGTTGCTACTGTAAACCGAGGAGCTATTGTCTTGATGTGAGCTTCTACTCAGGGTTTTTTCTTCCAGTTCAGAGCAGAAATGTTTTTGTTAAGATACTGGATGTTGTGTTTTTCTTCACAATTTGAATTATAAGCTAGATATATTTCTACTAGTGAAATTAGTTTGCTAACAGCAACAGGGATGAGTCAGTGAGTCAGTTGCGCTTGTGAATCATGATTCACGAGTCAGTAAAGTGATTCTCGAGTATTGAACGATTCGTTCATGATTCGCGCATCACTAACTCACACCTGGACAAGGGAAAAGGCACGGTCAGGATCCTGTTTCTTGACTTTTCCAGTGCCTTCAATACAATCCGGCCCTGTCTGCTCCAGGAGAAACTAAACAGGATGCAGGTGGACCCCTGCCTGGTTGCTTGGATCTCCGACTACCTCACTGACAGACCACAGTACGTCAGGCTGAAGGACATCACGTCTGACACTGTGGTCAGCAGCACAGGAGCACCACAGGGAACTGCGCTGTCCCCTCTTCTCTTCACCCTGTACACCTCTGACTTCTGCTGTAACTCTGAATTATGCCATATTCAGAAGTTTGCAGACAACACGGCCATCATGGGGTGTATCTGGGATGACCAGGAAGAGGAGTACAGGAGCCTGGTGAGGAACTTTGTCACATGGAGTCACACAAACCACCTGCAACTCAACACCTCAAAGACCAAGGAACTGGTTGTGGACTTTGGGAGGTCCAGACCAGGTCCACTGCCAGTTCAGATAGAGGGAGAGGAGGTGGAGGTGGTCAACACATACAAGTACCTCGGGCTGTGGGTGGACAACAAACTGGACTGGTCATGCAACACGCAGCACCTGTATAAAAAAGGCCAAAGCCGACTGTACATCCTCAAGAGGCTGAGGTCTTTCAACATCTGCAGGAAGCTCCTGAGGATGTTTTACCAGTCGTTGGTTGCAGGAGTACTTTTCTATGGCGTGGTGTGCTGGGGGAGCAGCACAGCAAAGAAGGACTCATCCAGGCTGGAGAAACTAATCAGGAAGGTGGGCTCTGTGGTCGGCATGAAGCTGGACACTCTAGTGACAGTGGCAGAGAAGAGGACATTAAAGAAACTGCTGGACATTATGAACAATGCTGGGCATCCTCTGCACACGGTCGTAAACAATCAGAGGAGCCTATTCAGCAACAGGTTGCTTCTCCCAAAGTCAAAAACCAACAGACTTAAAAACTCCTTTGTCCCACAGGCCATCAGACTGTTTAACTCCTCACTGGAGGGGAGAGGGAGGGGAAACAGGGGGACAAGGGAGGGCGGGAACAACTGAGCTGTAGGTGCTTTTTTACACTGTGCAATATTTGCAATATTTGTTTTTTTTTTGTTTGTTTGTTTGTTTTTTGTTTTTTTTCTTATATTCGACTGTGCAATAATCACTGTGCAATATACTCACTCAAATGAGCAATCCTATTTATCCATATTGTATATTCTGTATCTATATATGTGTATATATGGTGTATTTATGCTTATATCCTTACTCTCATTCCCCTTATTGTATCTGTAACATGCAACTTCTGTCGGTGCTTTGCTACTGGAAACTGAATTTCCCGGAGGAACCCACCTGAGGGATTAATAAAGTTTCATCTAATCTAATCTAATCTACTCGATTGCTTCATGTGTATTTATAGCCTTGGTCTTCCTTCAGTGTTTGAATGTGTGGTGTCTGTTTAATGTCCCTAGTGTCTGTCAGTTCATGTTTTGTAAGTTATTGAAATTTAATAAACTTTTGTTGTTTTACATAGTTTTTTCCTCCTATTTTAATAAAAATGTCAGTTTTGCATTTACTTGCCTTGCCTGTTAGTCCTGCATTTGGATTCTGTTTCTTGCTGAACCTTAGGAGACTTTATCAATTCTGGAGTTTTAACATGCTCTCCTCTGTTATTGTGAATGTGTGTGTGAATGGGTGGATGACTGAATGTAGTGTAAAGCGCTTGGGGTCCATAGGGATTAAGTAAAGCGCTATACAAATACAGGGCCATTTACTCTGTTATTGTATGTGGACTCCACATACACATCTCCACCCTCCACCCTTAAGACTTTATGCAGCCTTGTGTGCATAAAGACTTAAGGGTGGCTTGCAGGTTTTAAGCCTGTGATGTTCGCCTCTGTTTTGTGGCGGAAAAAACGTTTTCGTTCTCAGATTTTATGTTTTTTGTGTGACTTTTGATCAGTTGTGTTAATACAGTATATGAAAATGAATGACATGTGAGATTTTGCTAAAAACAATGATACCAAACAAGGCAAGGCAAATAGATTTTAAAAGTGAAAAAAAAAGGTAAAATTAAAAGTAGTCAAAGTGATTTTATATGTTATTAATTATTAGAGAGAGAGAGTCAGGGGGCTGCATCTGTTACCCCGCATTCTGAGATTGTAGTCCTTTTGTGAACTCTTTTGTGTTTGGAATGTTTTTGTCATGGTTCTCAAGATCTGGAGAGGTCGTGGTGTGCGTTTTTTGTCTTCGCCTCTCCCACCAGGGTGGAACTGGACCTTGATTCCCCGCCTCTGAACCCGCCCTGAACACACACCTGTGACTCATTCACACTGATCCTGGCAGACTACTTAAGATGGCAAGAGAGGCTGCTTCCTTGCTGGATCGTCACACTACCTAGCGTCAGTGTAGCCTAGCCTTTGGAAGTATTCCTTGTGATCACCCAGAGCAGGGGTCTGCAACCTTTAACACCCAAAGAGCCACTTGGACCCGGTTTCCACTCAAAAAAAAAAAAACACTGGGAGCCGCAAATACTTTTGGAAATCTAAAATGAAGATAACACTGTATATATTGTTTTTTACCTTTGTGCTTTGTGCGAACATCTAAAGTAAGTAAGTAAAGTTTATTTATTAAGCGCTTTTCACAGACAGGCAGTCACAAAGCGCTGTACACAAATATTAAAATAAACAATACAATCAATAGACATTATACACAATGTAAAAGATCAAATGTAAATAATGTAAAGAATATAAAATACGTAGATCAACAAAAGGCTTGTTTGAACAGAAAGGTTTTTAACTGCTTTTTAAAAGAATCCACAGAGCAACTAAGGTGTGTTGCTTATGTAATCCATGAAGTGCTACAGAGAAAATTACATTTTATTTATGAAATTAACACATTTTGAACTCTTAAAGAAGTATAACAAAAGGAAAGACACCCAGCTGAACTAAAATGATCCATGTAGCAAACAAAAAACTGTTGTGAGCCGCCACCCTTTTCAAAAGTAATTGGAAAAAAAGCACTATGCTGCTAAAAAAAAAAAAATAGATATTTGCAAAATTCTGCCTAAATATCTATTTTACCTTGTTAATGTGTGTGGCGGGGCGTGGTCTGCAGTGCCGCTGCATGGGAGTCGGACGCACCTGGTCCAGCCCTAACTATATGCTTTAGCAAAAAGGAAAGTTTTAAGCCTAATCTTGAAAGTAGAGATAGTGTCTGTCTCCCGAATCCAAACTGGAAGCTGGTTCCACAGAAGAGGGGCCTGAAAACTGAAGGCTCTGCCTCCCATTCTACTTTTAAATACTCTAGGAACAACAAGTAAGCCTGCAGTGCGAGAGCGAAGTGCTCTAATAGGGTGATATGGTACTACAAGGTCATTAAGATAAGATGGGGCCTGATTATTTAAGACCTTGTATATGAGGAGCAGGATTTTGAATTCAATTCTGGATTTAACAGGAAGCCAATGAAGGGAAGCCAAAACAGGAGAAATATGCTCTCTCTTTCTAGTCCCTGTCAGTACTCTTGCTGCAGCATTTTGGATCAGCTGAAGGCTTTTCAGCGAGTTTTTAGGACATCCTGATAATAAAGAATTACAGTAGTCCAGCCTGGAAGTAATAAATGCATGAACTAGTTTTTCAGCATCACTCTGAGACAGGATATTTCTAATTTTAGAGATGTTGCGCAAATGGAAGAAAGCAGTCTTACATATTTGTTTAATATGTGCATTGAAGGACATGTCCTGGTCAAAAATGACTCCAAGGTTCCTCACAGCATTACTGGAGGCCAAGGTAATGCCATCCAGAGTAAGAATCTGCTTAGATACCATATTTCTAAGATTTTCAGGGCCGAGTACAATAACCTCAGTTTTATCTGAATTAAGAAGCAGAAAGTTAGCGGCCATCCAGGTCTTTATGTCTTTAAGACATTCCTGCAGTTTAACTAATTGGTGTGTGTTACCTGGCTTCATGGATAGATAGAGCTGCGTGTCATCTGCATAGCAGTGAAAATTTATGCTATGTCTTCTAATGATGCTGCCTAAGGGAAGCATGTATAATGTAAATAGAATTGGTCCTAGCACCGAACCCTGTGGAACACCATAATTGACCTTAGTGTGTGAAGAGGACTCTCCATTTACTTGAACAAACTGGAGTCTATTAGATAGATATGATACAAACCACTGCAGTGCAGTACCTGTAATACCTACAGCATGTTCTAATCGCTCTAATAGGATATTATGGTCGACAGTATCGAACGCTGCACTGAGGTCTAGCAGGACAAGCACAGAGATGAGTCCACTGTCAGAGGCCATAAGAAGATCATTTGTAACCTTCACTAAAGCTGTTTCTGTGCTGTGATGAGCTCTGAAACCTGACTGAAACCCTTCAAATAAGCCATTCCTCTGCAGATGATCTGTTAGCTGTTTGACAACTACTCTTTCAAGGATTTTTGATATGAAAGGAAGGTTGGAGATTGGCCTATAATTAGCTAAGACAGCTGGGTCTAGAGATGGCTTTTTAAGTAAAGGTTTAACTACAGCCACCTTGAAGGCCTGTGGTACATAGCCGATTATTAGAGATAGGTTGATCATATTTAAGATCGAAGAATTAATTAATGGCAGGACTTCTTTGAGCAGTTTTGTAGGAATGGGGTCTAAAAGACACGTTGATGGTTTGGAGGAATTAATTATTGAAGTTAACTCAGAAAGATCAATTGGAGAAAAAGAGTCTAACTTAACATCGATGGTACTAAGAGTAGCTGTAGATGATATTACATCTGTGGGATGATTATTGGTAATTTTTTCTCTAATGATAAAAATTTTATTTGTGAAGAAGTTCATGAAGTCATTACTAGTTAACGTTAAAGGGATTGTTGGCTCAGTAGAGCTCTGACTTTTTGTCAGCCTGGCTACAGTGCTGAAGAGAAACCTGGGGTTGTTCTTATTTTCTTCAATCAGTGACGAATAGTAAGATGTTCTGGCTTTGCGGAGGGCTTTCTTATAAAGCAGCAAACTATTTCTCCAGGCTAAATGATGATCCTCTAAATTTGTGACACGCCATTTCCTCTCCAGCTTACGAGTTATCTGCTTTAGGCTACGTGTTTGAGAATTATACCACGGAGTCAGGTACTTCGGATTTGAGGCTTTAGTTTTCACAGGAGCTACAGTATCCAGAGTCGTACGTAGTGAGGAGGTAAAATTATTAACAAGATAATCGACCTCTGTTGGAGTAGCGTTGAGATAGCTGCTCTGCTCTATGTTGGTACAGGGCATTGAAGATGATAACAGTGGGTGGATTATATTCTTAAACTTAGTTACAGCACTTTCAGAAAGACATCTACTTTGATAAAGTCTACTCTCCACTGCTGTGTAATCAGTTATTGTAAATGTAAATGTTATCAGGAAATGATCAGACAGCAGAGGGTTTTCAGGAAACACTGTTAAATGTTCAGTTTCTATGCCATATGTTAAAACAAGATCTAGAGTGTGATTAAAGTGGTGGGTGGGTTCTTTTACATTTTGAGAGAAGCCAATTGAGTCTAATAACAGATTAAATGCGATGTTGAGGCTGTCATTTTTAGCATCTACATGGATGTTAAAATCACCCACAATAATTATTTTATCTGAGCTGAGCACTAAATCAGATAAAAAGTCTGAGAAATCAGAGAGAAACTCTGTGTAAGGCCCAGGTGGACGATAGATGATAACAAGTAAGACTGGTTTCTGAGTTTTACAGCTGGGGTGGACGAGGCTAAGCATCAGGCTTTCAAATGAATTAAAAGTCTGTCTTGGTCTTTCGTTAATTAATAGACTGGTGTGAAAAATTGCTGCCACACCGCCCCCTCGGCCTGTGCTTCGAGATTTCTGGTAGTTTGAATGACTCGGGGGTGTTGATTCATTTAAACTAACATACTCATCCTGCTGCAACCAGGTTTCTGTAAGGCAGAGTAAATCGATTTGTTGATCAATTATTAAGTCATGTACTAACAGAGACTTGGAGGAGAGAGACCTAATATTTAATAATCCACATTTCACTGTTTTACTCTTTGGTTCAGATGTGGATACTGTATTGTTCTTTCTTTGTGATTTTTTATGTTTAAGTTGTTTATTGCTGGTTTTTGGTTTGTTTTTTGTCTTTTTGGGAGCTGACACAGTCTCAATGGAGATGGGTTTTTGGGGGGGTAGCAGGAGGAGAGAGAAGCTGCAGAGAGGCGTGTAAGACTGCAACTCTGCTTCCTGGTCCCAACTCTGGATAGTCATATTTTGGGGGGGTTTAATAAATTCATCCATATTTCTTGAAATGAGAGCTGCTCCATCCAAAGTGGGATGGATGCCGTCTCGCCTAACAAGACCAGGTTTCCTCCAGAAGGTTTGCCAATTATCTATGAAGCCCACATTGTTTCCGGGACACCACTCAGACAGCCAGCAATTTAAGGAGAACATGCGGCTAAACATGTCACTCCTGGTCTGATTAGGGAGGGGACCAGAGAAAACTACAGAGTCCGACATTGTTTTGGCAAAGTTGCACACCGATTCAATATTGATTTTAGTGACCTCCGATTGGCGTAACCGGGTGTCATTACTGCCGACGTGAATTATGATCTTACTGTATTTACGTTTACCCTTAGCCAGCAGTTTTAAATTTCCTTCAATGTCGCCTACTCTGGCCCCTGGAAGACAATTGACTATGGTTGCCGGTGTCTCTAGCTTCACGTCTGAGAACAGAATCACCAGTTACCAGAGTTTGACCCCCGGCGGGTGTGTCGCCGAGTGGGGAAAAACGGTTAGACACATGAACAGGTTGGTGGTGTACCTGGGGCTTCTGTTTAGGACTATGCTTCCTCCTCACCGTCACCCAGCCGCCCTCTTTCCCCAGCTGCTTGGGGTCTGCCGCGGAACAGCTAGCGGGGCCTATGCTATCTTCGGCTGCACCAGCTACAGGGGCCTGGCTAGCTACGGGTGAATGAAGGGTGCGAAGCCGAGTCTCCAATTCAGTAATCCTGGCCTCCAGAGCTGCAAATATGTTACATTTGTTACAGGTATCATTACTGCTAAAGGAGGCCGAGGAGTAACTAAACATCTGACACAATGAGCAGGAAAGTGCAGGAGGGACAGGTGAAGTAGCCATGGTGCTAACGAGTCGGCTACGAGCTAAGCTAGCGAAACAGCAAAGAGACAGTGAGTGAATACTTTGGCTATAAATTAGGTAGTGAGTACACAGAAAGGGTGATTCAGATGAAGCACGTTAAGATTATACTATGAAAAAGGGATGTATCAAAAGATTTAAATTAAATTGCTAAGCAGAAAAGCTACTCAGAAACACCACTGTGTTTGAGCAGGAACAGGAAGTGATACTCTACCACAAAGTGAGCGAACACCAAGTGACAGCGCCACCAAGAGGAAGAACAGACATCGGGTAGAAATTCTGAGTCAGTGTTGGGATTGTTGCCGGAAGTGCTGCTTCACCACAACAGCCGGCCTCGATGGATGTGAGCCCCGGCGAGGCGGAGCCGATGCAGATCAGATGCGCACGTCTTACGCCAGCGGAGAGGCAGCGCCGTTTCATGGCCGGTGAGTGTTTATACTGCGGCCGTCACGGACATTTCATCGCCGTTTGCCCCGCGCAGTCAAAAGGGCGTGCCCGCCAGTAAAAATGGGGGTACTGGTGGGCGAAATAAACATCTCACATTCCCCTCCTCATCTTTTGTTGCCAGCTAAGCTCACTGCTCACACCACCACTCACTCACTCAAGGCTTTGATAGACTCAGGGGCAGAACAGAGTTTTATTGCTGCATCACTCGCTAAAAAACTGGGCTTAACTATTGAACCTCTGCCTCATGCTCTTCGAGCCTCATCTCTGAATGGACAGCGTTTGCCTGATGTCACCCATGTTACTGAACCTGTCACCCAGTGTTTGTCTAGAAATCACACTGAATTAATCAGTTTGTTTGTTTTCAAAGCTCCGCTGACGCCTCTGGTTCTTGGCTATCCCTGGCTGTTGCAACATAATCCACTGATTGGCAGGCTGGCTGTGTGTCTAGATGGGGGGAGGGATGCCATATGACATGCTTAAAATCCGCCATTCCATCCGTCAGCTCCCTTGCGTCACCCCCACAGACTCCTCCGGATCTAACGGCAGTTCCTTCAGTGTACCATGAACTAGCGGAGGTGTTTAGTAAGGATCGCGCTCGTTCTCTTCCCCCACACCGGCCTTATGATTGCGCCATTGACTTGTTACCAGGAGCTCCGCTGCCTACTAGCCAACTCTATAGCCTATCACAGCCGGAAAGAGAAGCCATGGAGGAGTACATTACTGACGCACTGGCTGCGGGAATCATTCGGCCATCTACCTCTCCCTTGGCAGCAGGATTTTTCTTTGTGGCCGTGCATTGACTATCGGGGCTTGAATGCAATCACTGTCAAGAATAAATACCCGCTGCCCCTGCTGACCTCAGTGTTTGAGCTACTCCACGGGATGAAGATATTCAGTAAACTTGACCTACAGAGTGCTTACCATTTGGTTCGCATTAGGGAGGGGGATGAGTGGAAGACGGCCTTCAACACCCACCTGGGACATTTTGAATAATTTGTCATGCCTTTTGGATTAACAAATGCCCCGGCAGTTTTCCAAGCTCTCATGAATGACATCCTCAGACTTCATCAACCACTTTGTTTTCATCTACCTAGACGATATACTCATCTTCTCCAGGTCAGTGTCAGAGCATGAAAGACATGTCAAACTGGTATTACAAAGATTGTTGCAAAACCGCTTTTTTGTCAAAGCAGAGAAGTGTGAGTTTCATGTAAACACTGTTTCTTTCCTTGGATTCATAATTGAGCAGGGGAACTTGAGACCAGATCCTGGAAAGGTCAGAGTGGTTTTGGAGTGGCCCACACCCCCAAACCACAAACAGCTTCAACGTTTTTTGGGGGTTTGCAAATTTCTATCGTCGTTTCATCTGTGACTTCAGCAAAATTGTCTCACCTCTTACTTACCTCACTTCCCCTAAGGTTCTGATCCAGTGGGGGCAGGCAGCCACGGAGGCGTTCAATCATCTGAAACAACGTTTTGCCTCCGCCCCCATCCTCTCCCAGCACGATCTCAACCAACCCTTCATCGTGGAGGTGGATGCCTCAGATACAGGCGTGGGGGCCATCCTCTCTCAGAAGACTGAAGGTAAACTCCATCCATGCGCTTACTTCTCTCGTCGGCTTTCACCCACAGAGCGAAACTACGATGATGGCGACAGGGAGCTACTCGCCATCAAACTGGCACTGGAGGAGTGGCGGCACTGGCTGGAGGGGACGGCACAGCCTTTCATTGTGTGGACCGACCACAAGAACCTCGCCTACCTTCAGGCAGCAAAACGCCTCAACGCACGTCAAGCCAGGTGGGCGCTTTTCTTCACCCATTTCAATTTCTCCATTACTTACAGGCCCGGGTCCCGAAATGTCAAACCAGATGCTTTATCACGCCAGTTTTCATCCTCTGAGGGGGATCGGGAGGAGGCGTCGATCTTGCCTCCGGGCTGTGTCATAGGAAGCCTCACTTGGGAGATTGAGTCGATGGTGCGGCAGGCCCAGCGTACCGAACCTGATCTGGGGACAGGACCCCCGGGGTGGCTCTACGTCCCTTCGTCCGTACGGTCCCAGGTGCTCCAATGGGCCCACACAGCAAGATTTTCATGTCACCCTGGAATCCAACGCACCATCGCCTTTCTGGAATGCTTTCTGGTGGCCGTCTTTAGCCTAGGATGCCCGAGAATATGTTAAAGCCTATACTATCTGCGCCCAAAATAAGTCACAAAACACTCCCCCGGCAGGCTTACTTCATCCACTCCCTACCTCGGGTCGACCTTGGTCACACATTGCCCTCGACTTTGTTACTGGACTTCCACCTTCGGCAGGTAACACAGTAATTCTGTCTATTGTTGATCGCTTCTCTAAAGCAGCACATTTTGTAGCATTACCCAAGCTTCCCACAGCCCTCGAGACTGCCCAGCTGCTGACCAACCATGTATTTCGTCTTCATGGAATTCCCTCTGACATCGTCTCCGATCGTGGGCCGTAGTTCACGTCCAAGGTATGGAAAGAATTCTGCTCATCCATTGGTGCCCAGGTCAGTCTCTCTTCAGGTTACCATCCCCAAACCAATGGGCAGACGGAGAGGCTGAACCAGGAACTGGAAACAGCCCTGAGATGCATGGCCTCAACTAACCAAAACACCTGGTGCTCCCATCTAGCCTGGATTGAGTATGCTCACAACAGTCACACCTCCTCCGCCACTGGTGTGTCGCCTTTCGAGGCTTCGCTTGGATATCAGCCACCCCTTCTCCCATCTTTGGAAGGTGAGCATCTTGTTCCCTCTGTGCAGCACCACCTCCGCAGATGTCGGCGAGTCTGGCGAGCTACCCGTGCCGCCATCCTTCAAACCAAGGAACAGAATCAAAAGCTAGCTGATCGTCGGAGGATGCCCGCACCCACCTACACACCAGGGCAAAAGGTATGGCTCTCCACGAGATTCGTCCCTGTCCGCACTGAGTCTAAGAAACTTGCACTCACCTTCATTGGACCCTTTACTGTCGAGGCTATAGTTAACCCAGTCTCGGTCCGGTTACAGCTCCCACGTAGCATGCGTATCCACAATGTGTTCCATGCAGTGTAGCCTTGCCTTTGGAAGTATTCCTTGTGATCACCTAGAGTTTCCTCCTAACGTTGTTTTTCTCTGTGTACAGGCCTTCTAGATTCCCTGCCCGTCTTCCCTGCCGTCTGGATTTCTGTGGATGTGTGTGAGTGAGTGAGCGTGAGCATTTTGGAGTGGACATTCAGAGTGAGTTGTGGATTAAGTTGAAGAGGAGTGTGTGTACCCCGCCTTGGACCTTCCCCTCGGACTCCCCTCCACCCCCTGGAGCCCCGTGTTATCTGTCTCACTGTATATATGTATATATTCTCACTTGGTGCCACATTGTAAATAAACCCTCACCTTCTCTCTAAACTTCAGAGTCCCGCGAGTGAGTCCTCTGCCTAATAATCTGTGACAGTTTTAGTTTTTATTACTTAATATTTAGCTATTTGTTTAAATGTTGTCTGGGCAAGGTGTCTCATCTCCTCTTCCTGTTTATGTCTCCTCCCTGTGCTCTGTTCCACGTCTCCCCTGTCTATCATGTGTCCATGTATGTTTCTTCAGCCCGTCATATCTCATTCCCTCTTTCCCATATCCCCCGTGTTTAAATATCCCCCTCTCTCCCTCTTGCTTCCTCACTCCCTCTTTCTGTCTCTCGTGTCAAGCTTGTGTGTCCCAGTTTACATCTCTCCATGTTCCCTGTTTTATTTTGAAAGTCTTGCGTTTCCATGTTCATCGTTTGCAGTTTTGATTCCCCCGGTGGGGTCATTAGCTAACTTTAAGGAATGGTTGGCTCAACAGAGCTCTGACTTTTTGTCAGCCTGGCTACAGTACTGAAGAGAAACCTAGGGTTGTTCTTATTTTTTTTATTCAGTCATGAATAGTAAGATGTTCTAGATGTTTTTGTAAAGCAGCAAACAATGAACTTCTAAATTAGTGACATGCCATTTCCTCTCCAGCTTACAGGTCATCTGCTTTAAGGTGCACGTTTAAGAGTTCTGCATGCAGCTAAACATGTCACTCCTGATCTAGTTGGGGAGGGGAACAGAGAACAGAGTCCCACATTGTTTTGGCAAAATTCCACACTGATTAAATATTAATTTTAGTCCCCTCCAACTGGCATAACCAAGTGTCATTACTCCTGACGTGAATTATAATTTTTTGGGAATTTATGTTTACCCTTAGCCAGCAGTTTTAAATTTCCCTCAATGTCACCTCCTCTGTCCCCTGGAAGACAGTTGACTATGGTTGCAGGTGTCTCTAACTTTACACATCTCAAAACAGAATCGACAGTTACCAGAGTTTGTTCCTCGGTGGGTGTGTCGCCGGTGGACCGGGGTTTCTGTTTAGAACTACGCTTCCTCCTCACCATCACGTGAGCACCACCCAGCACATAAAGATTACACTATGAAAAAAGATGTTATGTGTAAGTTTTTATTTAAACTGGCTAAGCAGATAAGCTACACAAAAACGCCACTGTGCATTGAAACAGGAAGAGGAAGTGATACATTACTACAAAGAAAGCCAACACCGAAACACTGTTGTGAAGCTGTTTCTTGGCAACCATGACAATGATTCTTTCATTATTCCCATTAGGTAGTCTTTCAGGCTTTTTGGTACTGCTACATTTTTTTGAATGTAACTGATTGTTGCTTTTTAAGGTTTGTGTTTTTTTTTTTCGAAAGGTCAGTTTTGTTTTTTCAGAACAATGATGACAACACTTAAACTAACAGTCTCTGAAATTGGGGGGGTGTGTATGAAAATGACTATAATTCCCAAGCAGTTAATGTATTATTTTTTTTTTTTTTTTGTTAGTCCCCTTGAATTAAAGTCTCAATTGAAGTCTGCACTTCAGTCAGATATTTTTTTTATTTAAAGTCCATTTAAAATGTGTGGTAGAGCCAAATCTATTAAAAAAAACATGTCTGTCCACCAAATTATGAACCTAATAATAATGGGGAAAAAAGGAAATGTAAAAAATTAGAACAGTAATTTAGCTTCTAAACAAAGTCTAAAAATACCTCAGCCTCTGTTTGTTCTGTCAACATTGATCACAAAACATCATGCCGCTGGTCTAATTCTGTTACTATGTCATATGCATGTACTGAGATGCAAAATGATCTGTATTTTAATTTCCCAGACATATAGGCACAAATTGTGCACAGCTGTATATCCTCCTATCTGTAATGCGTCCATACATCTCATTTTAAGAAAAGCACTTTCTAAGCTACAAAGACATGAATAATTTTGTTTTCAATGTCGATTACAAACTGAAACCAGGGTAAAATTGCTGTATAATTTCACACTTCTTTTTGCCTTTACTTGATAGCATAGAGAAGAGAGAAGAAAGTGGGGAGAGAAAGTGAGGGAAGACAAACAGCAAAGGACCTCAGGTCAGAGTTAAATCCAGGCCGCTGCATTGAGCCTTACAGCATATGGTCGCCTCCTCACCCTGTGAGCTAAACTGGCAGCCAAAAGTTCATATTTCTGAATTAATTCTTGTTTCCTTACTGAAAGTAGGCTATATTTGAAAGTAAAAATTTGTCCAATGTAGTTCTGCTGCCAATTGGGTGATAACTTTTATATGACTTTGTTCCAATATCATTTCTCCCATGCAAACACCAGCCCACTATTGTTGCCAGAAAGATGACTAATGTAACTTGTTTGCAATTTTGCAGCTGGGAAGTATCCAGCTGCAGAATGGATGCAGTTGTCACTAATTGTAAAAGCAGTCACTGCTTCATTTAATTAATTGGATGGACTGTAAATAATTAATCCTTGCCATTTATGAACTCAATTATTATTTATCTACAAAGATCTAAGGCATATAACTTTTTACAGCATACTTTGTTACACAGACAGACAGATATTAACATACAGCAGTTAAGTATTTATCAGTCAATCATCCTAGCAAAAAAAACAGACATTCCTGTAGTTTAACTAATTGGTGTGTGTGTCTGGCTTCATGGATAGATAGAGCTGAGTGTCATCTGCATAGCAGTGAAAATGTTTGCTATCTCTTCTGATGATACTGTCTAAGGGAAGCATGTATAATGTGAATAGAATTGGTCCTAGCACTGAGCCCTGTGGAACTCCATAATTAACCTCAGAATATGAAGAGGTCTTTCCATTTACATGAACAAATTGGAGTCTATTAGATAAATATGATACAAACCACTGCGGTGCAGTACCTGTAATGCTCTAATCGTTCTAATAGGATATTATGGTCAACAGTATCCAACGCTGCACTGAGGTCAAGCTGTCCACTGTCAGCGGCCATAAGAAGATCATTTGTAACCTTCACCAAAGCTGTTTCTGTGCTGTGACGAGCTCTGAAACCTGACTGAAACTCTTCAATTAAACCATTCCTCTGCAGATGATCTGTTAGCTGTTTGACAACTACTCTTTTAAGAATTTTTGATATAAAAGGAAGGTTGGAGATTGGCCTATAATTAGCTAAGACCGCTGGGTCAAGAGATGGCTTTGCTAAACTGCTGCCATCTTGAAGGCCTGTGTTACATAGCACAGTTCACCGTAGGGATTGTCCATAATGCTGCATTCACATCTTCTAGTAGACTCAATCTAGGATTGGGATGATGATATCTCCCTCCTGACCCCTTGCTGTAGCATTTGTGTTGTTCCTCATCAATCATCAAGAAACATCTAGCAGAACCAGGTCTCAGGGAGGGGCAGTCATCTGGTGCAAAACATGATAATTCCACGTAGAAAGCCCCCAGCTGGTCAGGGGATTTAAAACCAGGCCCTTCTTTCTATGGGGTGCTTTGTCTTTGTCTTTTTTATTTTGCTAACATGATGCTTTATACAAAACAAATTAAAAGTTAATCAAACAACATAAAACGAACAGAGGCACAAAATACAGAAAGCCAGTAGTATTGTTTGTTTGAATGGTTTTATGGGTGGAAAACAAAGTGACTGCAATCTAAAATGTGGTTTCTGTACTTCCACAGCTTTGAGGCACAAATCTCTGCCCCTGGGATCTCAGGTTAACCAGGCAATCAGTCCATAAATAGCAGTTAAAGCACGCCAAAATCATTTCTTTTTATGAAAATTGCCTCAAACTCAAATCTGCTCTTACGAGGACAGCCACACCATTACACTCACAAATGGATATATATACTGAGTCACAGTCAGTCCACTTTGGAATCTCAAGTGGACTACCAAGGAGACTGGGTCATGTGTAGGGTGATAAATCTCTGGGATGACACCTCTCTTTGGCAATGAGCTGTGCAGTCATGGGCATTTAGTTAGGATGGTGACACTGACAGAAGACAAAACTGTGGGTTTATAGAGAGCTGTCGGGGGTATCTTGGAGTGACATGTGGGTTATCGTTGTAATGCCCACACTACATCCTAAGCACGTATTTCCCATGAACCTCAAAGGTGGACTGCGCAGTTACCAAATGATAGCAAGATAGTAGATGAGGAAAGGTGAGAAATTTATCTGTGCAGGGGGCCAGCTGTGGAAAAAGTCTGTGACAAAAGGTGGATGGGTGATCATAGCAAAAACCAATGCAATGCTTCATTACCTACTTAACCTTACTGTCATGCATTCTTCTATTCTGCTTTACTGTGTCTGAATTAATTTGCTTTGGATTTTTCTGACTGTCCCCATGTCTTCTCCTGGCTGCCAGCCAGAACAGAGAAGAGCCAACAAAAACAAACATGGGCAGAGGTAAATCACAAGAGAATAGGAAGAGATAGGGTCATTCTTGGATGTAGGCAGTCATTTGCCCTGGAGTGAACTGTGGATTAGGGGCCAAGGCCTAGCTGCCCGATCTAAATTGCTCCACATACTGAAAAGATTAAGCTACAAATGAATGGGCCAGCTGAGCTGATAGTCAGGCCTAAGCTCCAGTGGCGGCAGTAGGAGGCTATATTTTGATGGGAGATTAACACAAAGAAGAATGTATTTTCTCACAGAAGAAAACAAAAATAGGACTGTCCCAATTATACCCTCATCAATGGCATTGATTTAACATTAATAATATCATCTATTATCAAAATAGGTCTTTGTTTAGCTTGACAACAACGTTAGGTGTTCCAACATTAATTTCATAGTCATCAAGTATCAACATCAGTTTTGTAAATAGTGGTGTTGATACTGGACGTTCCACTGCCATGCATTATCCTACAGACATTTTTGCCTCATTGAGGATGAAGCTTTACAAGTTGCATAGTTCATTTCCCATACCATAAGGCCAGTATTAATACATAAAATGTCTCGATAATGTTTGCATTGGTTGGGCTATCCAAGGTTCAACTCGCCTCGTTCAGTGCCTCTTTGGCCAGCTTTCCCTGTGCTGCATCGTTTGTCCAGTGTCCTGACAACTGCTGGATTACATCTGGTTCAGTCATTCGTGCACTTCAAAACATTTAGGAGGTTCTCCAAACTTCTTTTCCCAATGTTTACATCTAATTTTAGCATTTATCTCAAAAACATAAATGTGCACAGGCCACCTTAGCATTTAAAAGGTATTTGTTATTCAGTTACATTCACTATATCTATTTATTCTTTAACATAATTAACTTAGGGCAACAATGTAGAGAGGCATAAAAGATTTTTCCAGTACAACTATTATAAAACATGAGCAGATATTCTTTTGATACTTTTTATTTAGAAACATTTTTATACAGCAAAAAGAAAACAAAAGGGAAACAAAAAAACCAGACAAATATATGCACGTATATACATCTGCACATACATACATAAATACTATAGTATTGCAACTTCTATGCATTAAAGAATGCTGCCACAGTTTGTAAAGCCCAGCCATTTTCTCCAACGTCTCCTTCCCAAGTCATGCATTCCATCAATCTGATGTTTTCCACTATAGAAATAAAAAGGCTTATAGTGGGGGGATCTTTACAAAGCCAGCATTTTGGTATAACCTTTTTTGCAGATGCCAAAAGAATTCTCAGGAGATAAACATCACCTGTAACTAAATCTTCCACAAAACATCCCGGATACATTAATGTGAATGTACAGCTCACATTAAATCCCAGTGCTTTTGGAATTATTTTTGAAACTTCCAATCAGAAGGATCGTATGGATGGGCAGGACCAGAATATGTGCCCATGATCTGCCATGACTTCCCCACAGTTTCTCCAGCACAGTGCAGGTGTAGCACTGAATTTAGACTTCTGTAATCTCAATGTCCATTTCTCTTGCCCATTTCTGCTTTATGTAAATTGTTGAGTCCTTTTTAAGCTTAATCATACATTTGTACAGTTTACTTATCAGGGTGTTGTTACTCCCGGAGTCATAAGCGTCAATGAAGATGGTAACAATTGAGAAGTCTCCAAGGACACAGCTGTTTATTCTTTTACCAATATAGTCACGAAATTGCAAGTATCGGAAGAAGTCTTGTTTCTCGAGGTCATAAGTATTACACAAGGTATCAAAAGCCATAATTTTAGAGTTTGTGATAACTGTACACAAAGCAGTAATACCATGCGATGCCCATTGTCTAAGAAGAAGGACATGCAAAGGGTTGGGGTGACAGAATAGGTTGCAAGAAATAGGGTGAGGTGGAGGAAGATCAACTGTGGGAACCTTCTTAAAGGGGACTGCTGAAAGAAGAAGAAGAAGAAAAATGTAATGTAATAAAGAACGTGTAGAACCCAAAATGTGTTGCTTCTTGTTGTGCAATAATATCCAATAGAAGAATCCAGACAAAGTAGAGTGGCATACTTTACAAATAAATGTTCATACACTGAGTGGATTAGGATGCTCTGGGTTAATTTAATAACTGCTGAACAAGCTACAGCAGCTAGAGCTTATGGGATGAGGTTTGAAAAAACCCCATCTCATAGTAATAGAGATCCTTTACAACCATCAGGGGAAATTACTGCCAATTTCTTGGTGGTCCATGTAATTAACCCATGTCAGCTTTCTTAGACTCACAAAAGATGGAAAATAAACCCCGTGTAGACCCTAACCTTTCAATCTGGTGTCACATAAAGTGAAAGGGGGCTATTTAAAGGTGGAGAGCATCCCTAATTTTTCCATGACAAAGCTGCTTTAAAATAATTTACTTCTAACAGTGAATGGGAAAATTATGTGATTTTTCTATTGATGAAAAAGTTTGTCTATAGATGGGAATTCATTATCTTCTCATGCTCTGGGAGGCTCAAGAGGGTGGATGTTTGTTGTTAATGGAATCAAACTCAAGTTAAAGTCTTCGCACTCACATCTTTTTGTGTATGAGTAGAACATTTTCCTTGTTCGAGCTCCTCACTACAGGAATGAGTACCTGTCATACTCTAACTCACTGAATGAAATGCCAATTGAAATTCTCGGGTGTATATGGAAGACAACGATAGTGGAGATGTGAGCCCAGTCATACTTTGGGATGCACCAAAAGCAGTTTTACAGGGAAAATTAATAGCTCTAACAGCAGCACAAAAAAGGCACGACTGGCTTTATATAAAAATTTAACAGAAAAACTTCAATGTCTTGAGAAGGAGCACAAACAATCTAAAAACTCACTAATTCTAGAAGAAATATCAGATATTAGAAACGAAATTGATGAATTACTAAGAGAAGAAGTAGAAAAAAAGGCTAGGTTTATGCAGCAAACCTATTATGAATCAGGGCCGGAAGCAACTAAAATGCTTGCAAGAAGACTGTGTAAAAAGCAGGCATCGATGACTGTTAATAAAGTTAGAAACCTGGACAGTAAGAAACTACATTATATGCCCAATGAGATAGAAAATGAGTTTAAAAAATACTACACGAGACTGTACTCACAACTGGCTGCTGCAGATCATGAAACAATCCAAAATTTCCTTGATTCACACAAATTATTGATCTCACAAATTACTGATAAGGAATTAGATGCAGCCATTGGCAAGCAGGAAACTAATAAAGCTCCAGGAAGTGACGGCTTTCAGTCTGAATTTTACAAAGTGTTTAAAGAAGAACTCAAGCCACTTCTTTTATCCTGCTTTAACTGGACTTTGAAGCAAGGAATAGCCCCATCATGGGGAGAAGTCATTATCACAATTTTACCAAAAGAAGGCAAGAATAAAGAGTATTGCAAAAACTATAGACCCATTTCCCTACTTAACAACGATTACAAGCTGTACGCCTCGATTATTAGTAAAAGACTTGAAACCTTTGTACCGGACTTGATAGAAGTGGACCAAACCGGATTCATCAAGGGACGTCAGGCACAGGACAATATAAGGAGAGTCCTCCACATCATCGACAATGCCGAAAAGACTAATATTAGTACTGTGCAAATAAGTTTAGACCAAGAAAAGGCATTTGATAGTGTTAGTTGGCTCTTCCTATTTGAAGCATTGAAAAAATCTGGTTTTAAGGATAGTTCAATACAATGTATAAGGACAATCTATAATCAACCTACAGCCAGAATCAAGGTGAATGGTAGCCTGACGAACAGAATTCAGCTGCATAGAGGTACAAAACGGCTGTGTCTTGTCACCAATTCTTTTTGCGTTATATGGCGAGCCACTAGTGCAAGCAGTGCAGCAACACCCAAATTTGGAGGGGGTTACTCTAGCCAGACAAAAACATCTTATTGGATTATTTGCTGACGATGTCATTGTTTTCTTACGAGATCCCGACAAGTGTTTTCCAATTCTGATGCAACTATTCCATACCTTCGAACACCTATCGGGTTACAAAATTAATGTATCCAAAACACAAATTCTATCATTTAACTATACACCTTCTCAAAAGATTAAAGATGAATATAAACTAGAGTGGCACTTGAACATCACGAAATATTTGGGCATAACCTTGACAAAATCATTATCCGCTATGTTTGAGACAAATTATAATTAGGTGGAGGGTGACATAAAAAAAGAATTAGAACGGTGGTCAACAATACCAACAAATTTTACTCTAGAATCCAAATAATAAAGATGAACGTTCTCCCAAGATTGCTATACGTGTACCAATCACTCCCACTTCCTATACCTCAGAGTAAATTTAAAATATGGGACAAAATGATCTCAAGGTTTATATGGGATGGGAAGAAGCCAAGAGCAAAGTTAACAACACTGCAACTCCCGAAGTGTAATGGAGGGATGGCTTTGCCCAATCTAAGGGAATAATTTTACGCAGCTCAATTTAGACCCCTTGTTTGTTGTTTCTCCAAGAAGTTTGGCTAGAGGTCTTCCACCCTGATCACCTGATCACTGAAATTGCCATCCAGCTCAACAAAGAGTTCTGGTGGTTTCAAATTCCCAGAGATATATGACTCCTACTCTACTATTAAGGGGACTTCTGGGCCTTCTATTTATTTGACATTTGTATGGAGGAGACAACTGGGGAAGTACAGTCTTCCACAGGAGCTGCTAATCCAGTTCTACACTGCAGTCATTGAGTCTGTCCTGTGCTCTTCCATCACAGTCTGGTATGGTGCAGCCACTAAACAAGACAGGAGCAGACTGCAGCGGACTGTACGGGCAGCAGAAAGGATCATCGGCACCCCCCTGCCCTCCATCCAGGACCTGTACCTCTCAAGAACCAGGAAACGGGCAGGGAAAATCATCACAGACCCCTCACACCCTGGACACAGACTTTTTGACCTGCTGCCCTCTGGCAGACGGTACAGAAGCCTGCAGACCAGGACCACCCGACATAGGAACAGTTTCTTTCCCCTCGCCATCTCCCTTCTAAACAGGGAGATGGCTGTCACACTGCTCCCACTGCCAGACTGCAACTGCACCTTATGTACATTCTGTAGTATTCATTCCACCTGATTTCATTTCTGTCATCCTGTATTCTATGTATATAAGTTTAGATTGGTTATTTATAGTTGGTTTACACGGCTTTGTGTATGTATGTGTATGCATGTGTAATGTATATATAGACACGTGTGTGTGTGTGTGTGTGTGTGTGTGTGTGTGTGTGTGTGTGTGTGTGATTTACATTGCTGAGCTTGAGAGTCACCATCTACCGGAACCAAATTCCTTGTATGTGTCTGCACATATACATGGCCAATAAACACGATTCTGATTCTGATTCTGATTCTGAACATGGGGCTCTTAAGTTTTGTGAATTAGGATTAAGATATCTAGAACGGGAAATGGGAACCTTTTAAGTTGAATTCTCTCTCTCTCACACACACACACACACCACCTGTCAAATTATGCAATTAGATTAACACTAAAAATGCATTAAACCATACCTCTCCTGTATTGATCAATTCAATTTCAACCATACTGAAACTGGGATGATAATTTTTTTGAAAATGATGAAACATGAAAATAGGACAACGCTGCCCACAAACACCAACTGGGTGATCCTCTGATTACATCGAACAGAAAATGGGCAACTGGGATTTAGAATTATAAAACATGTCAGAGCTCACAAAACATACGGTGGTGCTCATCTCTAAATGGAAAGTAGCATTATGGTATACTGAAATTGGGTTGAAATTGTTTTTTTACCACAGGACAACATTGCTGGCTGTCCCCCTAATTACATCAAACAGAAAACAGATAATCAGGTTTTAGAGAAAAATAATCAGAACACAAACAAGAGGGAGATGCTTATCACTGGACGTAGCATTAAAACTGAAAACATTCTCGAAGTGAAACATTCAGCACATCTGTGGTTAGATAACCTAGTATCTGAGTTAACTGGTTTGCAGTTCTAGCCAAAATTCAGTAAGTTGAAATAGATTCTTCAAGACTAGGTAGGCCATCAAAGAAACAAATTATCTTGATGTCTCTGATAAGTGGGAAAGGAATAAAGTCCTGTGTCTGTACTTTCTTAAACAGAATGCAACAAAGCTACCATGGAAAGAAGATTCCTTTCATAGGCAGACACCGGCAATCCATAATGGATTTGTGGTGTCATTATTTTGCCCATTTTGCACTGGCTCCTCAAAAACCGGTATGTCCTGTGTCTTCCCCTCCTCCATCTCATCTCCTGAAAGCTGTAAGTATGACTCTACTTCCAAAGTTAAATAATTTACTAACCTTGGCATGTGTGCATCAGTATAATAAGTGGTGTAGGTGAGTGCACGAGAGAATGTTGTTTGGTGCAAAAACCCAAACCAAAATCCAAAAAGGTTTCTCAGGGAAGAGAGTCACCACACCCAGCTCTGAGGGCTTTTATAGTACACTGACACAATAGTCCCGGTTGTTGCCAGTGCTACTGATGGAAACGAGCTACACCAGCTCTCCAGTGCCTACAAACGAGACCTGCCACACGAACAAGGTGGAAAAGAAAACCAGGTGCCATGGGTCGTCACACCACCCCCTTTAAGACCACAGTCCTCCATAGGATCTCTGTCCCCTAAACAAAGAAGGGTTTAAGCAAACCAAACAAAACAAGAAATGAAACATACTAATCAAAGTTTGCTTTGTCCTTTGAAAAGAAACTGACTGGACTGTCAACTCCCTGCTCATTTGCCTGTATTAATACAACTCCTGCCCCCACATGAACTTACACCTACCTGTAAAACAAAAGGATGGTCAAACAGGTGCTGAGCACAACAGCAGACTTAACATTATCAAAAGCTTCTTGGCAATCAATTGACCACACAAACGGAATCTTGGCCAGGTTAGTGAGTGGCATAACCATGGTGGAGACATTTTTTCAGAAGCCGAGATAATATCCCACCATTCCTTTGTTGTGGAAACTGCTCAACTGCCGCTACTTTGACCTGCACAGGAGCAACACACCCCTGCCCCAGCGCTCAGCACAGGTAAGTCACAGTTGCCTAAGCAAATTCACATTTTGATTCACTGTGAGCTTTTTCTCTGTCAAACAGTCAAACAGCACTCTAAACCTCTGCATGTGAGAAAACCAAGTCACTATAGACCACCAAATCATCTAAATATACTGCACAACTTGTCAACCCAGCCACAACATGATTCAGAAGGTGCTGACACGTGGCTGATGCATTTCTCAAATCAAATGGCATTACTTTATAGGAATACAGCCAAGATGGCTGCCACTTCCTGTGCTCTTTTTGACAAGGAAACCTGCCAGTAACCTTTTAACACATCAAACTTATTGGCATGCCTGGCAGGACCAACCTGGTCTACACAGTATTCCATGTGGTGTAAAGGACAAGAGTTTGACTTTGTGACACTCTCAACCCTTGGAAAATCAGAACAGAACCTGGGCGTTTGTTGGTGCTAACCCTTCGGTTAAATTCGATGTCAAACTCATTGACGAAGACACCAAAATACTGTGCCTAAGCATGTAGTCTGCCTCAGTATCTAGACATTCATGCCTTCCAGGAGAAACTCTATAATAATAGTGGCAAAAAGTCTACTTCAGTGTCATGCTCCACACACTCTGTGCAATAGGGCTGGGTGGAGAATGGGTTCTTCAAACTCCCGAGCCTGAGTTTCTGACAAATGGACCAGAAGACACCTTAAATTCTTAAGGGTTTCTGAATTCTTCAGGCATCCAGACAGCAACTCCTCATCTAGAACAAGAACAGCATTGGTACATTCACTTGAGATGGCCTTCATTTCACCAAATACCAAAACGGGACTGACAACTAAACCTCCTTCTTGACGAATAGGATAAGACACACCAGGAGACTGTTCATAATAAAGTCTTAACAAATTAACAAATTGGAAAGGTGAACGAATAAGTGGGCCAAGAGCTAAGACTTTGTCACCAGGAATAAACTCACGTAACTCGGCTCGGGAATCATATCTCTCTTTCATTTTAGCCTGGGATGCAGCCAGTGTTTCCCTTGCTAGCTCACCTACAATATTTAACCAGTGCCATTCCCATTCACATAACCCATAACCCATTCACATAGTCAATTAAATTTGTTTGTGTATCTGTCCCGTTCTACCCATCTGAAACACAGACAATGGACCCCTAACGGTATGGCAAAACACCAGATCATTTGGGCTAAAACTCAGGCTTGCCTACATCATCACTCCCACAGCTAAAAGCAACCACAGCAGGGCCTCTTCCCAGTCATTTAGTGAAAACGCTCCAAAACACCTTGACTCTGTGGATAAAAAGGTGGTGACTGATTATTCCTGACCCCCAACAGTTTCAAAACTCAGGCCAACAAGTAGGATGAAGAATTGGATCCCTGATCACTCTGAATAACCCTGAGGATGCCCAATGAACTTTTTCATGGCCTTAACTACATATCGTTACACTCAAAAGTTCATGGCAACCAGACTTGGCATGGGACAGAGGACTCACACAGTCAATGAGTAAATACTAAAACAGCTGACTAATAGCTTAAATCGCTAGAGGGTACCAGGTTTAATAACCATAATTGGCTTTCCAGTCAGCTGACAAGTCCCACAGAGGCGTCTTTCTTCACACATGGCCAGAAAAAGTGCCGCAAAATCCTACCATACATTTTACAGAAACCGTGGTGTCCTGACCCGTCATGAGCATGATTCTATAGAATCACTAGCTGAAAAACTGGATCTCCAAAAATATATATATAAAATAAATATAAAAAATATAAATAAATAAATATCCATTAACAAGACTTCTCACCTCCCCAGCATAGAGCAGAGTCTGAAACAGCTGTTTCAGAGATGGGTCAGCTCATTCCTTAACTCACCATAGGACACAGATAATACAAAATCAAGAACCACTGGTACAAAAGATTTGACCCCACTCAGCCCCTTTGGACTTATCCTACTCATTGCCTGAGTAACAGCACAGGCCAGGTAAGTGTAAGGACAGACTACACTTTCTACCTGATCTGAGCTGAAAAGCGACCACGTTTGATGATGACGCGTTTGCCCAAACACAACTGCATGCAAAATCATTGCCTAGAACAGGAGTGTCCAACTCCAGGCCTCAAGTGCCGGTGTCCTACGGGTTTTAGATCTCACCCTGGGTCAACACACCGGAATCAAATGATTAGTTCATCACCAGGCCTCTGGAGAACTTCAAGACATGTTGAGGAGGTAATTTAGCCATTTAAATCAGCTGTGTTGGATCAAGGACACATCTAAAACCTGGGGGACACCGGCCCTCAAGGCCTGGAGTTGGACACCCCTGGCCTAGAATGAGGTCAACACCCATTACAGACAATGCGGGCCAGAATCCCCACAAAATAATAGAATCTGCTTCCAGTTTTGTATTCGGGAAGCAAACACCATCTCTACTTTCAAAATAAGGCTTAAAACATTCCCTTTTGACAAAGCACGTAGTAAGGCCTTGATCCAGTGACACTGAATCCTTCCTTGTAAAGCATCTTGTAAAGCAAGGTTTACAAGATGCTTTACAAGATTTCAGGTGACCCCTGAAGCCAGCTTATTGTGTGGTACAGACTATCCAAAAAATTTGTGTTAAATGTTTGAGTTAAATTTCCCCATGTTATTACTCAATTATTTAGCACTATGGCCGACTTGTTGTGTCCGCATTGCAACCACACAGTTTATGAAAGCAGCATGCTAACCAAGCTTGCTAGTATTAACTGATAAAGTAGCACTCCACCCTTTTATCTACGTAAGGTTTCACTCACACAGGGCCAGAGCCCCACAGTTGTGGTGTTGTGCCAAAAACCTCCTTGTGCTAGCAGATATGTTGCAGTCATCTGTAACTTTCACGAAGGTGCTGACTTGTCTGCAGAAACTCACCAGCTAGTTTTACCTTATTGCTTCAACCAACACATTTTGCGTTGCACTTTTTACAGTTTCACTACTACTTGTCAAGTTAGGCGAGAACTGGAAGACAAGCTGGTATCTTCAATCAAACTAGTGGAGACTGTGGCAATTAGCTAGTGACCAAAGCAATCATAAGGAGTTTTTCAGTATATCTCTTTGCAACTAATTTCATACTAACGAATGCCAGCAACATTAAGCACCAAGAGGTTGAGAAATAATAATAACAATAATTAATAATTTTTTTGTACAGCACTTTTCAAAGACAAAGGTCACAAAGTGCTTCACATTGAGAAAGAGTACATAATAAAAAATGTATTTAAAAAAAAAACATAAACAAAAGAAAGAAACATCTGCAAAATTCAGTGGTGCATAACCATGCAAGGCTTTAAAAGTTAAGACTAAAATTTTAAAATGTATTCGAAATTTAATCAAGAGACAGTGAAGAGCAGATAAAATGGGATAAAGTCTTGCAGCATCATTTTGAACAGTGTGAATCCCGTTAAAAGACATTTTGCTATGAGATAAAATAAAAGCACGAATAACCACTTCCGTCTCAGCTTTAGACACAACACCTCTCATTCTGGCAATAATCCTCTGATGGAAAAATTAAAATGCTGTAACCTATCTCTGAGCCACTGTTTTAAAAGCTGAGCTAATACCATTAAAGAGCAAACACCAGTACCTGCAGTCATCATAATCTCATTTTCAATTTTCAACTTTTAATTAAATTCATTTTACGATAAAATGATTGAAATTGATTAAAAATGTTATGCAGCATCTTTTAAAAAAAACAGAGATACAAGACCTTTCCCTATGCCATTAATGGGGGTACACTGGCCAGTCACTAGACCTGTATGAATTGGACATCACAGTAACTCTTAGCAACTTTCAGAAACCCCACAGAATTTGTTGGGGAATACCCATTTTTCCTTCATGATTAGTGGATTAATGATTGCATGATGTTCCTGGGACAGAGTGTGATGGAGGCAGATAATCCACTGTGACAACACCTAAAGGGACCAGTCGAAAGTAGAAGATGGTGATCATATACACTGTTTAAAAAAACATCTTAAAAAAACGGTAATATTCCGGCAGCTGGGGCGCCAAAATACTACCGTAAAATAACAGAAAATAACTTTCTCATAAAAATACAGTTATTTTCAGTGATGAAAATAGAGTTTGTTGCCCTAATTTTACATGGGATCTTGCCTTTTCCAAGTGCTTTTAGACATTAAATTAGGAACATTTTAACGTGATTAAACAATGAAATTACCTATAAACAAGGTCAATGAATGTGGCAATATGAATCATAATACATAAATGTACAGAAATATACAGTTAACAGTTGGTTTAAATAATAAAGGATTGCATGCCCTGGGACAGACTGACAGAGACGAGGCTGCCATATCGCACCATCGGCCCCTCATCAGTAGGCGGTAGGTGAAGAGTCTTGACCACGGACACAACAATCGAGCGTGTCCGAGCTGGCAACCTTCTGATCACAAGGCGAACTGCCAACTCTTGAGCCACGATCGCCCTAAATAGCAACGATAATAATACTTATGTGATGTAACACAAGCTTATAGGAATCATGTTATATACTTTTCCATAGCATCACATTTGAATTCAACAGTTCAATCTTTCAAATAATGGACAGATATTTGTGAAATTATGATACATTTCTGAATGTATTTTAACAATCTAAATATGCATATGTACAAAAAAATATATTTAAAAAACAAGTAAATTGTGTTTTACTATATTTATGTCATGTTATTTTACATTTGACATGTAAAATCACAGTCTACTTGTGTAAATTTAATGATATTCTAGAAAAACAGTACAAAACTGTAAAATATACAGTAAGATACTTTGACATTACTATTTTTTGGAACAGTGTAGAAGGAAACAGGAATAAAAAAGGCCCTCAGATTTTAAAATTTTGTTTTGTCATTTCCAGCTGTGTACTCAATGAGCACTTTAAGAGCTGGAATACAAACTAACAAACACTGCATTTTCTTTAAATGGGATTGTGACTATGGCAGGGGTAGGCCTTACCTTCACTGTTTCAGTGCTATATGTGGGAGGGTTTGCTCGCTCTGTGACAGACACAGGCTGAGGGAGGAGTAGGGGAATAAGAGAGAAATAAAAGACTGCAAAAGCAACATGGGCTGCAGTCTCTGCAACCCCCCTCCCCACCATGTCTGTTGTATTGTGAATCATTTTCTCAATGGAGCAGATGGAGCAGGACAGATGTTCCACTAGAGTATGGGAGTGCTTATTTGCCTGTGCGTGTCTGAGTGGAACAGTGAAGGAGACAGAGAATAAATTGAATCTGCAAGGAAAGTGGACCAAGGGAGAAAAGATAATAAAAGGAAACAAGAGCATTTTAAGACCCCCAGTATAGATAACCTGCTAGCTCATGTTGGTGTAGTTTATTAAATGATCAGTAGGTGGTCTAGTGCAAATTCTCCAAAAGAAATACAGATAATTGTGGTTGAAAGCACATTTATACAATAAATGCTACTTTAATTTTATAGCTATGGATTTGTAGATTAAGATCACACATATATGACCTAATAAATGCCATTTATAGAACAACAGATATAAACATGTTACCAGTCCATATGTGATAGATTATTATTTAAATGGCTCTTAACTACTTTTACTGAGCACTACAAAGCACTTTAAACACTACATGCCACATTCATCCACTCATACCACACACATTCATGCAGCACTTTAATTCCATGCCTTTAATTGCTTTTTCACTATCACGCCAAGACGTTTATAATGAATATGCTGGGTGCAATTTAGGAACACTGGAAACCTGCAGACTGGAAGAGCTAGGGATCAAACTGCTGACCTTCATTAGCGGTATTAGTAGATTAGTAAATGGCCCGTTCTACCACCTGAGTCCTAATTTGCATGTAAATAACATGAAATGCTAGCTAAAGTCACTCTAATTTATGTTTTTTTTTTTATTTCAGTCTACTGTTATTTGTTATCCTCTTTGTGTATTTACATGTAAAAACTTCATTGAAAAGATAAGTAGCTTTTTTTAACTGAAGAAACCACCAGACAAGCTAGAAAAATGCTGTTAATGGTAAACAAATGTCATAGTTCAATAATAAAACATTCAGTCATATGAAAGTACCGCTAATGTGGAGAATATGCTATTAAATCTCTGCCAAAAAGCACAATTTTGGAAGCGAGAGTAATTACTTGACCTCAAGTAAGCTGAAGGAGAGTTTACAGCAGCTAAGTGTAGACAGCTTGAATGGAAAAGATTTTATATATATATGTATTTTTTTATTATTCTTTACACAGTATATTACGTTCGTTACAAGGCAGCAACAAAGGCTGAATCTTTTCATTCAAAAAAAGTTACTGAAACCAGCAGTGGGAGGAAATGTGAGACGCCGCAACAGCAGCACCATGGCCAGCGCCTGGCCGAGGCAGTGACAGAGGATCCTTGCTCCATTTTGGATGCAAACGGTGTTTTACAGGAAAAGCGGAAAGGGAAGATATGTGATGGCCAAGCGCTCTCTTTTAATAAAATACACCTGCGTCGGCTGCCCTGATCTCAGTCTCCCACTGCCGCTGTCGGGCTTGCGACTCAGAAAAAGTAACAAAGAAAAAAATGATTCTATGTCAAAACATATTTCCTCACTCGATGTCGTGTTGCTCTGCACCACGAAACCAAAGTAAGATAAGTCATTTTAGTAAAAATCCGTTTTTGTTTTTTTTAATTCAAGCAGGCAAAGTTAAGCTAGCTTGCGCTCATAAAGTCTGCAATAAATGTAGCAGCTGTGATAAGACAGATAAAAAGGAAAACTGAATATTGAAAATGTCGTTAATAATTCGCCTTTAGTATCAGCTAAAAGTACGAGCTGTTTACTCTGTGCTAACTTAACTAAAGCCTACTCATGAAATTATGCGTCTAACCTCACTGGAAGGTGTTACAGTAATCCGTTACTTCTCCTCCTCGCTTCTAACATCTCTACGTCTGCTGCTTTGTCTGCGCATCCTTGTGGGTTCTCCCTTCGCAGTGTCGGTGCTGCGCCTCTCAGCCATTGGCCTCAGAGACCATCCGTCTTCCTTTCACAACAATAGACCCCTGCTAGCTCACTCGCACGCACGCACGCGCGCCTTCTGCTCACGCGCTGACACAAAAAGCGCGCAGTGCTTTCGAAGAGCAACGGTGAAATGTTTAAACTGCGGTTTGCCGACTCTTTCTTTCTTTCTAGCTTCACGTCGGCGAGGAGCGCAGGGAAGCCTCTGCGATGCGCTCAACGGGGGACACGTCGGAGTTGAAATAAGGGAAACACGGGGGCTTGGGTAAGAAAACCGGAAAGCAGAGGGGGAGGTTTTTTTCCTTCGGTTGGTTGGGGCTTTTTTTTCTTTTTTTACGAAGATGACTGACTGATGACAAAGAATACGGGGGCCCTCTGGCTTCGGTTGACACCCGCTATATAACTTTACGGAAGACATTTTTGTGGGGACCGGTGTGCTCTTACTTGCACAGACAAAGATTTTTTTTCTTCCATCATTATTATTATTTTTGGAAGGGGAACCATGCCTGTCCGGAGGGGTCATGTTGCGCCACAAAACACATTTTTGGGAGTAATTATTCGGAAATTTGAAGGACAAAGTAAGTCGATTTCCTGGGTGTCAGGTACTGTGTGGGTGCACTGTGCTGTGCTGCTTGTCTTTTGTGTCTATCCCGCTGCTCCTCGAGATCAGTTATTGTTAGGAATAGGCCTCTTTTATACACCAGCAAGGCTGTGATGTTAATGGCAGAAGTCCATGAAAGTCATTATGAGTCAATTACCATACTGTGTTATCACGCACCAGGTTTGTTTAGTTCTGGTGTGCTTCTCATTTTCTCCTGCTCCAGTGGGAAATGTAGTTTAAAATGCTGCATGTGAGATACACGGATTAAAGGATTAACGTAATTAATTACAGATTGTACCCCCATATATGAATTTTGCTAATTACGCTTTTAAAAATGGGTTGCAGTTATGCCTTAAATCTGGTTTTACAACTTGCGCATCAGTTGTCTCTCCACATTGTTGTTTAAAAAAAATGTCAAATTTAATGCTACCTCGTTAATAGAAAGTGGAGTATTTAAGCCTACTAACGATTTACTGAACATGCTTATTGTCTAGAGCAATCCCACCTACATGTGAAGTTTCATATTTTTATTCAGTCAGCTGAGTAGCATTCAGGACTGTAATTCTGGATAATCCCATGCTAACCAATACACCCACTTGTATTAGTTAAATAAAACATTTGTTATACTTTCTCATATTCCTATTTATGTGCAAATAGTTTAAAATTACATCCAAGAACACGGTAACACTCTTCTTCCCCCAATTTCTCCTCTGCCTCGTCACAGATAAGAAATTCATCATAGCCAATGCCCGGGTGCAGAACTGCGCTATTATCTACTGTAACGATGGTTTCTGCGAGATGACGGGCTTTTCCAGGCCGGATGTTATGCAGAAGCCATGCACTTGTGACTTCTTGCATGGCCAGTTCACCAGTCGGCACGCTGTGGCCCAGGTGGCCCAGGCACTGCTGGGGTCCGAGGAGCGCAAAGTGGAGATCACCTACCACCGCAAGGATGGTGAGTGTTACAAGGTTCAGGTGGCACTTGACATAAGGCTGCTGCAATAGTCTGACATTAAAATCCACACTGGCTGGCATGCTCATTATGTTTTGACTTTATTTTGTGATCCCTGTTGTACCTTTCGATGTAAAGAAATTGCTTAAAATAAATACAGTTTTAAAATTTAGTGTTACAGTGTTTGAATTTAAATAGATTTTGTGTTGCTATCTGCAAGGAAAGCCTATAGATGAAGAAAAAATACGTGAAGGGTGACTTGTACAACATCTGCCAGTGTAGGTAAATGGACTGGTTCTTATATAGCGCTTTTCTACTCTAACTGAGCACTCAAAGCGCTTTATACAACTCGTGCATTCACCCAATCATACCCGTTCACACAAGCACTTTATCTAAGGTTTTTCGTGCTTCTATCTAACATTCACTCGCATTCATACTCCGATGGATGCATCGGAGGGCAACATGGGGTTAATATCTTGCCCAAGGATATTTGGCATGCAGACTAGAAACGAACCACCAACATTCCGGTGAGTAGGTCACCCGCTGTACCACCTGAGCTACAGCCACCCCGACACCCCGCACATATAGTGTGTAATTTTTTGTTCCGAGTCAGCTCTATCTGGAGCATTTTGCAGCAGCAAATCACCAAGTGCACCCATTTAGAATCCTGAGGGGGGGAAAGAGCAACTGTTAAAGTTTTGTCTCCCATGATGTCCAGTTTTGAAATGATGCATGCACTGAATGACTGGGAAAAGGTGTTCATTAGCCTTCGCTGGATAGGACACTCCGGGAAGGATGTAGCTCAGCTCCCTTAAGACCAATGTGAAGATAGTGAAACGTGTGGTTTCTCTCTTTCTGCTCTTGCCATCTCTTGGTTTCTGCTCAGTTTACTGGACACATATGTCACTCTTCATTCTGCTACTTTACATTTTCCAGTGTAGGCACCCATGGGCGTGGCAGTTGTCTGTAACTGATGGGATCTGTATCACTCATCTATGATTAAGATGATGTAGCATGCATATGCTAACTCATGACTTGATAGCTGGGATAGTTTTGATGAAATACAAAGTTAGCTCCAAAGTGAAAGTTCAGCTGTTTGATTCACATCAACTGTGCTGGTTCAGGGAGAGTTCATATACTGTCGTGTAACAGTGGCATATGTATTCAGATGATTAAGTCTCCTTGCGTAACACTTAAGGACCAGTGAAATTGCACTGTGATTCAAACAAGGATTAATAGTTTTGTTAGAACTTTGTAGGGATGATCCCCTTGTGGTTGTGTGTTTGAGGAATTGTTTATTTTTTGTCCTGAGCTCAGGGATCATTTTACAGCATTTCTTATGACTTTTAGGAGTTGGCTACAACATCAAGTAATAATACTTGTATCAATATGTAATGGCCAACGACCTGTAGGGCCAGTATCTGCTCCGGAACAGAATGAGCACTGCCAGAGCCCTACAAAATGACCTCCAGCAGGCCCCTAGCATAAATGTCTCTGACCAAACAATCAGAAACAGAGTTCACGACGGTGGCCTGAGGGCCCAACATCCTCTAGTGCGCCCTGTGCTCACTCCCTGACTGGCATTTGCCACAGAATATAACAATTGGCAAGTTCACAACTGGCATCTTGTATTTTCACAGTTGAGAGCAGGTTTGCTATGAGCACATGTGACACATGTGAAAGGATCTGGAGAAGCAGTGGAGAATATGAAGCCTGTAACATTAGCCTTTATTTTGAAATAAATGTAGCTTTTACAAAATGGTGTTATATCTCTGCTTTTGAAATGATATTTTTTTCAGGGACAGTGAAACAACATCCTGTCAGGAGAATTTGTTTTGACACTTGATGTGTAATCGGCGCTGTGGTTCAATCAGGATGACGCGTGTTTCAAAGACTGAGCTTTTTTTTGTTTGTGTGTGTGTGTATGATTGTGTATGTAATGTGTCTTCATAGTCTGGCGTGTATAAGAAAATCCAGACCAAAAGAAGGTGATGTAGATTAGGTCAAAAGCCGCTTATGGAGCAGTCACAAAAACATAGATGTTTGTGGTCAGAGGTTAAAAGAAAGTGATAAAGATAGAGAAAAATGCTTGAGGGAATAGGCAGAGAGGAGATGCCAGCCCATGTTTTTAAGCAAAGTGTTGTGCTACAGCCTGAACCCCTAACAGCTTTCAATATGAAATATAGCTTTGTGTTATATTGGCCTTGCTGAGCTTTTTGGAAATTATAAACATATGTTGCATCAGTAATGCTACATTTTCCATTTGCTTATCTAAACGGTTTTGTTCTATATTACATTTATAATTACATTTTACATTCTGAAACCATAAAGTCCATTTCAGTTATTTGACTGATTGCATGAGAACTTTTTTGTGTCAGAGAAGTTCTGCACCCGTTTTGTGTAATAAAAGATGTGACTTCTTGAACACCTAGCATGAACTACATAGAGGATTCATAGTTAAAAGTCCCGTCTTCCTTCTCTCATCCCAAACGGTCGCAGCAGATGGCCTCGCCCCTCCCTGAGCCTGGTTCTGCCTGAGGTTTCTTCCTGTTAAAAGGGAGTTTTTCCTTCCCACTGTCGCCAAAGTGCTTGCTCATAGGGGGTCATATGATTGTTGGGTTTTTCTCTGTATGTATAATTGTAAGGTCTACCTTACAATATACTTTGATACTGGTCTGCATTTCACAAGTTTGTGTGAAGCTGATTTAAATGTATATTTTTTAGCCTATATTTTCACTACAGGGGATCAGTGCTTAGTGTAGCTCAAGTAAGCTCAAGTAAGTCCTCCTGTGCTTAGTGTAGCTGTAACACTAGCTGAACAGGAGTTCAGCTAGTGCGCTGGCCAGGACGAGCTTCCCTGGCATCAGCAATATGACTTACAGCATTGTTGCCACTGTCACCAAAATTAACTGGGGTGTGATTAACAAACTGCAAATATTTTGAGTTGTCTGTCCATCCAGACGTTTATCAGTTGGGAAGATTTTATGACACAGCCAGACTATTCACTATTCTACTCTTCTTTGCATGCCCATTGTGGCACATTTTAAATTGGCAACATTGATTCGTCACGGAATTTTCTTTTAATACTTAAAGGATTAAAATAACTGCCCATTAGGAGTCTAATGCTCCTCTAGGCCAGTTTGTCAGCTAAGACAAGCTGGAGGTTCAGTGTACATTGATCTGCTGGGCAAACAGTATTAACGATTACACAAATACCTTCATGTTGCATTGATCTCTGAAAACAGTGTATTGGAGAGTGCAAATCAGTTGCACACATCCGCCCTCTGTTGGCCCATCCACAAAAGACCTGAACTGAAATTGGACAGTTTGTTAATAATAACAGTGTTCATTGGAGGGATTTAGACTGTTGGGCCCTACAGCAAGGGAAAGGCCTTATTACTATTCTGTATCCTGGTTCCTAATTACCACAGTGTTTTCCTCTTACCTGAGTCAGAGTTTCTCCAGGGAAGGTCATACACCTGTTTTAACTTGGCAGACTGCTGTTAAATATGCTGCTCGTATTAGGATAAGCAAGTATGGGTATATGTATTCATACGTGTAAATCATCTTTTCTTTTGAATTTATATAAATATATTTTTAACTTTTATATGTAATCTGGTATGTTTGCAGATATGTTTAACCATTTATAATCTTTGACTGCAAAACATTCATGTGATCACACTGTTAATACAAGTGTGCTGAAGCAGGCAGCTCTATTTGTAAAAAACAAAACAAAGACACAATAATATGTCTTTGATACAGTCTAGCAGTAGATAAAGTCGTGTAACTGAAGCACGGTTGTTTGTCAGTGATGGACAACAATGAGAATGAAAAAAAAAAATTAAAAAAATGTGCCAGCTGTCTTGAGCGGTGCTGCAGTGAAAAAGATCCCGGAATGGAAATCAGGTGTAGCAACTCCCGGATTTATGCATTTATGAGAATAGATTTAGATGTAACAGCCAGCAATCAGAGAGCCTTCAGCCTCTGTCTCTATTGGCTTCTGTATTTAGGATTTTAGGAGAAATGTCATTGCAGCAGATCTCATTGTGGTGCTCTGTAGGAGTTTCCTCAAGACAATCTTCTTTTTAATCCCAGGATCCTAGGTCGATATAAGCACATTGCCCAATGTCCTTTACAGTCCATGAAGGAGATTCTGCTCGTCAGCACAATCTCTGGCACATTGTTAATGCTTTATGATTTGTGCATTCACTGGGCCACTGGTCCTTTTTCCTTTCAGTGCATCTGATGTCTGTCATTAAAGTGGAAATTGTTTCCAACTGCCGGGGAAAGTAATTGTAAATAGTGTGCTGAAGATATGCAGTAGTAAGACAAAATATGCATTCAGTAATGTATTTCATGAGTTTAATATGTAAAGTGTGTTAAATACAGACAATTCACACAAAAATAGTTAAAAGATTGAGAGAAATTAGCCAATAATTGTTCTGACAATTATTTTGACAACAATGGTACAAAGAGTCTTGCACTTAATTCTTTTAATGAATACAGATGCAGGGCTCATTCTTCTCTGGCAGGATTTTGTTAAATATAGTTGCATGGCCCATTTAAATGGCAATGCTACAAAATTGTCTTTGGAACATCTGTTGCCACCTGAAACACAAGCATATAGTAAAAGAGTTCCTGTTTTAAAAGACTACCCATTTCAGCTCTGGCATTGAACAATGCACCACAGGAGGTAACTACAGCTGATGTTCCTGTCAGCACTCATTATTACTCTGCAGGCTTATATTTGCTAATGAATGTATCCAGTGCATAAATAAATGACCTGAGTTAAAGATTAAGTATTTAAATGTTAGTGTCTTAATGACAGTTTCAAAAAAAAAAAGTCAGTTCTAATCTCAGCAGCACATATTTACTCAGCAACACTCACTCTATTGTTCCGAACGTTTACAGGGCCTTGCTTGCCATGCTAAAAAACCCTCTCGGGGTCCTTTGTGTATCTAGAAATCCATAAGCTCAGCACATACTAACAGCTCTCACTTGCAAATAGCAAATGAGAGCGAAAATGTCACGCTCTAAATAGATTAAAGCTGGTTGTGCTTCAGTGATGCTCGCTGAGATTTGAGCTTTTTCAGCCTTCAAATGCGATGGATAAATGTGGGAACTTTAGATTGTAAAGAACATTTGTTGTAGTTGCTTTAAAAGCCATAATCTCAACAAAATAGGTGACATTATGATGCTAAAGTCCACTGCTAAAGCTAGTTATTCTCAGTCTGTTATTCATGTTGGGTCAGATTTGCTAACAATCTGTCCAAATTTTATGACTCAAAAGGTGCAGACAGAATTATTTTGGGGCCTGCTAAATACTTAAAGTATTTAGCATTGGTAGAAACTAAATTTTAAATTATGCTTTTAGAACGTTTAATGGATATTTTTAATCCTTTCGTGGATCTGAATGTTATTGATAAATGGAGTTTTAAAAGTTGGTCTTTTCTTTTCTTTCCTTTTGGCTTTTTAAGGCTCAGTTACAAAACTAATGTTGTTTCTGAGTCCTTATCTGATCAATAGTACACATTTGAGATGTGCCTAATAGTTAGTATTTCCTAACTGGTTAATTGCATTCTGGCTTGGTGGATGTGAGTGAATATATATTATTGTGAGTAAGTGAATGTGTGGACATAGCTGTGAGTGCAAGAGTAGCTGTAATAATTTTCAGCAGTAATACATATACAATACATATACTATGGCAAGGCATGTAAAAGGGGAAAAAGTTGTTCTGCAAGTTTTATGAATTAGACACAGTAATATTAACTTCATTAACATGCAGGTGGATACATATTGTTCTGTTCTGTACATACTTCAGGTCATACTTCTAGGGCTGGGGACAGAATCTGGTACTTTTTAGGGAACTAACCGAATTAGTACAGAGGACAGATTCACACTAAATCGATTGGTGCCAAATTTCGGTACAAGAGCCCATCTGGATTAAACCGTTGTTGCCTTTGCAAATCATGGTGTCCAGAAGTGGTTACAACAGCTAGTGCAGTGTGTGTTTGTGTCTCAGTTTCATGTGCAGCTGCCCCTTGTTGATTTGAGTTGCCATGCTACTTTTGAATTGAACATATGTACAAAACCTGTGCTTACACTGCATTCTTTTGGTTACTAGATGCTTGCTCTCTCAGTGGGTCTGCTGGGACCCGTTATCACGGTTGTCTGGTTATTACTACTCAACTAACTGGTTTGATGTTTGTTTATAAATTAGAAAATTAGCCTGCCTCTCCTATCAGTCCATTTTTTGCATTGCAGCATCATGTTCATGTGCCCTAATGATTAAAAAGAAATTACAATTACAATTTCTAGACCCAAGTTGACATAGTAAAATGACATGTTTTGTCCAAGAGTTCAAATCCAACAACATCAAGTATACTATCCTATAAAACCTTAGTGTTGGTAATATTTTGTTAAACGTGCTTCTTAGAGAAAATTAAGAGAATGTAGGGCAACGATCCATCAGGAGCAAAACAACACAGTGGAAATAATATCTATTCTTCTTTATCTTTCAGCAAACATCACCTACATAAAGGGCTAATATTTGGGCATGCACAAAACACTTAATGTTACAGGTTACAGAATACAGTTTAACACCATATGTAAACCAGACAAATTGTCACCCACACATCTGCCCAGTTAGTGCCTGAATTGCTTAGGTTAGCATCTAAACCAGATTGCCATGTATATACAAACATGGGTATTGCAGGGACTTGGGGCTAACTAATTTCTACAAGAATGAGATGACTTGAAGGTGTTTTTTGAAGGTGCTGCTGACACAAGTGCACCACGTGTGAATTTTGTGTGAATTACTCACAATGTGCAACTAGCCAATGAGGCTATGGAAACTGGACAGGATGACTGATGATGAGATGAGTCAGGTTATTCAATGGTGTGAGTCTTGAATGGAAACCACACTCCATAAAACCAATTCTTGCAGATCCATTGCTGTGCAAACAAGATAAGCTCTTATTCTGTTTCACCTGCATTCTCCATCATGTTCTCAGGTTCAGCTGTGTTTGAGACCATACAGTGGGCAGCCTGTCTCTGTGAAAGACATGTGTATGAAGGGAAACAGTGTGAGCTAAAAAGAAGGAAATGCAGAAAGAATAAAAGAAGATGCAGTGGGGGAGAAAAGGGGACAACAAAAGACAAAATAAGGCGCATAACTGAAAGACGGAGAGCTGAGATGAAGAAAGGAGCATTCATCCTTATCTAAATGTGTGTGTCGTTAGGGCGGCTGGCAGAGAGAGTAAATGAAGGTGTCAGAGATGGAAAGAAATCAGGTGCAGCTGAATATCAGATGGCTTCTTCCATTGTGGGAACGCCCTCTTGAATTCAGTCCAGCTGCTTGAGAGCTGCTTCAATAATTGATGGCCCTAGTTCTGTATCCAACACCCTTTGTCTGTTTCACTGGAAGCAAAGTGTTACCTCTTTATGCAGATACAGAACATTATTTTCACTTGACTGCGCTAAAAACGGAGCGAGCTGTTCTCGTGTTCAACATTGAATGAACCCATACAGAATAAAACAAAGGATTTGCTTAGAAAACTGATTTTGTGTGACTGAATACAGCTGTCCAGCTCACTCTCATCACTTTACAGGGCCCAACTAGGGAGCAGTGTAATGAGCAAAGCTACCACTCTCAGTCTAAAGTGACATAGATTTGTGTTGTAGCAGAAGCTTTGATTTCCTCTATATTCATGCCTCACAGTGGATCCCATTTATAATGAGTCTCCTCAACAGCTTTTCTGGGCTGTTAGCAAAAGAAAGAGGCTCCCCAAATGCAGATGTGGTTCTCAAGAAAAGCAGGCAGTTTCTACTTAGCTTCATATTTCATGTTATGAGAGCAGTTACACATTTTTTTAGCTGTTAAGATCAGTTTTCTCTTATCTTCCATCACCTTTTTGTCCCTATGTAAAATAGACGGTTTATTATAACTATTCCAAAGGAACATTTGACCTGGTAATAAAGATTTGGCTTCATAGACAGACTGAATATAAAGGCACTAGAATTGCGAAAGTAGACTGGTGGTAATATAGGAATGACGTCTAATGTTAGAATATTCGTTTAAATTCATGTGTATTTCAGTTAAAAATTCACAGAAATTGTAAATCTTACTCAAATCTACTCAGCAGGAATACTCAGCTTTTCCCCCAAAATGAAAAGAGTAAAAGGCCCATAACTTAATAACTAACTAAATTCATTTACAAAGACTGACAACAAGCCCACTTGATACAACTGCAAAAATTTAACTTGCAAAATGCTAACTTTGTTGCCCTTGAAAGCATTTATATGATGGTACATATAGGTGTAACATCTTCAAGCAATATTTCAATGAATAGCTGGACAGTTGTCCCCCGTGACAGACCTGACTAGGTTGATAGGCCCGTAAGCTGAGTATCACTTGCCCAGTGTCACACTACTAGCTCTGTGAGGCACTTCTGAGATCCAGCACTTTGTTTAGATAAAGGTCCAAAATGCAGCCTTTGTCAACAAAGATGAAAAGATCTGCTCCTCTCTCAGTCATCTTCTGCAGAAAATAGCATGGCCTCAGACAGATAAATGATTTGCTGTCTTTCTGTCTTCTTATTTGTATTAAAATTCATGAAACCTTGCACTTAGTGTGTAACAAGATCATTCGGATCAATAACGCATTCCTTCACCATCCCTCCCCTTTTCCATTGTGCTCCTGTTAGATCATTCTTCACCGCAGCAGCAGACACAGACACCAGTTTCTTCTTCTCACTGACATGTCAGATGAAGTACAATGCTACACATATAGTTGTAGACATTAATATCTGCAGAATAAAATCAACACAATATTTTAAAAAATAAGAAATCAGATCTTTTTTCTTTAGTTGTTAGGAGGTTGCAAAGGAGTTAATATCCTTCCATTGTTTCTATTTTGTTTCACGGTTTTCTTTAATTGATGTCCATTAAGGTATTGAAATTTTTGGATTCTTTCAAAGAGAAGAATTACTTTCATAAATCAAACTTTTAGCAGAAATCTGTACACGCTGCTCTGGACATGTCAACAGCTTTGTCATTGTCCCACATATAGAATTTTATGATATCAGTCACACATACTAGTTAATTAACTGGTATGAATGAAATCTATTACAAAGCCAGGGCTTCACAGTGCCAGTGAATAAATGTAGGTCAGTCTGGTGTTGTATCTTTGGATTAAGCCCAAACTCATTGCATTTATGTGATAGTATTACTGCAAACAGACAGTAAACAGTCTGACGGCCCCTCCCCCAACCCATTCAGGCTCAAACACTTGGCTTTCCTTCCTCCCCCTCCCCACAAGTCTCTGCTCATTCTTGTTTTATTAAGGGGCTCACATCTCCCGTCCAGCAGCTCCATGTGCAGAGATGCCGTTCATTCAGCTGATGTCCAGGAGATAATAGGTTGGCTCTATGAAGGAAGAATCACACAGTGTGGGTCTGCCAATTTAACCCTGCCCCCTCCACTCAATCGTTCATATTTCTTATGAATGATATTTCAGACCTGATCCCAGATTTTCCCTCATTCAGAGATGGAATATGCAAAGAGCAAATCTGTGAATGAGCAGCCATTCATTTTTTGTCACTGTTAGAGTTTTCATTCATTGGATTTTGTGCTGTTAGGATTGTTGCAACAATCAAGGAAGGGAAACAATGAAATGTTCTGAAAAACCTCATGTCCTGGCCTTAATTTGGATCTTATGTTCCCTCACAACTGAACATTTATATTGAACTGCATCTCCCACATAACAGAAAGCAGAAATTGCTCAGGAGCAACTTGAAAAACACAACAAAGACCCCAAGACACAATCCCAGCCCCACAACAATCACTTGTGGGGCTGAATTGGTCATGAATTGGCCCATTTTTGCAACCTATCACTAAATGCCATGGATCTGTATTCTGCTACCCTTGAAAGATCACTTTGATGGGGATTCAATCAACGGGTTTGCAGGGGCACAGCCTACAGCTAGTGGCATGTATCATCACAACTGTACACATGTCAACAAAACCTGACATCCGACATTATCAAGGTGTTAGACTGCAATAGTTCAAGTCTGACATTTCCCAAAGTTTGTCTATTTGAGGTCTCTTCATCATGCATGTCTTTATTATTTACATCCAGGTTTGTACGGTGTATTTTGTCTTTGTTGTTTCTTATTTTTTTGGCTCTTGCTAGACAGTTAAGCATGACCAATGCTGTTCAGATTGTTGCAATGCTAAATAACGCTAAAAAAGAAATTATGGGGTCTTTTTTAAAATTTTAGTCTTAGACGTCCTAATAAGATATTGTTGTATGTTTTCTAGCAAATGTTGCATTACTATATTGTCTGAACGCTATTTTTAGTTGTCTGACAAAGTCGAACCAGTATTTGGTTATGAACTGGCTAAAAGAAAAAGGTGACTGAACAATCATTAACTGGCTCTTTAAGTTATTCGTCAAAGGTTCACGTACACAGTACACATTCAGTCAAACTCTCGTGCTTTTATAATACTGTAAACGGTAACCTATACACCACATACACACAGTATATCCACAAATTTAAAAGTCACTCATCAGTTGTTCGTGTATTCAGTAATTTTTTTTTAAATATAGTGCCAAATCACAATAGCAGTTGCCTCAAGATGCTGTATATTGTAAGGTAAAGGCCCTACAGTAATACAAAGAAAACAGTGAAAAACCCGTTTGATGAAGTGCTTAGGTGACAATGGGAAGGAAAAACTCCCTTTTAACAGGAAGAAATCTCCCGGAGAACCTGGCGGGGGGGGGGGGGCTCCATCTGTTGCGACCAGTTTTTTTGTGAGAGGAGGACAAAGACATGCTGTGGAAGTTAAGTTACTTTTGTAAGTGACTTTTGTATTTTGCTGTCATCCTGTCTTTGTCCTCCGGATCCTAAATTTGGGTCCTTTTTTAAACCCTCACACATCATAATGGAATTTTAGCATCAAATCTGTCACTAGCAGTAATCCAAGTTTTCGCGATCCAAGTATAGAAACAATACCAAGGAAATATCAGATAAAAGATCTGACAGATGCTAAAATACAGCAACTAGTTTTTGTAATAAACCCTGAATGACTCTGCAGTTTTGGGTAATTTTCAGCTCCATCTCTGATCAGCAGTGAAAGAAACATAGCAACACAGGCGGATGCTTTAATTTTGTCATGCTTGATGTTGTCCCTTTTTTGGTAGCATCTGAAGCGCTTGTCACATCAGCTACAAAAACGCTTGTCACATCAGCTACAAAAACCATCTGAAAGATAATGTAAAGACATGAAAACTAACTGCTGTAACTTTGGCACTGAGCTCCTTTTTGCTGTTTACTGTTTAGTTAGTTAGTTTACTGTTTCCCTGACACTTAAGGAGGAACGGAAAGACAAACTTGTTTACTGAAAATGGCAAAGCAGTTGTGGCCCTTTTTCAGCTGGCTCCTTGCACCACTATACTGTAATAGTTATGTATGCATGGTAAACGCTACTGGTTTACATTTTGAGGAGGGGCTCATAAAAAAAGACCTTAAATGAATCTGCACCACACTCAGGCACACAAAAGGCAACTAAATTGTTTGTATTCAGTTCTGCATCATGCCTCAGATTTGGAATAAAGTTTATCTGCTTCAACCTGCATAGTTTGGCTTTTACACTGTGTGATTTAAACTCATAATGAAGTGTCTCTTATATAAATGCTGGCAAAGGATGCAGTGACCCTCTGATTCAAATTTTACTTTTGAGGATTGTCTCCTTGAACAACTCACTGTCTTCCTATCATTATCAGGTCCTGTTGAAAGTCATTGTGCCTCATGCTAACACGGCTGTACTCTGTCATTGTGATCACAATGTTTAACACCCACATCTCCTGTCTGTTCAAGAGGAGAGATACAATGTTATGACTACATCGCTAATTTCCAGGAGTATATTTATGATATAACAGTATATTAGCCATTACATTAGATTTTAAATATGTTCCAAGACTGTCATTGCCTTACCATTGGCAAGGCATAAATGGAAATAATTTTCTTCTATGCATAATAACAGAGGATATTTCTGCAGTTATAAATAATGTGTACCGTGTACCTGTTATTCATATAGATGTTGATGCACTTCTCTTGATTTGACAAGTGACCTTTGTGGTACGAGACAGTTTCTCAAACCAACAGGCTCTGTGCTGCCATTGATGAAATTGTAACCTCTTCTGGAATAGATAGCAGACATACACATACACAGTTCCGAGTACATCTAAATGTTCTCAGTGGAAAAAGGAAAACGGGAGAGGGGTGGGAAGCACTGGTTACATTTCCAGAAACATAGGCTTGTTTTTTTATCTTTCTCATTTAGCTTTAGTACTTTAATGGAATCACAGCATCTTTTCACCCATCTACTGTTTTTGAGTAGAGTCTTCAGATTGAGTGGCATGTCTGTTACTGTAAATGAGAATTTGTGCACTTTGCAGTTTACACAGGTCGACGTCATTCCTACACCGATGTTGCTTTTCTCACTTTCTGAATAAAAGACACTACTGCTGCAACAGTGATCGACTCCGACACATACTAACTTGCTGAGGCAGGGTTAAAGAGTGACCTGGATAACTTGATTTGATGACAATTAGTTGTGGCGAACTGAAGAAGCTCACAGTTGAGCGTTTTACAGAGACATAGAGAGTGGAAACAAGGAGGGAGGTGTCACTGTAACCCCTGAGGTAGTGTAACACCAGAGCTGCTCGAGGCTCAGCTCACATTAGTGTCACTCATTTGTGCTCACTTACAAACATAACTGCATACACCCACATATACACACCATGTCTATCAAACCAAGGCAAAAAGTAGAGTTTTCCATTTAAAATGATTTTCATTTAAATGGTGCTGGCAGAGATTTCTCCGAGTGAGGGCTGTCAAGATTCCCATATAACTGTCAGATATAACCAGTTAACAGATGTTAAACAACTGTGTGTGTGTGTATCCGTGTATGAGAGAGACAGCAAGAAGAACTTGATCAAACTGCAGAGATTAATGTATGCGTGTGCTGAACTTTAGTTACCTTTCCACTGTGAATGAGTGTACGTTCAGCTGCATTCTTTTAATTATTGATAGTGGAAATGGAATGAAATTTCCAGCATCCTGAAACTGGAACTCCTCCTGCTGTGCAACTGTCAGGTACACAGTCACATTCAGCAATTTCTATTACCTAACTAATTTAGTTTTTTACAAATGATTGTTTTTTAATAATAAAGATACCAGGATTTTGTTCAGCTATGCAAATTGTTTATCACACCAACCCTCTTCATATCTGCCTTTTATTCATTTGAATGTTGTGCACATCCATGCATCTTCCTCTTTTCATGGTAGCACCATATTTACCATGGTTTGTTCCATATGCCCACTATGCCTGTCCAAACATGTCCAAGCTATTACAACCTTTCTTCTCAAACTTTGTCTCCAACGCACTCAACTCGCGCTGTCGATCTGATGTACTCATTTCTTCGTGATATTCATCTTGTCCATTTTGGTCATTCCCAGTGTCAATCATAATCTTCAGCTCTGTCACCTCCAACCGAGCCTCCTGTCTTTTGTTAGTGCTACTATCGCCAATCCATATGTCATATTAGGTCTCACTATCATCTTGTAAATCTTCTCTTTTACTCTTGCTGCTATCCTTTTCTCACAAATCACCGCTGACACTCATATCAGCCTGCTCTACCCTGCCTGCACTTTCTCCTTCACCTCTGCTCTTTCCATTGGTTTGTATGGTTGACCCCAGGTATTTAAACTCATCTGCCTTCACTATCTCTACTCTTTCTATGTTTACCTTTCCACCTGCCCCATATCTTATTCACACACACATATTCTGTCGTGCTTCCACTGGTTTTCATTCCTTTTCTCTCCAGAGCAAACCTCCACCTATCCAGGCTCTCGTCTGCACCCTATTTTCACTATAGATCACAATGTCATTGGCAAACATCATAATCTACTGAGAAACCTGCCTGATCGTATCTGTCAACCTATCCATCACCATTGCGAACAAGAAGGGCAGCTCTCTGATGTAATCCCATCTCACCATATCTCAGTGTCTTGATGCATGTCCTGTACCAGCCTCACATACTTCTTTGCCACTCCTGACTTCCTCAAGCACAACCACAGCTCATCTCTTTGCACCCTATTATTAATTTTCTCTAGATCCACAAAGACTTTTTGACCTTCTCTGTACATCTCCATCAACACTTTTACTACAGCTTTGCACATCACCCAGAATGAGCAATGCTCAAGAAATTGCAAAAAACCCAAGAGCCACATCTCAGTTTCTACAGGCTTCAGTTAAAATAGTACTGTATACTTCACTTTGTTTAAGAGGCACATCAACTTCATTTTTTTCTACTTTTAAAAAAAAAATTCAATTCAATTTCAATTTTATTTATACAGCGCCAAATCACAACAACAATCGACTCACAGCGCTTTATATTGTAAAGCAGACCCTACAATAATACACACAGAGAAAAACCCAACAATGATATGACCCCCTATGGACCTATTTACAGAAACGAGCTAGCTGCATCATCAAGGACCCAACCCATCCAGGTCACAGACTTTTTGTACCCCTCCCATCAGGGAAGAGATATAGGGCAATCACAACCCGCACAAACAGACTAAAGAACAGCTTTTTCCCCAGAGCTGTAGCCTGTGTCATCGCTCCCCCAACACACAATAGGTAACTCTCCCTCTCTCTCCTTTACCCCATGTCATGTCTGCTGCTAATGTACAAAGTCATTTACTGGGCATTAATGTTTACACTAAATGACCACACTATAAATACTGTTATACTTATTATCTTAGACACTTTATGGGACATTCATGTTTGCACTCAACTACCACATTGGAAATACTGTTATATTATATTATACAGCTTGCGCTCAAACTACCATATTGTAAATACTTTTTATTGCTGCTGGCCTCTGTGAGCTACCAAACAAATTTCGTTGTATAACTACAATGACAATAAAGTTCTTTATCTTATCTTATCTTATCTTATCTTATCTTATCTTATCTTATCTTATGAGTTAGCACTCATAAGATAAGTGGGAAGGAAAAACTCCCTTTTAACAGGAAAAAACCTCCATCAGAACTGGATAACTACCATTGTAGTTATCACCAGAAGTTGATTCTGTTCATCTGGATGTAGCATTTCAGTGGGATTGTAGTTATCAGTTACTTTCATTTTACAAACAAATGACGAACTTAGAATTGTTATAGATTTAGAGTTCTAAGATTTAAGTGGTGTAACTATGTAGTAAGAATTGCAAAACTGTGACATTTCCCACAGCAACCTAATAGTACAGCTATTTAATTCCTTCCTTTTAATTCCGGCTTTTACCTTGAGCACTCAGTAATTTAACTCTAAGATGATTAGTCAAAGGAGTTTGCAAAGAAAAGCGTCTGGACTTCTTTAAGTTGCTTGAAGACGTTTCACCTCTCATCCGAGAAGCTTCTTCAGTTCTAAGGTCAAATGGCCGAGAGTCCCAGATTTAAACCCAGTGGGAGTATCCCCCCAAGGAGGGACAAAGGACCCCCTGGTGATCCTCTAATCACATGCGCCCAGGTGTGAAAGCGGGTGTGGGACCTAATCAGCCAGGGTTTCGGGTGAGCCCATTGTGAAACCTGGCCCCACCTTGTCATGTGAATTCCTGAGGTCAGATGGCCCAGGATGTGAGTGGGCGTTAAGGCGTCTGGGGAGGGAACTCAAAACTGGATTATAGATGGCAGACAGTTGGTGTCGTAAACCACCGCCTCTGTTCAAAGATGGTCGCTCACAGTGGACATAGATGGCCTCTTTCACTCCTCTTTCAAACCATCTGTCCTCTCTGTCCAAAATGTGAACATTGGCATCCTCGAAAGAGTGTCCTTTATTCTTAAGATGCAGATGGACTGCTGAGTCTTGTCCTGTGGAGGTGGCTCTTCTATGTTGTGCCATGCGCTTGTGAAGTGGCTGTTTGGTCTCGCCAATGTAGAGGTCTGGGCATTCCTCGCTGCACTGTACAGCATACACCACTGTATGTGTTTGTGGTGTATGCTGTACAGTGCAGCGAGGAATGCCCAGACCTCTACATTGGCGAGACCAAACAGCCACTTCACAAGCGCATGGCACAACATAGAAGAGCCACCTCCACAGGACAAGACTCAGCAGTCCATCTGCATCTTAAGAATAAAGGACACTCTTTCGAGGATGCCAATGTTCACATTTTGGACAGAGAGGACAGATGGTTTGAAAGAGGAGTGAAAGAGGCCATCTATGTCCACTGTGAGCGACCATCTTTGAACAGAGGCGGTGGTTTACGACACCAACTGTCTGCCATCTATAATCCAGTTTTGAGTTCCCTCCCCAGACGCCTTAACGCCCACTCACATCCTGGGCCATCTGACCTCAGGAATTCACATGACAAGGTGGGGCCAGGTTTCACAATGGGCTCACCCGAAACCCTGGCTGATTAGGTCCCACACCCACTTTCACACCTGGGCGCATGTGATTAGAGGATCACCAGGGGGTCCTTTGTCCCTCCTTGGGGGGATACTCCCACTGGGTTTAAATCTGGGACTCTCGGCCATTTGACCTTAGAACTGAAGAAGCTTCTCGGATGAGAGGTGAAACGTCTTCAAGCAACTTAAAGAAGTCCAGACGCTTTTCTTTGCAAACTCCTTTGACTACGATGACCTGGATGACTGAGAACCTTCACAGACATCTAAGATGATTACTTTATCTTGAAACTTTGCTAGTGGAAAAGAAGATGTTGCTTGACTACTTTGGCTACTAGCCAGTTGCCACAGCTGCCCATAGTTGTTTATGTTGGTCTGCAAATACTCACTAACTATTAGCTGAGTAGAAGTAGAATTTGAAAAAGTTCAATTCTTTAAAGTCAAAGTTGTGCCTGCAGCCAGCAAGTTTCAAAAGACACAACTTTGACTTTGAAGCCAAATGGTTTTCATTTCCAGTTTGCAGCTTCACAGTTTCCCTACAGCTCAGGGAATAGCTGGGCAGTGTTTGTGGAAAAGTCCAACACCTCTGTTCAAACTGCGACCACAGCAGTGTCCTAGAGACCAAAGCAATCGAAAGTAGTTGTGGAGTTGCGCAACACATTTTTCCCAGTGAGAGGTAAAACTCAGGGGGTTGCTGACCGGGCTCTAGCAATTATTTTTCCAATGACTGTCATCAACTTCCAGCAACTAGTTAGGGAACACTAATTTTTACCTCATGATCAGTGGTTTCTGGTAGTTGGTTACAGACTAATCTCTAGGCCTATGTAACTTGGGTTTTATTCGTTTGATCCTATATTGTGCCATGACACATTGTCAGCATGACTGTCACAAGTCCATACAGATGATGTAATTTTACTTGGTTAGTCACCACATGTTTGCAAAACCTCAGTAAGAAAATTGAATATTTCTTCCAATAGCATAGACTGTTGACCTCTGCTGAGCCTTGGGTTTTGTGTTTTGGCCATTGCCATCTTGGTTTTTGGAACTATAACTTTTGAATCAGGGTTTAAGTGAACAGCTACCATTACAGTAGTGGGTTAACACTCCTACAGGTTGCTCAGGTTATTTGCTCGGCAGGCTAAGATACACAGCCAAGAAAACATTAAGGATTAAGATAACTCTAGTGCCTGCTTGGCTGACAAGTCATTGACCAATGAACTGCCAACTCTCTTCCTTTTTGAAACCAAAATTGAAGAAATCAGTGGATTTCTTTATTTGGTGAAATTAATACAATGACATCTCATGTCCAGTACAGCACTAAATATAATTAAAGTACCAGGTCTGTGGCTGTGCTACACTATAAAATACTATGCAAAAGTCTTGAGATATCGCTAACTTCTTAATGATTTGCTATGAAAATGGGAAATAGGGAAAAATGGGAAATTATTAATTGAAACATGCATAGAAATACAATATGTAAGAAAAAAAAGAATTTGCACAATTCTAATGAGATTGTTAAAGTCAATAATTTGTAATGCCCACCTTTATTCTTCTGAAATATCTTACGCAAGCTTTCTTGTAATTTCTTTAAGTAGTCTTCAGGAAAAGAGCTCCAAGCTTCTTGAAGGCTATTTCAAAGCTCTGCTCGGCTTGAGGTAATGCCCTTCAGCAGAGCAGAGTAGTGATCCCTCAAGCTTAAAATGAGCTTGAACTAGCACAACCTTTGATAGTGTAATTAATATAAGTTGAGAAAGAGAATCATGGCAGTGAGGCACAGACTGAGAGAACTGTGTTGAACAGAGACATGTATTGGATAGCTCTGTAATGAAAGGACATTGTTGGAATTGTTAGTCATTGGTGTATCAGTAAGACACTACCCTCATCTGAACTTTGTCCTTAGCTCCATTAGTGTTCCTGTTGTCAGTCCAAACCTTGAGGTCAAATTAAGGTTCCCTGGAGTCTTGTGTACTAAAAGGTGCCTATAACATGTCTGTTATGCAGCTTTTAACTATTATCCACTGTGTTTGAGATGAATGCCGGTTTTATCCATCTATCTCATGCACAATTGTGTTAATTTCATAGTAATATCTTTGCTTGGACCAGTCATCCAGGTTACTGGAGAGACATCAAGTACAAAAACTGGCATGGAGGTGACTTTGCATGACTGGAACTACCTTTTTTTTTTTTAAAAATCTTGTGTTTTTATCAGAATGGACACTGAATCCCAACTGTACCAGAGTAGTTATGTTCAAAAATGATGATGCTATACAATGTGGCTTTGGTCTGAAAACATTAAAGAGCATGCTGTGATTTGGCATATTCCGCATATACACTTGGTAACACACTGTGCTGCCATCCTGCCGAGCCATCTGTCTAGCAAAAGATTACTAGGTAGCTCTGTTAATCCAGGTAGCTTCCTCACTGCACCCCGTCAGCGAGGAAATGAAGTTTAGTAGAAAATGTTTCAATGAATAAGACCCACGTTTCCTCTCAGGCTTAAGACTTGACCTTGACACACCAAGCAGTTTCAACACTAGCAAAGCAGTAGCCTTATCAGGCTGCTTGTATATATAAAATTCCCTCCGGTTTGGCTCAAGAATCTTGTTTATGAGGATGATAGGCAGTTTTGTGCGCATTAGATCACTTTCACCTTGCCAAAGTTTGAGATTCTTTGCCACTTACATGAACTGTGTGTCAGCACTTTCCTCCTTCCACCATTCTCTGAGGATTAGAGACTAGAAAAGAACAGATTGTGTTTCTGTTTCAGATCATCCATCCATGACTGTAAATTTGTGTCATGGGAGGGCTGCTGCTGAGTCACACACTTTCTTTAAGTTTGAAGGTATATTTTTTTTTTCATTTCTAAATCTGTTGTTAAAGCAGTAGAGATGGCACCCGATCTATTAAATGGACACATTTAACTGTGTTTGCTTTGCTTGTCCTTATAAATATTCAGGTCAGAAATTCTCTGACTAAAGTTCTTTTAGTGCCTTTCAAAGGTGTGCTCTCTCATTACACTGCACCATGTAAAGCAGCTCCATTGCTTGCGTATTAGATTTAGTTGGACAGAGAACATTTTGCTAATTAATGCTGCCGGCAGGCTGTGTGTGAGTGACTGTGTGTGTTTATGTGTGTGAGCCAGTGTCTGTCTGTGGCTGTTTCAGAGTGTGCTGAGCCGGGATCTGTGGACCTCAATAGCGTTTTTGTGCGCATGCTTGTGTGGTTGGCTGTCTCACTGTCAGTGTGCAGATGAGAAATGTAAATGTTATTTCTGTTTGTGTGAGTGCATGCATGCATGCATGTATGTGTATCCGTGTTTGCCTTTCACCCTCCTCTGAGGCAGGATACACAGGCAGATGGGCAGAAATTTACATCAGCGGCAGTGTTGGGAATCTTTCTGATCTGTCCACTTATAATGCGTCAGGTGGCCTTCCTGCAAAGAACCTGGGCAGCTCTCTTTCTTCCCAGGAAGAAAGACATGCAGAGACAGGGGCAGAGAACGAGAGCAGGGAAATAAAGACTAAGGGGAGTAAACCAACAGAAAAAAAAGGAGTCTGGATTTAAGAGACATGAAGGAGTAAGGGAGTAATGACCAGAAGTGATAGAGGGAAAAGAAGTCCATGTAGAATTATTATTTTTATGCAGGTTTAAAACTAACACTAAACCCATATTAAAACCCGCTCTGAGTAACACATGCCTCCACTGAAGTAATAACAAAAAGATCACAGTGTCCTTTTGCCCCCGCATGGCTTAGACCTATAAGCACTTCTCTACCCCATTGTCTTTTTCATATTTAACTGTATTTGAATTGAGTCATTGCTAAGTATATGACATGAGATCACATGAAAAATTATTACAATAAACAAAATATTAATTTTTTTAACAAACTTTGTGTTTTTATAAAATTCCCATCACTTTCTTGTTCTTTTGTTCTTCTTCATACACACAGCTTTAAACCCATTCTCATTCTTATGTTACCTAAAAAAGTCATCAAGTCACCATTATGTTTTCTAGAATATAATACTTGACACTTATGAATTATAAATGCCTATGGATTCCAAGCAGCTTATTTTTAGAGTCCCCCATACATGTACACACATAGATTGCATTTCAAGGCTGGGGTTTTGTCCCTGCAAGCAGTGCTTTTATAGACTGGTCTGTGCTGTACTGTGAACGAATTTACTAAAAGTAATGGAAAGTACTGTATGGTAAAAAATAATATAGTATAGTCAACTAATCACATAAAAATCAAATCATAACTATCTATATTTGATGTGAGCATCTCCAGTTCTCTTGGGTACATGTGCAGTTTTTCAATCTTGGAAAATGTGCCACAGGTCTGTGGATTTTAGGCTGGCTCACTGTCTTGTCTCTTAATATAATCTCAGACTGACTGCATTGTGTGTTTGGTGTGGGGCTCTTTGTTCGCCTTGTGTTTGAAGATAATTCGTTGACTTGCCACGTGCTGGGATTTTTTTGCTATGCCATAGACTTTGAAATTAATGAGATGTTTTTCTCATGGTCTTGAGTGATGGTTATACCTACATCACATAATATTTAGCGAGTTTTATTGGATTTTGTTCATTGATGGATAAGAATGCTTTGAGACTTTTGCACAGCACTGTATGGTTGTGCACATGCGAGGGCATCTGTGTGCACGCATGTGATTTGTTTTGCATGTTTGGTTAGACTATGCAAATGTGCGTTTGTACAACTTCAGACACTTCTTCAACACTACAACTGAAAGAATGTAATGATAGGGCGCTGGGTGGTGTTTGTGTTTTCAGTGGAAACACTGTTAAATGCCCATCTAAATGAGTTGTTCCGTTTGTTTGTTGCCATAAAAGGGACATTTCTTTCAACACCTTGTAAATTGACAGATGAATAAATATGATCATTTGAAAAACATCTTGAAGTCACTTTGTACTGGTGACAGAATGGTGCAGTGAGTTTAACTTTCTTTGGAGCGCTCAGTTGTTTCCATGGAGACAGACAGAGAAGATTTTAATTTGCAAACAAAGTGAGTCAAATTATAGGATGCTTATCACTGTCAGTGCTACTCCTTGTGCTTAAAGAGATAAAAACAACGGATGCATTTGTATTTTTATAATGACAAACATGTCTGAGCTGAGATGGAAGCTAAAATCAAAGTCATTGATTGAAGTTCATTTTTGTAAGTTGGGGTAAATACCTGAATCTGTCAGTATGAGGCAAGTACACAATAATATCTGGATGCACTCTTTTCATATCCAAAATATTCCACTAATAATGTGTGTATATTTGTTTAGTTCAGGATTTAATCCCTCTAGCTAACGTTTTTCTAGAAGCATGACTTACCACTTGGCAGCCATATTGGTAACTCTTCTGGGTAGTTATTTCATAACCTATGTAAGTGTATGGGGAGCCTGTGAATAAAATTGACAGTCAAGTCTGATTCAAATTGCTTTTAAAAAAGTATGTTGAATGCAAACTAAACTATGTGGATTATCCTGTCTTCTTTCTGTCTCCCCAACCAGTCGCAGCAGATGGCCGCCCCTCCCTGAGCCTGGTTCTGCCAGAGGTTTCTTCCTGTTAAAAGGGAGTTTTTCCTTCCCATTGTTGCCAAAGTGCTTGCTTGAATTGTGGTTTAAAACAAGCTTCTTTTTTACCTCAAGTTATAGTTGCTATATCAGAATGCTGTTCGGAATCTTAATACTCACTCTGCAGTAGATGCTGGGTTCATAGTGTGTATATGTGTGTATATAGTGCCAGTTTACACCAAGAGTCAATTTAAGGTAAAGGTACGGGACTGGAGAGGGAACACCAGCAATCTGGTCATTCCCTGTGAGTGAGTAGGCAGAACTAGGGTGAAGAAGAGGCAACCATCTGCTGTGACTTTATGTTCTGTATTATCTGTAAGCTACAGTGTTGACACTGTAGTCACAGGAAGCACGGTAGTCCCCCCCACTCCAGATTTAAATGAATAGTTCGACCCACCCATGGTGACACTGATATACTGTTAGGCCCTGGATATTGCTTAGCCCTGCAGAATCTGGACTCCCTAAAACATAAGTCAAAGCCAGGCCTTGTGAACTACTTTGGTTTACAAAGCTGCACAGTAGCATTTGAGAACCTGATATAAGAAAGTGAGTGGTAATCCACAATTCTTTTGCAGGCAGAGTAAGAATCGCAGTTTAGGGTGTTTGAGCAGCAGTGCATCTATGCTCCCCCAGAAAAGAAACGCTCTGGGCTGGGTGCCTGCTGGGTGAGCTATAAATAGCCTAATAGTGATACCAGGATTTCAAGTCTAATGTGTGAGAGAGCATCTTCCAACAGTGTCTATGTTTATTAGTTAAAACATAAAATGCATCTCATTTTTGTTCATTGCTCCTGTACTACAGCTTTACTAATGTTGGCAACACTGCAATTACTATTTAAGCCTAGACGTAGCATTAAAGACAGAATCAGACCTAAAAATAAAAATGTAACAATCATATTTTCTGTTTATTTGAGGGTTTTATCTGAAGCTAGGACAAGTCAGCTGGTAGGAATGGTCTACAATTTTGTTTCCTATCTCTGCTTCATTTTTGTTCACCTCTTTCCTATTTGATCAATTAGGAACATTTAGATGTGAGGCATTAGCAGCTAGCAGGGTTGTATTAAATTACCTCCCACTGTGAAGCCATTGCCAACTTTAGTAATTGGGCCTCATTTTTTTCCTTCCATGAGAACTGCTGTGAAAATATTTGTAGTTGTTACATGAAGAAGAAATTATTCATGTGACATTCTGATGATTTAACACCAAGGGGATACATGATTTAAATAATCTGCTAATGTTAGGTTTGAGGTAAGCTGTTTGCAATGTTTTAACTGTACTGAACTGTGAAGGACACTTGCCGCATGTCTGTATGTATAAAATCATTCAGCTCCAGTGGGTTTCCTCTCAGAGGCCTTGTTGACCTTTTCACCCTCATTTTTCTGCCAGACCTGCCTGCGTGAGCAGCTTTATCTGGAATAAGATGCCTGAATGTCAAAGGGTGTTAATGGAAAACAACAGGGTCAAAATGTCTATAAACCTGCTATGTTGGGGTTTAAAGATTGATTGGGCCTCATAATTTCGAGATTCTGTATCTGCCACTGCAGTGGCTCACATGCTAAGTCAATCAAATAGAAAACTCTTTCTAACTGTGATTTCCTTTTGCTTAGGTTCGAACTTCCTCTGTGCCACCCATATCATCCCTGTGAAGAATGAGGAGGGTGTAGTCATGATGTTCATCCTGAACTTTGATTACATCCTGGATGAAGGCAGCAGTGACTCGCTGGAGAGACTAAACCATACCTCACCTTCTAAAGCTGACCAATGTGAGTAAAAACATGCAAGGCCCCAGGCAGGAGTGGGTCGGTGCTAGATGACTGTCTGTGACATTTGGTCGGAGCTTTTATTCATTCCCCAAATCTGGTTGTGTTTGTACCATTAAGTAAATATAGTGTTAGAAATACACCTTATAAAGGTGGACATATAGTAGAAATACATAAATATACTAGATACCTACTGTAATCTTAAAGTTGCACATGCTGCTGTCTGCTATAATTGATATTTCACTTTAGCATAACTTGCTGCTTTTTTGTTGTTGCCTGCACTAATTTCATATTTGTGGCCTGGTCTTTATCTAGTCACAATTATGCACAAAATCAGAGTAAATAAAAACAGTCATGTGTTGTTGTCTTTTAGTTGCGTCATGTTAGTTTTGTCTCCTCAGTCAGTTATATCGATGTCTGTTTAACTTTTTGTCAAGTTCATACGTGTTGTTTCCTTTTTTTTTTTAAATGGTAAATGGCCTGCATTTGTATAGCGCTTTTCTAGTCCATAGGACCCCAAAGCGCTTTACACTACATTCAGTCATTCACCCATTCACACACACATTCACACACTGGCGATAGCAAGCTACATTGTAGCCACAGCTGCCCTGGGGCGCACTGACAGAGGCGAGGCTGCCGGACACAGGCGCCACCGGGCCCTCTGACCACCACCAGTAGGCAAACAGGGGTTAGTATCTTGCCCAAGGATATTTGGCATGCAGCCAGGATGCAGCCTGGGATCGAACCACCGACCTTCTGATTAGTGGCTGACCTGCTCTGCCACCTGAGCTACAGCCACCCTACAAAGTTCCTCATCTTGCCTGTGTTATGTTCAGTTTTGCTTCCTGCTGTCTCATTAGTTAGTTTCTGTTCAGTTTTGTTCACCAGGTGTCTCCACTTTGCCTCATTTTCTGATGTGTGTATTTAAGTTCACAGTTCTTTGTCACGTCATCATCATACTTCCCTCATGCTGTCTTCTCTCTTGCCTCTTGTGTTCCATGTTTTTTTGTTATCTGAGTTTTCTAGATTCTTTTGTTTTGTGTTTTGTATTATTTGTCCTGCAGTTGGGTCCACCATAAGTCTACCACACCGTGGCCCCATGATGAGTTTGTATAGCACCCACGTCAATCGCCTGCATGCCTGTCAATTGCATGCTCCTTATGAGACAATACATGGGTGTACTAAGGGATCTACTTCCAGATCTGGTCCAGGGCAATGCTGCTCCTGGACAATCTGAGGTGCAACCTAGCTCTGGAGCAGGGATTTACCTAATGGTAGTCAGAATTCATCACCTAACCATGGTTATGGCTCCCCAGACCCTGATTGATGCACGACCAAACCTGTCATGCTGAACAATGTTATAAGCAGCTAAACATTCTCAGCGGCTTCTGCAGACTCTTTCACATCTGTCACATGGACAGGGCGCAAGTGGTGAACCTGCCAATCTTGGTGTTCTGTTGCAAATGCCAACGAGGCTTAGAGTGCTGGGCTCACTAGAAAATGCTGGGCCCTCTGGCCACCTCATGAAGTCTGTTTCTGATTGTTTGGTCAGACATTCACACCAGTGGCCTGCTGGAGGTGATTTCTTACGGCACTGCTCATCTTGTTTCTTCTTGCACAAAGGAGAAGATACCTTCTGCTCGATCCTTCTGCTAGTTTAGTGACCCTAGCCACTGGTGAAACAGTCATTAACATGTCAGTGGGCTAGAATTCATTTTTATTTATATAGCACCTCTATTAATTAATTAATCAATTAGTTAATTTCATTAGTGGAACAGCAGCATAAACTCATTAGCTAAAACTGCTACTTTATTGACCAGATCAATATTCCAGAAGTTAAGGTGACTTAATGCTATACTCCGGTGAAAAAAGATCCCATTCCTACAAGACTGCTCAAAGACGTTTGACCATTAATGCTTCAGTTTTATCCATCCATCCAATTTAAATGTAATTCATGTATCTTTATTATCAGGCTATGTACCACAAACTTTTAAGGTGGTGGTAATTAAACCATTATTTTAAAAAGTCCTTAATCGATCCTTAATTATAGACGGATTTCTAAACTTGCTGTTATTTTTAAAAGTTATTGAAATAGTAGTATTCAAACAGTTAGCTGATCATCTGCAAAGGAATGGTTAATCTGATGAGATTCAGTCAGGATTTAGAGTGTATAGCACAGAAATAGCACTAGTGAAAGTCAAATGATCTTGACAGTGGACTGGTTTCTGTGCTTGTCCTATTAGACCTCATTTAACACAGCTGACCACAGTATTTTACGACAGTGATTAAAATACACTAATGGTAGTAAAAGAACTGCATTGCAGTGGTTTGAATTATATCTATATATGCAAATTTGTAGATGTAAATCTACTAATTTTTAGATGGGACTATTCTTCACACACAAGTTAGTCACGGAGTTCCTCAAGGTTAAATACTGGGACCAATACTTTTTACATTATAAATGATTTGCTTAGGTAAAATTATTAGAAAAAACTGCATTCAGTTTAATTGCTCTGCAGATACCCAGCTGTACTTATCCAGGAAGCCAAATGATACAAGTCAACTTAATTCCAGGCATGGAGCCTGGATGAGCTCTCATTTCCTACTTCTAAATTCAGATAGTCACCAAATCAGACAACCTCCGTTTTAACCAGATAATTACTTTAAAGCGCATTACGTTGGCCTGCAGTAACACTGTGAAGGATCTTGTGGTATATTTTATGCCCTTCAGCATACACATTAAATAAATATGTATGACTGTCTCTATTCATTTCTGCAGTATTGCTGAAATTAGAAACATCCTGTTTCAGATTGATGCTAAAAAGCTAATATCAGGTCCCCCTAAAAGCTCTCTGAAAAGCCTTCACTTGATTCAGAATACTGCAGTGAGCATACTAACTGGGACTAAAAAGAGAGACTATATTTCTCCCATATTATGGTAAATGGTAAATGGCCTGTATTTATATAGCGCTTTACTAGTCCCTAAGGACGCCAAAGCGCTTTACATATCCAGTCATCCACCCATTCACACACACATTCACACACTGGTGATGGTAAGCTACATTGTAGCCACAGCCAACCTGGGGCGCACTGACAGAGGCGATAATTTTTGAGCAGTAAATGTCTGTTTTATATGAGCTCCCACCGAACTGCATGTTAACTCTCAATAATACTTATATCTACAGCTGTGAAAAGAAAATGACCTGTAATAACTTGGTTATTCTTTATTAGCTTCTTTCTGTTGACTCTCTGTTAAATTTTGAATTTAAACATGTCTTAAAGATGTCATAGTGTCTTATTATCCTAACAGAGCGCTTGCTGTCAGACTGCTGGCTTGCAATACTTGTACTTGTAATGCTTAGAGCTTGTAAAAGTAGAATAGGAGGCATACTCTTCAGCTATCAGGCCCCTCTACTAAGGAATCAGCTCTTATTTGGGAGACAGATACTCTCTCTACTTTTAAGATGACTCAATTTAGCACAAATGCGTTGTGTCAGAAGAAATTTTGCCTGTTTCTTGATGTTATCAGCTACCAGTTTAAATTGTATGTCATGCAGACTGGAGTGTGAGGACCCAAATGCCAGATGCAAAGACAGTCAGACTGAAATAAACAAAAAGTGAGCAACTTGTTGAAAGCTAATGACACATTTGAATAAAAATAAAAAATAAAGTACAAAGAAAAAGGCAACTACTTGAAACCTAAACTTGAAAACAAACTAAGGCTTGGAAACAACAGAGTTAGGGAACAGTGGGAAGGATGAACAGCAGGGCATGGAGAACAGACTCAAGAACACGGCACGAACATATTAGACCAATCAGGGACCAAATGTAATATTTAAATAACTAGAAAGTTTAAAAGCTCATACACAGATGCAGAACCAAAACACTGTAAACAAAGTAATTATACTTTTATTTGGCTACTTCAGCATTTTAACACTTTATTCCCTTGTTGTCTATTTATTTCTTTGTACAATCTATATTCTTCATTATGTATTTCTTTGTCATTCCCTTTTCAGGTGCACTTATTTCTATTTTTCCAGACATGTGAAGCTAATCTTTGCATGTACTCGTGACTACTGCAAAATCACCTCTGGGGTACTTTTATCCCCATATTGACTGCTACATTTTCACTTCTTCTTTTTTTTTTTAATCTTGCAACTGTACTAGCAGCAGTAATCACGAGGGCAGCTGCTGAAATTCCCAGCTAGACGGCTCCTTTGGCATGTTGACACAAGCGTTTAACAGATACTGATGTGTTAGCCTGCTATCATTTCAAAGGTCTGGACCAATTATAGCTCAGGATGGCCTGATGAACTACTGGAGCAGTGCTGTGGATCCCTCAGCTTCCCAGAGCTGTCGGTGTAATAGTGTATAATGTCATTCCCCAGCTGTGCTCTTGAACGTGTTCTTGATGCCTTGTCTTTTTCAAAGTCCTTTACTTTCCCCATTTTCTGTATGTGACATATAAAGCAGCATCATGGAGACCAAAGGTCACCTCTAGATTACTGTAATTGAACGAGGACTCTAACAGACTGCCTTGCTTCATGTGGTGTGTGAATGCATGTTCTTTACATACAGTTTATATACATGTTTATGTATGATACTATGACAGTGCGCATGCTTAGGCTATAGTCAAGCTTTTGTGTGTGTTGGGGGGGGGGGGGGGGGGGGGGGGGTTGTGTTTGGCTGTTGTGCATGTTACTGATAAGGCCCTCCTATTTCACTTTTATAAGGCCCAGTCTGAACACTAGAGCAGTTCTCTGATAAAAGCAGGCCAGCTCGGTTTCCTATCTCAATATCTAAGTAAGTGCCCCCACAGATATAGTTCAGATTTGCTTATAGGGTCAAGGCCTGATGCTGGATAGGTTTCTTTGTGCTTTGCCACAGCAGGAATTACCAGAAAGTCATAGTCCTTTATTTTATTTTATCATATCTCTCTCTCCGCTAACTCTTGAAACCTGTGTCATGTTCACAAATTATGAATAATTTTGCAGATTTTATGATGAAAAAACTGCTAAATATGTAATTTAAGGCTGTGAGGCATACAGTGTTACTATTCTAATTAATAGCCTTACACTGCTTGTTACTGAGGAGATGATGCATGCATTGCGTTATCTAGACTCTATCTGGGGAATGCATTAGGCACTGCTTATCAATTGCCCTCTGTCAACCAGTGATGAGTCATACATTCTACAACCGTCTTGGATTGCGTTGATGTAGCTGAGAAGAGGCACTAACAGATCCACAAACTGCACACAGAAATGTGTGCAAAATGGTTTGTTTCACTAGGCTGTGTATTGTGTTTCCTATGAATTAATAAGTATTGTTGCAATAGTAGGGAATTCCTCCAGGACCAAGCATCACTTGGAAGATAAGAAGCAGAATAGTTGAAAATGTTGTCAGTATATTGAGATCTGACACTATTAAAACCAGAACATTGAAAATAAAATTTGTGATAACTACAAATTTTACAGATGCAGTTCAAATTAAGTCTGCTGTGTGTGACAAATCTAAAAACTTGTACAGGTCAAATAAGTATGTGTGTGCCAAAAAGTTTGTATTCTTTACATCACCATTGGAGCTTCTTGTACTTTTGAACCAGAGGCCTATTTTTTTAAATAGTTAGTAGGTTCAAAAGAGCAGAGATCAAAATTGAATGGTTAACATTATTAACTGAATGGTTAATAATTTGTAGTTTTTGTCTTATGGGTGACTGTAAATGCCCAGAATTTTAAAGGAATATTATTAAAATACAGGGAGTGCAGAATTATTAGGCAAGTTGTATTTTTGAGGAATAATTTTATTATTGAACAACAACCATGTTCTCAATGAACCCAAAAAACACATTAATATCAAAGCTGAATGTTTTTGGAAGTAGTTTTTAGTTTTAGCTATTTTAAGGGGATATCTGTGTGTGCAGGTGACTATTACTGTGCATAATTATTAGGCAACTTAACAAAAAACAAATATATACCCATTTCAATTCTTTATTTTTACCAGTGAAACCAATATAACATCTCCACATTCACAAATATACATTTCTGACATTCAAAAACAAAACAAAAACAAATCAGCGACCAATATAGCCACCTTTCTTTGCAAGGACACTCAAAAGCCTGCCATCCATGGATTCTGTCAGTGTTTTGATCTGTTCACCATCAACATTGCGTGCAGCAGCAACCACAGCCTCCCAGACACTGTTCAGAGAGGTGTACTGTTTTCCCTCCTTGTAAATCTCACATTTGATGATGGACCACAGGTTCTCAATGGGGTTCAGATCAGGTGAACAAGGAGGCCATGTCATTAGTTTTTCTTCTTTTATACCCTTTCTTGCCAGCCACGCTGTGGAGTACTTGGACGCGTGTGATGGAGCATTGTCCTGCATGAAAATCATGTTTTTCTTGAAGGATGCAGACTTCTTCCTGTACCACTGCTTGAAGAAGGTGTCTTCCAGAAACTGGCAGTAGGACTGGGAGTTGAGCTTGACTCCATCCTCAACCCGAAAAGGCCCCACAAGCTCATCTTTGATGATACCGGCCCAAACCAGTACTCCACCTCCACCTTGCTGGCGTCTGAGTCGGACTGGAGCTCTCTGCCCTTTACCAATCCAGCCACGGGCCCATCCATCTGGCCCATCAAGACTCACTCTCATTTCATCAGTCCATAAAACCTTAGAAAAATCAGTCTTGAGATATTTCTTGGCCCAGTCTTGACGTTTCAGCTTGTGTGTCTTGTTCAGTGGTGGTCGTCTTTCAGCCTTTCTTACCTTGGCCGTGTCTCTGAGTATTGCACACCTTGTGCTTTTGGGCACTCCATTGATGTTGCAGCTCTGAAATATGGCCAAACTGGTGGCAAGTGGCATCTTGGCAGCTGCACGCTTGACTTTTCTCAGTTCATGGGCAGTTATTTTGCGCCATGGTTTTTCCACACGCTTCTTGCGACCCTGTTGACTATTTTGAATGAAACGCTTGATTGTTCGATGATCACGCTTCAGAAGCTTTGCAATTTTAAGACTGCTGCATCCCTCTGCAAGATATCTCACTATTTTTGACTTTTCTGAGCCTGTCAAGTCCTTCTTTTGACCCATTTTGCCAAAGGAAAGGAAGTTGCCTAATAATTATGCACACCTGATATAGGGTGTTGATGTCATTAGACCACACCCCTTCTCATTACAGAGATGCACATCACCTAATATGCTTAATTGGTAGTAGGCTTTCGAGCCTATACAGCTTGGAGTAAGACAACATGCATGAAGAGGATGATGTGGACAAAATACTCATTTGCCTAATAATTCTGCACTCCCTGTATATTAAAGGAATTGGAGAAGAACAACAACTGTAGAAGAAAAGGTGCTTTCTGTTTACTAATGCTAACTGCTTTCAAAAACCAGTAGGCAGTAAGCGTAGTGATGACTGTAGTGATGTTTGGACCAGTTAGGATTGATCACTGTAGAGTGAGCTTTGATCGAAATTCTCTCAGACAACAAGAAAGAACTTTTAGCCAAACTACCATGATAGCAAATGGCAAGCCCCGATTACCACTGATGAATATATTGTGCTGTGTTACAAATAAAACCAGGTCTGAGAAGCTGATGGTTGCATCGGCTGCTAATGAAAGAAACAAAACAATTCGACAACGCAGTCAAACGTGGACATGCGCTTTGCTGCAGACTCCTCACTGTTTGTTGAGGATTTGTATAAACACATGCAGAGCTGATGAAGTCACACAGATAAAAGCTAAAAACAAACAAACAAACAGATACTGTATTTAATTCCAAAATCAAGATTAAAGGTGTTTCATTTTCACATGAGTGCAGGTGGTGACGACATGCAGGGCGATTTGGAGAAGGTAGTGTGTGGATTTGGTGTGCCTGGTGCTCTTCACTGCAGTGTACAAAAAGTCATTTGTTGTAACCCTGACAACCAAAACTATTATATTCATCTTCACAGAACCTGCGTAACACTTTGTAAGTTATAAGAGGAAGCAAGGCCTCACACAGTTTTGTTGTCTTTTAAGACTGTTGGTACCTTCATTCCTATAATGTGAGATTGTCTGCTTGTGATATATTAGAAGAATTAAGTAGCTCTAAAATTGTCTCACCTCTTAACTTACTTTGCCCAGGCCTATATCAGTTCTTCTTTTAAATATTCTGTCTATGCTAGACATCTCAAGTTGGAAAAATGATGCTGCTGAAAGGTTACAGTGGTTTCTACTTGTCTCCTTACTATCTCTACATTAGACACCAGATTTTCACGTTAAACAGTATTTATTTTGAGCTCTCCACTACAGCTCAGCATCTAATCTAACCACATGATGTGTTTATAACTGTAGGACAACAGGAGGTTCAGAATAAGTTTCAGGAAAAAACGAGCAAGGAATTGCAGATTCAGTGGATTGATGGCGCTAGTTTTCTACAACCAACCACACTGGCTTCTGTGCATTGGGGAATGTGGTGATGAGCCTAGGAAGTGAAGAGCAGCTGGGGGAAATTATTTATGAGCTATCTTTTTCCTCAGGAGGAAAGATTCATCAAATTCCTGTTGGGGAAATGGCTTTTCAGTTTATTCAGGATTAGCCTTCAGGGCTACTAAGACTCTGTCTTTCTTTCTTTGCTTTCAGTGTTTCCCTCTTTACTCGTTTTTCTATCCTTGTCTATGCAGTTTAAGTAATTCATCTACTTTATATCCGTAGCCAATTTAGAGTGACCAGTGAACATAACATATGCCTTTGGACTGTGGGAGGAACCCTGAGTACCCAGCGGAAGCCCACCCAAGGGGAACTTTCTTTCTGTGAAGTTTTGTACTGAACACTGACTTAAACTACATTGAATGCATTCTATAGTGTTTCTATTTCAATTTCAGCCAGGGACCTTTACTGATTATCATTCTCAGGTATATTTTCATACTCCGATGGCAACTGCCTGACTTAGAAAATAAATAAATAAAATAAAGCTCTTGACTATTAACTCAGGCTCATTGCAACCACACCCTAATTTCCTCAGTAATAAATAAGCAGAGAGCAAAGTTGGGACCCAGCAGAAATATAAATGTTATTAGAGCATGTGAGTAATAGTAGCGCTGTGCTTGAAGTCTAGGAAAACAACTCTTAAGATGAAAGAAATCTGCTTTCAAATCATTTAGCAAACACATTAACTGCTCTACTCTACAATTCTCTTTTTTATGTAATGTCAGCAAAAGCTCAAGAACAAAAGACAGAGACAAAAAGACACACCATTGTTTTTGTCCTGCTTTTACCACAGCATGGAGGGTTGTTGTTCTCTTTCTGCTTCTAACGTAATCTCTGAATGATGCTCACATTACAGCAAGACATTTCACTCCCCAACATGGGGATCTGAGGACCCAATTAATATTCAGTGCAAATATTACTATCTGGTATCATAGCAACAAAGGCCACTGTATGTCCGCTGGTTGTGTAAAGCTGCCAGTGAGATTTTGCAGGGAGGGAACGAGAGGGGTGAAGAGGGAAGAGACGCATACAGTACATGCAGTAACAGCAGTCACAAAAGGGCAACATATCCATAAAACGTTTGGCTCTTTCTGTGCCACAATTAAATGTACATGCAATTTTCTCAGCACACGCTGACTGTGTGACTGAATTATGAACTAATTTAAAGATCTGTGGCATACATTGTCCACTTATACTCCATGCACAATAATTAGAGGCAAGTAATATTGTTCATTATTTTCGTAAGGTGTCACTTTTAGCAGTCAATGTTGGCCCTTAAAATTGTGAAATGTTTCACAATTGATTGTCTAACATGTTAGTATTGTAATAATACAGTTGTGTGATTAGAAAAAGAGAAGTGAGCTCTCACGAAACAGACTTTTGTTCACAATCGCTTTTCAAAGACGAGAATGCCGATTCAACCTGATTTCATCCTGATGAATATGAATGGCATCCCAGATTTGAGTTTCCAATCCAGCTCGGAATCTCAAATGAAATGCCAATGATCACTTCTGGCATCAGCTTCTGGCTCCAGACTTAATTTAAACACACCACACTGACCCAAACAGACATTGGCATTGTGTCTAAAATTAGTTTTTCTCTCCCCTCCCTGTCAGTCTCACCCAAGAAGAAGAAGAAGCAGCGGGGTAGATAAAGCGACGGGCTGCTCCCTGCTAAGACTCAATTATCAATTCTACTTTTCTGAACACATCCTTACCTTTTCCACTATTTGCATATGTCGGTATGTTCTATACAATGTAGCTGGCTGCAGAAAATATACAAAGGAGACATGATAATCTGGTGTGTTTACTGATTTTCACTGTGTCGCCATGGCAGTAAGACTTGTTTCTAAAGGCTGAGAGAGTATTGTGATATGGATGGCATATGTTCAGGTGACTTTGCAGTGCATACAGTATGTGTAAGTCTGAGCATCTGTCTCATGGTGTTTGCATATAGTGTACAACCCAAGTAAATGTGTGTGTGAATGGTGTGTGTCTTTGGGGTGGGGAGCGTTACAGTAAACTTATATTGTTATACTATCATCCCTCAGAACTGCTGTATGTGTCAATATAGTCATAAATATGACTTTTTATCATCTCCCCAGAAGCTATCAGTCACTCATTAACCTCCTAGGACCTGGCGTCCACATATGTGGACATCACATTTTTGGTTATTTAGACCAAAATACTGAATTTTGCTTTACAAGGGCCTGATACCCACTTACGGGGACATTATACTGCTACTGTTCTATCAAAATTTTAAATGAATATCCTCATATGTGGCTCTTATTTTTCTTAAAAACAAAAATAAGGTAAAAAAAAAATCTGGTAATTCTTTGTTTTTACATTCATCAGGCCCCAATGTGACCAAATATCAAAGAGAAATTAAAATTGCATGCTGTGGAAGAGTTCGGGTCTTAGAAGGTTAAAGCACTCTCTGTAATCTCCTATGAGACTGACTCTTCTATACCTAACACTATAGTATTTCCACAAATGTCCTCCCTTATGAATAATTGAAGGAAACTGAAGCCTGAACTTGTGCCTGAGGCAGAGCAGGCACTTGTGTTGATCTGCCAGGGTCTTTTTAAGAAAGCTGCACTGGTAGGCTTTTCAGTGATGCTGGCAAACAAATGCGAGGTATCACCAGGGATGTTGAAGAATGTAAGTACGTTTTCTTACAAACACACCGTGAAAACACACCGCCAGGTCACAGGGGATTGTGTCTCTCCCGGGTTCATTAAAATCCACTGTACTCTCTGTTTTTATGCTATTTGGGTGTGACTACAGTCAAATAGTCTTCACACTAATTGAGTGAATCAGTCACTGCCTGCCTCAGAATTTATGTTAAATGTGATATCAATTGTCCTCAGGCATTCCCTGCTTGACAGAAACAAATATATGCAAGAATATTTTTGTTCCAATCCATTAATTGAAGCTAAAGGTTAGAGATAAGATTTGCAATAATACTCATATTTTCTGGGCTATTTTTGGCACTCCCTGAAGAAAAACTCAAATTATTTTACTTTACCTTTGATCAGGTGGATAATAGACATGATTGAATGGGCAGTCCCCATTCTGTCCATAGCTAGACTGGGTTTACCGCTTGCTCATTAATAAGAAAATGAAATGCCACACCCTGCTTACACCTTAAACACATCTCTTTTTTTTTTCTATGATGCGTTCATGGTGTAAATGTAAATAACGTTTTTGTCATGGCACTCAGCATCACGATTAAATTGAGTAAGGTTTTTTAAGTGTCAAGTCATTTCAAATGGATTTTTGCAACAGATATAATAAATATGTACACATTTGTACACTTGGCTAGCAGAAACAAATTGCTTCTGTGCAGCGTCTCACAAATAGTGTCTGCAAGCTAAATGTACAGTTGTTGTAAATATGCAACACTGAAAGATGGGTACTCAGCAAGTGAAATTTGATATGCTGGAAATTTAAATCTTATTTCGCTCGCTGGGCCCACATCCTCATTTGAGGTTTGACAGTGTTTTAGTAGATAAAGGTGAATGGCTTGGACATGAATTGAGCTACGGTTTGGGGAAGGCTTCGAAGGGGACTGGGGGTGGCTCCCGGGCCTGGTAGATCCCCATGTACTAAATAGAAGTGAAGAACTTAAAGAATTAAAAAGGGGAGGGAGGGTGGGGCACGTAAATGAGAACGAACAGCTTGTAGAAATGGGGGAACATATATAGATGAGAACTGGAAGGAACGTGTTTGGAGGCGTGGTCCCGCTCCTGAAATTCAGGAACAAAATAAATTGAAGTATACCAATTTTGTGTTTGAGAATAAAAGTTTTTCCCTCTTTAGGGTCTTTAACTTCAATATAAAGAACCTTGAGGTAACTGTTGTTGTCATTTGGCACTGTATAAAAACATGTGCTAATCAGAATTGAGACACTGTGTCAGTGTTGTTATTCTTATTCTTATTATAAAAAAATATTATCATGGGGGCATAAGTGTGGAACAATATAGGAGAAACACAGGCAGTGTGGCCACTTGTTCTTATTGCTTTTTCTCTCATTTTCTGTCAGGGAAAGGGAGATTCTTTCGTTTCCGTCTCCCAGCCTTACCTCTCCTGGGTATCAGCAAGCAGTCCCTGCCCCAGGAAGACCCTGATGCCGTCATGGTAGACTCTCCTCGATACAGTGACGGCTCAGTAGCAACACGTGACTACCAACTTCCCACCACTCGAGAGAGCTGCAGTCCCTCCTACGCCAACGACACCCGAGCCCTCATCGGCCCCAGCCACTGCTCAACCCCTGTGTCTGGGCCTTTGGACCACTCGTCGCCTAAAGGCCCCTGGGACCGGATGTACCCGGACCAGGCCGTTGCCCAGACAAAAAACCAGAGCCAAGAGGACACGCTTATTGCAGCTCCGTCAATCCCAGGCCTTACTCCAACTGTCTCCAGAGAGAGTATGTGCAGTATTCGCAGGGCCTCTTCTGTACATGACATGGAAGGCTTTGGGTCCAACTCCAAGATGGTGTTCAGGGACCGGCATGCCAGTGAAGGTAAGAGTGTCCTTTTATACATTTTCAGACATGCATCAACAGTTGCTGAACTGTATATATGGTATTACTTAATGACCACTTTGTATTTATTTTAAATGTTTTAAACTGGTAAACAAAGTTTACATTAGTTTACATTAAACTGCAAAGTGCACAGCACTGGTTGATGATGTCTTCTTTATTGATTTGTTGAATTGATGTGATATAAGAAAAAACAAATGTAATTGATATTTTATTTACTAATTAATTACTAAGACTAATCCCTGTGGTCCTAAAATAGCAGCTATGTGGTGTACTAGTGAATCCTCAGTAGATGGTCACATCTATAATCTGTGGTATTGATCTTCCACCTTTTGGTCCTCATTTGGTCGAGGATAGAAGTGACCCATACTGGTCCTGCTTCCTGCAGATCAATCAGTCTCCTCCCATTGCCTATAATTCCCATTTAGTAGATGTATCCCATCTAATACATCTAGTTCCCTATAATGCATTGTTCACAGGGACAGTAGCGGGTCGTTAACGGCAACCCCCATTTATCATCATAGAAACCCACAAATTCTTCTCTCACCTCCACTCCCCTTTTTCTGTCTTCTCCCCCACTCTGTTGCCACCTTCGCAGATAATGGTCGCAATATCAAAGGTAACTAATGGCAACCTGCTGCATTTTCAGATCGTGAATAGCGGCATGTCTAATGATACACGTGTACATGTCAAAGCCTGCTTGTTGCATGAGTTTTCCCACAAAAGGTTCGTGTTGTATGCAAATGCCTCAGCAGATGACTGTGTTTGTAAGCTCTTTGGCATTGAAAGACACTAAATGACTACACGACCTGCCTAAACCTAATCAGCCACTGTAAGTGCTCACTAAAAAGAAAACACAGTAACCTCTGCACATGCTTGCATGGAAGCAGCACGTTAAACTTCTCTCCTGCTTGTTGTTCATTGAAGAGGATAAATTGATGCTTAAGAAATGATGCCTCCTACTGTCTTTAAACTTTGCTTTCTTGTGTGCAACCTCTGGATCCTGTCTTTGTGAATGGAAAGAAACCTGTTTACATGCTTAATTGAACTGTTGCAGTGCTATGTTGAATGCATAGTACAGTACATATTCAACCAGGTTCTTTAAAAGTCATATGCTCTTTGTAATCAAATGGAATACACATTAATAGCAACATTAGCATCAAAGTCTGCCCTTTTTAATCCTCTAAAGGTTTACTGATAGAGCCCCTGTCAAGCTCTCTTTACTAGTAATGCCACATTATTGATATGTTTGTACATATCTTTCTTGTGTAAATGTAAATTTGTCTGTTATTGTCTAAATACTTACGCTAGTGTGTACTCCACACCAGGGTTTTAATAGTTTTGCAATTTTCATTAGTTTTTATTTTTATTTCGTTTTGACTTCAGATTTTCAATTTTATATTAGTTTTAATTAGTTTTTACCATTTGTTTGCTAGTTTAGTTTAGTTTTTATTTTTTTGAAAATCCTTAGTTTCAGTTTAGTTTTGATTAGTTTCAGTTTTAGTTTTAGTTGTGTTTGCAATAAAGTGTAACAAAATCCCAGTTTCATCATAGTCATAGTCATCATCAGTCATTCTCTTCTGCTTATCCTTGGGTATGTTGCTATTCCAGCTACCATACCCTGCACCCTGGACAGGTCGCCTGTCTGTCGCAGGGCTAACACGCAGAGACAGACAACTCACATTCCCACCTATGGGTTCTTTAAATAAATAAAGGCAGATGAACAACCATTGATACCAGGCAACTATAAAATGTATATCTTGGCCCCAATGAGACTATTAACTCTTGCAGCACCGGGTGTTAAGGAAATTGACTCACACAGTTATGTAGATATCCCAGTCCTGTTGTCTCGGGATGCATCACGCTGCCTTGCCTGGGGTTAGCTTCTGTTTCTGGGGATGAGGGTTGGGCGTGCCCCTTACCTTCTCCAGGTAAGCTAGGCTAGGTTAGCCTTATTGTGTGAGCTTTTCAAGTGCACTTTAAGGTTTGTGGGATTTTTTTCCCTTTAGAAATGTCCCTCGTAATTTGTCTCTTTCCACTACAAGACACTTGCTTTATCCAAAACACAGTCATATTCAAAGTAATCCCAAATTGGAAGCTGGCGCTTTCTCCAGACTTTTCCTGACATGACGGAGCAGCGACACAGACGACTCAACTAACGTACTTGCCACCTGCTGGCATAATGAGACACAGCAAGAAAAAAACCTGGAAACTAAACTTCATTTTCACCCTTGACTATTGTATGACACGCACACATCAACGAAAACTAAACATATTTTTGCTATAAATTCAGTTAATTTTAGTTAGTTTTGTGAACACTCATTACAGTTTTAGTTAGTTTTCCTTTTTTTGTTTTTATTTTTATTTCCGTTAACGAAAATGTTTTTTCACTTCTAGTTTTCGTTATTTCGTTAGTTTTCGTTAACGATAATAACCTTGCTCCACACACATGGAGAGATGCCAAACTGCCTTTCACTGTTCTTGTAACAGTGACAATAAAAAGCTATTCTATTCTATTCTATTCTATTCTATTCTATGTTTGTACCCGAGACTACTGACCCAACGTTCCAAACACCCTTCCATAATCCCACTTTCTCCTTTACCTCCTATTTCTTCTCTCTCCTGGTTGGCTAGTATCTCGTTCCTGGATGGCTGGGGGTATGGCTTCAGCTTTTTTCTTTTCAGTTGTTTTTTATGACGGCTTTGATGTATCCTGACTGTGGCATGTATTGAAGCTGCGCATGCAATCTTTCATCCTCAACTGTCTGTTTCTCTGTCCTTGACTCTCAATCACTGTGCTTTGTGGGGTGGGCAGCGTATCCTTCCTCTGCTGGTTCACGCAGCTGAATTAGCAAACCTCTCGTTTACACTTTTCTCACTCTCATTGGGCCACATGTCAGTTTGTGTAGCGCTATCACACAGATCCGTTTTTAATATGATTGTGTTCTACTTACAAAGTGTTCACTGATCATACTACATAATTTTATCTATACAGTGAGTTCACCGCACTCGATTTGGCAAACTATGGGAACTTGCACTCTCTGATTGCACATTAAATCATTCTGTTTTTTCACCAACAGTGTTGTTCATTATGTTTTAATGAGAGGCTCTGAAAGGCTGTACAGTTTATATTTCAGCATCTTTTGTATTCTCAGTATTGTGTTGTGGTTGAAGTCACTCCAAAACTAGGAATCACTCCATGCTCACTACCCATGTCGCAACTACTCCCAAATAAACACTACTGACAGTGCATAACAGATCAACAACAGCCCAGCTATAAAACAAGATACGGCATCTTCTAATAATAACACGCACCCTCTGCCATGCTCTTTTTTCAGGACCACTCAGCCAAATCAAATCAAGCCTGCTCGGCTCAACTTCCGACTCCAACCTCAACAAGTACTCCACCATCAACAAGATTCCCCTGATCACGCTCAACTTCTCAGAGGCAAACAATGATAAGAAGTGCCCCTCCCCTCCATCCTCTGAGAAAACTATCATCGCCCCTAAAGTCAAAGATCGCACTCACAATGTCACAGACAAAGTCACACAGGTAAGGATATGAGTTAGTTTCAAGTTTGTGAATGGGGAGAAAAATTGAGGGCCTGTAATTTAGAATTACAGGCATAAAATGATCTGTTGGATCCTTAAAATGGTAATAATACTACCTGTGAGAAAAACCTGCAAACGCAACAAAAATGTTTTCATTGGATTTGCATCCTGTCAGCCTCATTTTTTTCACTTGTGTCTTGTGAGTTTCTATTCTTTCTATGTATTTATAGTCCTGTATTCCCATTGTTAGTTGACAGTCTGTCTGATTACGTATGTTCTCTGGCTGTGTTCATCCCCCTGCCTTTGATGCCAGTGCTTTTCCATTGTGTGGTTTTCAAATATTGCTCAGGCCAGTTTTAGTTTTTGGATTAACCTCTGTTAAACAGTGCTTGCTGTGTATTGGGTCATCTGAGGACTCATGAATTTGGTTCTTCAAACTGTTATGGACAGTGCAAAGGGAATAAAACAAACTACATCATTGTTTTCATTCTTGATGAAACAAGTAGTAATTTCAAGGTTTTTGCCTACATAAAATAAAAACAAATGTATCACCCACACAAACAGAGGCAGCACCCTTAGTCTGTATTTATTAGTAATGATTTTACTAATAAAGGTTGTGCAGACTGGAGAAGAGTGAGATATTAGAATTCTAATATAACGTTCATCATATTATCATTTATGATCATCACAAATCAGACTTGGACAGATTGAGCACTTTAACAGCAGATTGCATACATGCTCCCACATGCCCTCAGTCAGCATCAGGATGATTAACTGAAATTCAAGGGATCTGATATGTAAAGCAGTGGAGGTGTCTGTAACTCACGGTGGATAGCCAAGTGTACTCTTACAGCTGTCAGACAGCATCCAGAGCTCAGGCTGTATTTCTAAAGTTACGAACAGTGTAAGAGGTCATTCTCACCTTTCCTGCCAGGACTGAGAGGCATCACAAATGAGGCAGGAACTATGAGTTAATGTATTCCTAGGGGTAGGCCAGAGCTGCTTGAAACTACTGATTAGGTCTCAGTTTTGCATTTTGCCAATTAATGGTGTAACGGATAGAGGACACAGAAACTGACCCCTGTTTGCGATCAAAGCCAATTTCGGCTGCAGGCCTTACACTGACGCCAGAGGCAGAGAGAATGCAGACCACAGCACGGCACACTGTCCTCTCACACAAGTGCAAAGTCAGAGAGGGCTGCTTAATATGGTTTTAATTGACTAGGGTAACATGTGGTAGAATATAACACCTCAGAAGAGCTGCTGTATGAGAGTGGTCAAAGCATCAAGAAGCTTCATAATTCCTAGAATATAACTGTAAAGTATACTTTTCCTATCCTGTCACTTTCCTTTACAGTTTAGATTGGTAAGCAGGTTTCTGGACACCTGACTTTGACAACCAAGTGACAGAAGATGTCTTGAAAGCAACTTTGAACTCATCAGAGTTTATTTGAAGTTATAATTAAGGCATCTGAACAGATACACTCTCTGTTGGCCTTGGCCGCCTCACAGCTACTGCAGCCAAATGGAGGTTTCACCCAGGAAACTGATTAGCTAAGAAGGAAAGCAGACTTGCACCTCACAGGCTGTTTATTACATTTTGAACTTCTCATTGCACGTGTGGCTCATCCCCATATGAGGCTCAAATGACTGCATCTTAGCAGTTTAAACTTCTTGCGGTTATCTGAGGTGGAATCTTGAGTCAAACAACAGTCTATGCACTTATAAATGATATCTCAGTGTGCACTGTGCAGACCAGAAAAACCAGAAGAGGGGAGGGCTAATGTTCATTTGTGCTTGAGACCGAGACAAACACAAAATGAGCTTTCCATTAACCAGCAAGAAAGAGTTCATTGGCGCCAAGTGCACATGGCTACTGTAAGCAGTTTAAATAATTAAGATGAGATCATTAATTTAGAAACAGATGTCTACAACACTTTCATCTAGAACTGTCACTCTGATAAATCAACCAACTTTCTCAGGATTACCAGCAGGTTGTGGGATCATGTGAGCGATCGCGCCACAATCATCCTCGGTACAGCAAGTGTCAGCTTTTCTTAACATTTATGCTTCTTCCTAACAGAAATCATTTTACAAGAATGGGAATCTAAGGTGTTATTTCAGAGTCAACAGTAATTAAACTCTGAGTTAAGACCATCACTTTAAGCATCCAGCTTTAATGAAAAGGCAGCTTGATGAATAATAGAGTGCATTCCCTTTGACTGTCCTTTGGTTTCTGATCGATTTCAAAGGTTATCCCATATCAGAGGGTAAAAGCGTTTGACCCTCCTCATCACACAGAGGGATGGGTTTTCTAATAACCAATTCAATTATTAACACCAAACCACATTGTGCTATACGTCATCCTTCTGTTCTCTGGTCCTACCTCCCCAGTCACAATGGTTAGAATAGAGGGGTGACAGGGCACCGATAGAGGAGCAATGAAAAATATGATGAATGCCAAAATAAAGTCACTTAAGGCCCTCCCTTCTTGTTTCATTCTCATGCTCACTCACATACATCACAGCATAATTGTATCTTTGCCTTTGTAGTGCATGCAATTTACCTGCACACCCACCCACCAAACCTACCCCCTCTGCCATAATCAGCAGTGAAAATGAGAATTTGTAGCTATTGAAGTGTTGAACACTTATGAATAGCTGTACCCCTGCCTGCACCTATAATTACCTCCAAGTCACTGAGACTCTTATCCGAAAAGTCCCATGACGCTGCTTTAATATTCATGTTAAAAGCTATTAGGTTCTGCAGTATATGGTGACTGCAATAACAGAGATAATTATGTTGACATTCAGGCTTGCCGGAATGGATTATACCTCCAGTCTTGATGATACATTTTGACATTTATGCATGCTCTTATTTTTCTATATGCAGTTGATGCATCGTCATTTTATTTTGGTTTGATATGTTCAGTTTCTGTTCTTATAAACAATATTCTTATCTTATAAATAATCATAATAAAAGGTATCACTCCCTCAACTGAAGCTTCAATTTTAAGAGTTTCTGTAAGCTTACAGGCACTGGAGAAGCATTTATTTATTGCAAATCATGCCTAAAGTAATGTGCAAGATGTTCTTGTGCAGGTAATGGTGAAGTGCATTACATCTGCATCTATATGATGCATAGCTGCATTATTCACACAGCGATAAATCTGTACTTTTGAATTTTACTTGACCTAATCAAAAGAAAATATACATTTTGTATATTCCAAGGCTTTACGTATAAGGGCATTATTTAAAAAGTCCTTATCAGGTCTTAAAATTTCAGATGAACAATTGATGACTTATTACATGTTGTCTTTATGATATCAAAGCCAAAATAAAACTAAGTACACCCCATGATTCAGTATCTTGTAGAACCACCTTTAGCAGCAGTTACCTGTTTACAGCATTACTTTAGTTCAACGAGGTTTGTGGCCATTTGTTTTCCATGTGCTCGTTAACTGATGTAGCCTTTAACCTTCATTTAAACATACTCCAATATTCCTTATCTCATCTTATCCTAAATTATCTTTCATAAAATATGGCATGTCATTGCTAGGATGTTGTCACTTACAGTCTAATTTCTTGGTACTCTCCCACAGATGCTGGATAATCAGGAGTTTTGTTTTGCTTTTTTCGTGTGGGGTTGACAGATCACATGCACCTTCATCTGTTTTTTTCTTTTTCTCGTAGCCTGTTTGTCTTTTTCATAGCAAATTTGATTTTAAAATTAGTTCAAAAACTAAACTTTTTTAAAACTTGAGCCACAGTGATAGTGAAGATATTCCTCCTGTCATCCAAGAGGCTTCTTCAGTTCTAAAACAACTGATGGAGAGTCCTAGGAAATTAACCCTTAACCCTCAGACCAGGGGTAGGCAACTCCAGGCCTCAAGGGCATCCTGCAGGTTTTAGATATCACCCTGGGTCAACACACCTGAATCAAACGACTAGTTCATTACCAGGCCTCTAGACAACTTCAAGACATGTTGAGGAGGTCATTTAGCCATTTAAATTAGCTGTGTTGGCTCAAGGACACATCTATAACCTGCAGGACACCAGCCCTCAAGGCCTGGAGTTGCCTACCCTTGCCGTAGACCAACACCTTGGGGGTGGTGCTGAGGGTCAATGACCCGCTATTAATGATGTGGGTTATCACATGAACCAAGATGTGAAAAAAGGCGGGTCATTACCCACTCCAGAACAAAGGTGTGAAACCTCTAACATTACAAGACATTACCCGACCTCACCGTCATATGAGCTGTAGAGGTCACCTCAATGATGGTTTTTCACAGTGGACGTAGAAGGCCTCCTTTACTCCAAACTGTCTTTCTTCTCAGTCCAAACTGTGGACATTGTGTACTATAATTTTTCGCACACTGCTTCTTCATTTTAGCTTAATAATTGTTCATCTGACTTTATATTTACCTTACTTTAAGAGCTGCTAAGGACAAGGTGATTTTTAATATGTTCTGATATTTAAAACTAAAAGAATGTGTGCTTTCTTACCACCATGACTGTATGCAATTCCACTTGCTAGCATGTCCAGCAATGTAAGAGAGCGGACATGCAAACGCTTAGAGTAAATATTTTCAAGTTTTATTGTATTTAACTAAATTTCTCAAACAACAGGGCATATTTAAGATTGTTAAGTGCATGCAGTTCTTAGATTTGTTGCACCTTCACAAAGTAGAGACTCAAAGTAGCAAATAATGAGAAGTTCTGACTCTTAATCAAAAACAATGCTCATTCTGTATTTCCTGTGATGCAAAACTTCTTACAGACACGTTAAAATGTCCATATCGTTAAAATTCTAATCCTTTTGTTGAACCCTCACTCTGAAAATATTGCTGATGGTGTCGTAAAACAGAAATAGAAATAGAAGGCTTCTCCCAGACACTGCAAAGGCAATCAGTGAAGTCCTCAATAAAAACAAATTTGCAAAGAATCTGCAAGAAAAAGCACCGTATTACACTTTTATTTCCCAAAATGTGTGTGTATTTGAACACAGAGCAGATAGCAAATGTTAATGCCAGTAAAATGTTAAAAGTTAATCAGTTCTCTTTGTTTTTCACTAGGTTCTTTCTCTGGGTGCCGACGTGCTTCCTGAATACAAACTCCAGACACCACGGATGGATAAGTGGACCATTCTTCACTACAGTCCATTCAAAGCAGTTTGGGACTGGCTGATCCTGCTGCTGGTCATCTACACGGCCATTTTCACCCCCTACTCTGCTGCCTTCCTCCTCAATGACATTGAGGAGCAGAGGAGACGGGAGTGCGGCTATTCCTGCTCGCCCCTCAATGTGGTTGATCTGATAGTTGACATTATGTTTATAGTGGACATACTTATAAATTTTAGGACGACTTACGTCAACACCAATGAGGAGGTGGTCAGCCACCCAGCCAAGATCGCCATCCACTACTTTAAAGGCTGGTTCCTCATAGACATGGTGGCTGCCATCCCTTTTGACTTGCTCATCTTTGGCTCAGGATCTGACGAGGTGAGGATTTATTTAGTTTATCAGTTAAATATCAACCAGGCAGAGTTGGAGATGATGACAGTGATGACCGAGAATCTGACTGCCTTTACGAGAAAAGCACTTGAACTCGCAGAATAAATCACAACTCACTCTAAAGTAGGGCTGTGCGATATGACCAAAATCTCATGTCCCGATATAAGACATCATTCCGACAACGATGTATATCACAAAAATTTTACATTTTCTATAAATTCTGTGAATTCTGTGAAGTTTTGAAGTGTTTTCAGCTGGGTGTCGTGTAACTGGAGTCGAGTGTTACATACGTTGAAACGGCCGCAATTTTCTTTGTGAGTTTTTATTACACGGTGTGCTGCGGGGAAAAGCCTGTTCTAATGTTTATTTTTTAGCACCTGGTGTCTATTTTAAGCTTATTGTCCGTATCACTATTTCACGTGATTCAGTTTATTTTGAAAAATCTCAACTGGATCTTCAACTTTATTGTGAAAGGTTTATGTGGAAAATAAACAAGCGGACGGCGGAGCCACGCGATGGTTTTACCGTCGTTGTTGCTAACTACGACGGTAAAACCATAAAAACAGTCGCTTGTCGCTAGTGTGGTTATATTAAATATAAGAGAAATTGAGAACTTTAAGAAATTCCACAGTGACCATCAAAACGATAAAAAATATAGCCGTAAACAGTATATTTTGCAACACCACGAAACAAACGATAGCGCAATATGAAACGATAGACGTATTCATATCATCATCCGATATATATCGTTATATCGAACAGCCCTACTCTAAAAGTCTTTTAGAACACGAGATAACATTGGTGGGTTCATCCAACCCTATTTGTGTCCTCTCCCAGTCTCCAACCAGGGATCTTTCACCTGTTAGGCTAATGTGTTAACCACTACACACTATGGTCACTAGTATTTAAGCATGATAGCAAGCAAGCATTAAAGCCAGTCATAAGATGGATTATGTAGGTCATGCAACGGTGGTAAAGAAAATGTCTGAACTGATCCCAGTTCATCTTGAGGTGAATGTCGTTCAGGTGATTGAGGTCATTACAGTTCAGCAGGAACAATAGAATGTATGGTCCTTCTTCTTCTTCCCTTTAGGGGTCGCCACAGCAGCTCACTGGCTTTCATCTTACCCTATCCCTAGTATCCTCCTATTTCACACAACCCTCTGCATATCCTTCAATATATCCATGAGTCTGTCTCTCTGATTTCACTCATTTCTAACTTCTTCTACTGACTTTCATTCCTCTTCTCTCCAGAGCATACCTCTCCCTGTCACGTTTCCTCTAGATCCACAAAGACAGTGCAACTCCTTCTGATCTTCTCCATGCTTTTCCATCAATACTTTCGAAGCAAACATCACGTCTGTTGTGCCTAACCTTAACCCCATCTCAACATGAACCCATACACATTGATCATTGCCTCTCTTCTTAACCTAGCTTCAACAACTCTTTCTCATTGCTTCATGACTCATCAGCTTTATCCATCTGTAGTTCTTACATCACCCTTGTTCTTGTAAATCGGTACCAGTACACTCTACAAGATTGTATTAAATGCTCTAGTTAAACAGTTCATTGCCCCACAAATACAGGGAGTGCAGAATTATTAGGCAAGTTGTATTTTTGAGGAATAATTTTATTATTGAACAACAACCATGTTCTCAATGAACCCAAAAAACTCATTAATATCAAAGCTGAATGTTTTTGGAAGTAGTTTTTAGTTTTAGCTATTTTAAGGGATATCCCCACCTGTGTGTGCAGGTGACTATTACTGTGCATAATTATTAGGCAACTTAACAAAAAACAAATATATACCCATTTCAATTCTTTATTTTTACCAGTGAAACCAATATAACATCTCCACATTCACAAATATACATTTCTGACATTCAAAAACAAAACAAAAACAAATCAGCGACCAATATAGCCACCTTTCTTTGCAAGGACACTCAAAAGCCTGCCATCCATGGATTCTGTCAGTGTTTTGATCTGTTCACCATCAACATTGCGTGCAGCAGCAACCACAGCCTCCCAGACACTGTTCAGAGAGGTGTACTGTTTTCCCTCCTTGTAAATCTCACATTTGATGATGGACCACAGGTTCTCAATGGGGTTCAGATCAGGTGAACAAGGAGGCCATGTCATTAGTTTTTCTTCTTTTATACCCTTTCTTGCCAGCCACGCTGTGGAGTACTTGGACGCGTGTGATGGAGCATTGTCCTGCATGAAAATCATGTTTTTCTTGAAGGATGCAGACTTCTTCCTGTACCACTGCTTAAAGAAGGTGTCTTCCAGAAACTGGCAGTAGGACTGGGAGCTGAGCTTGACTCCATCCTCAACCCAAAAAGGCCCCACAAGCTCATCTTTGATGATACCAGCCCAAACCAGTACTCCACCTCCACCTTGCTGGCGTCTGAGTCGGACTGGAGCTCTCTGCCCTTTACCAATCCAGCCACGGGCCCATCCATCTGGCCCATCAAGACTCACTCTCATTTCATCAGTCCATAAAACCTTAGAAAAATCAGTCTTGAGATATTTCTTGGCCCAGTCTTGACGTTTCAGCTTGTGTGTCTTGTTCAGTGGTGGTCGTCTTTCAGCCTTTCTTACCTTGGCCATGTCTCTGAGTATTGCACACCTTGTGCTTTTGGGCACTCCATTGATGTTGCAGCTCTGAAATATGGCCAAACTGGTGGCAAGTGGCATCTTGGCAGCTGCACGCTTGACTTTTCTCAGTTCATGGGCAGTTATTTTGCGCCTTGGTTTTTCCACACGCTTCTTGCGACCCTGTTGACTATTTTGAATGAAACGCTTGATTGTTCGATGATCACGCTTCAGAAGCTTTGCAATTTTAAGACTGCTGCATCCCTCTGCAAGATATCTCACTATTTTTGACTTTTCTGAGCCTGTCAAGTCCTTCTTTTGACCCATTTTGCCAAAGGAAAGGAAGTTGCCTAATAATTATGCACACCTGATATAGGGTGTTGATGTCATTAGACCACACCCCTTCTCATTACAGAGATGCACATCACCTAATATGCTTAATTGGTAGTGGGTAGTGGGTAGTTTCGAGCCTATACAGCTTGGAGTAAGACAACATGCATGAAGAGGATGATGTGGACAAAATACTCATTTGCCTAATAATTCTGCACTCCCTGTATGTTATCTGGACTAGCTGCCTTTATGCTCTTTAACCTGCTCATAGTTTCTCTCTCATTTCCTCCTTACTAATCCTCTGCACTTCCAGATTCACTAACTTTCCTCCAACTTCCTCACCTACTCATTTTCATTATTCAGCAGCTTCTTAAAGTACTCCGTCCATCTCTCAACACACACTCTTCCAATTCAATTCAATTCATTTCAGTACAATAATATTTATACAGCGCCAAATCACAACAACAGTCGCCTCAATGCGCTTTATATTGTCAGGTAGACCCTACAACAGGGGTCGGCAACCCTAGGCACGGGTTAACTGATGGCACGCACGACCATAGCTGGACTAGCCATCGGGCATACCGGGCATTTGCTCGGTGGCCCGATGATTATTTTTTTTTTTTTTGGTGGTGGACTGGCCAGACGCTGGTCGGTGTGTAAAAATAACTCAGTTGTTTGGTGTTGGCCATGGCGTAGCTTCCACAGATTCAGTAAAATTAACAAGTGGTGGAGGCCAGCAGGTGGATGAGGGAAGGGGAGGCAGGAGGAGAGACCCGAGGCAGCCGCCGGTCGGAGCGTCAGGTGAACTAAACTTCAGGTAAGAAGTTATGACCTGCAGTCTATCTGGGTGTTTATTTTCGTTGTGCTGACTTTTTACAGTCAGTTACAATAACTCGTACTGCGTGCTAGCTAGCATGACGGAGTTTCTATACAGCTGGGCGGGTGCTATGATTTTATTGATAGTGAACTTTATTTTATTCATAAGGTTAGTTAGTAGAGTTGCCAACCGTCCTGTACAAACGGAATCGTCCCGCATTCAGAGAAATTATTACGCGTTTCGTGTTGAGCTGAGAAGGAACACAGTTTGTCCCGTACTTAAGCCAGGATGGAAAAAGACACAAAGCTGGAGTTATTGTGTCTTTGCTGCACAGCTGCCTCTTCTTCTCTCATTCTCCCCCCCTCCCTCTCCTGTTGCTACTTCAAACATGAAACTGATCAATGATCAGCTGATCAGCTTTTCTCTCTTGTTTGTTTATCGCTCACTTTGCGCCAGAAAGAGGAAACCGCCGGATGTCGCACTAAACAACAGCAGCACGTTTAAGCTTGGTCAGCTCTTGTTAGAATTTATTTAATATTAATTTCTAGTATCAGCTGATGTTTTCTGGAGCCACAGCTGTAAAAGCTGCTGGTCATGATATGGGTTTGTATATCTGGTGAAAGGGAAACATGAAGATGAAACCAGGAGATGTCCTTACTGAATCATCAGAGCTGAACAGGTGATGGAGAAACAGGTTTACCTTTTAGGTGACATGAATGAGTTGAAGGGAAGTTATGAACTGTTTCTGAGAGACAAATAACACCAGGATCCTTTTCTTTGTAGCTGACAGCTGGTAACTGTGCAGGGGCGGGTCTAGGAAAGTTTTGCCAGGGGGCCAGGTAGGGCATTAACAGGGAAAGGGGGGCACAAAGAAATACTTTCTTATTCTCATTTAAAATGTCTGGCTGTTATTAAATAATTATCTGAAGCTTACAACCAAAGTTTTTATCTGACGTAAAATGAATAGAAATCATACATTTACCAACAAGACAGTGTACATCACTGTCACAACAGCGTTTGTTTTCATTCAAAGGCTTTACGGCTTTAATATCTGGGGGCCGGTCTTTAGTCAAAATGCATCCATAGACTCGAGACACAATGCATTTTTGGGACTTTCAGGTGTATGGACCAATGTTTTATTTTCTGATCAAACCAGAAATCTTTAATGAGCAGCTAGATTTGTCTCACATTAACTGGCTGAGTTAATGCCAGTTAATGCGACATCGAAGCAGCTGAAATCCACAGTTGTGCATGTTCATGGAGCTTGCATTGTCACCTGCTGGACATCACTACCTGACAAGTTTAACTGTCTTCAGAACATTGCAGAGGCCTTATTGACAGTATTTGGCTCTACATATCTGTGTGAGCAGATTTTCTCTCACATGAGTGTCCTCAGGTAGCCGTCTGAATGCTGGACACTCGGAGACCTGTGTCTCTGAGTGGGAGACCAGAGATCACATTAACATGTGTGTCTCTGTATTAACAAACATGCCATATTGGCCCAGTTTATTTTACTTATCATTGTTGTGAGGAGACCATAAATAGCATTTGTATTTTCTGTTGTACAGTTCATTTGCTGTTATGGAGTTCTTGTTATGAATAAAAGTGTCTTTTTTTTTGTTTCAAAATAGCTGATAACTATTCGCTGATAGCTGCCAACATTTGCAAACAAATATAATTCTATAAAGTGGTTATATATAATGTGTAACTGTTAATATAGAGCGTTATTAAATTTATTGCTAATGCAATCATATGGCACACTGACTTCTGAGGAAATTTTAAATGGCACTCGCCATCAGAAAGGTTGCCTACCCATGCCCTACAATAATACATACAGAGAAAAACCCAACAATCATATGACCCCCTATGAGGAAGCACTTTGGTAACAGTGGGAAGGAAAAACTCCTTTTTAACAGGAAGAAACCTCCGGCAGAACCAGGCTCAGGGAGGGGCGGCCATCTGCTGCGACCAGTTGGGGAGAGAGAAGAAGTCCAAAAGAATTTTAAAAAATGCTGTACATAATATCCTGTCTGTCCTCTTAGATACAGATTGACTCTTTCTAATATGGAGGACCAGCGTGGCTCTTGTGGTCCTCCATATTCTAAGTGGGGCGAAGTACAGAACACATTTAAATAAACTTAATCAGTAGGGGGATTCATCCAGCAAAATTCTACATGAATATGTTGGGGAGGGGGGTTCATTTTTACCTGAAATAGCTTTGTGATACCTAAATTGAAAAGAATTTTTTTTTTTACACCGTGAAGCTGCTGAGCATCAGTCCTGCCTTAGTTACCCCTGTGTCATCAGGCTACACTTTGGGCAGTATTTTTTTTCTGAGATGTTATCTTGAACGCTTAGACTCCCAAACCAATCTGACACTTCGTTTTCGCATCTGCTTCCCTCCGCTCTCTTTTCATCAGAGACAGACTCTATGGCCCCAGGCCATCCAAATCTTTTAAAAAGGTCTGTGCCTGCCCAACAGCTCTGCTTGCAAGCAACTGCACATCTGAGGGAGATGGCATAGCAAGCTCCCGCTGCTGAGAACGTGTGATTTACAGAGTGACATAGCACGTGAGCAGCAGAGGACATAATTACTAGCATGAAAATATACAAAAAAAAATCTGTGTAAATGAAACATTTTTTATTTATTTGCACTCCAAAATAATATTACATACATCAAGGTTCATTTAATATTTAATAGTAAGAAAACATTTTTAAAGGAAATACAATATTCCAATCCTTTACTGCCCTAAACACATCAAGCTGCATTTCCCTTGTTTCTGGAGCAGGTCTGATTCCCAGCCCTTCCTTACATTTTCAAATCAATCCAGGAGCAAATCTGGCAATGCAGTCCACTGCAATGTGTGAAAATTCCAGGTTACACGATACGCGAAGCAATACCTTCACAAATGCACATAAAATCAGGATATATCCAGGATTAAGGTGTGTATTAAGAGCAAGGTCCTGATCTGATGTCAGCCTACTGGTTTGCCAAGTCTTTATTTACCATTAGGTGTGTGTTTCTTTGAGGAAGTACATGGCTAGAGGCCACCAGTGAGTGGCGGGCAAGGAAAAAAGAGCAGACAGCTGAGCGACACCACAGCACAACATACGTCCTCATCATACAGCCAAATGACTTGTGCAGTGACAGGATGTGTTCTACTTACAATTTGCGTTCGCAGCACACAGTGTCAGGATGAGGCAAAAAAAAAAAAAAGTTGTATTTTTACCTCCTCCAATCAAGAGAAGCTGAAAATAACACATCAATGTACATTTTTAGCTCTGGTCTTTAAGGTGTGTTATTTTAGCTCGCTGTGCAGAAACAGGAACTATCTTTAGCCATAATTTCATGGACCTTTGTTGCCTGGAAACCACATCTGACGATGTGTTAAGAGTTTTGTTGGGTTTTTTCCTGCTGATTTTATTGGGTGCATATTCCTGGGTGATATCCTGCTTTGATTGGACTTGGCTGCAGGCTGGCACACAGAAGAAAATGATGTGGCTTCGAATTTGCCTGCAGGACTTGTTTCAACTCCTCCATCATTTTCATATCAATGTCCTGTTGTGATAAGATGAGATAGTTTGCATATTATGTCCACATTCACATGAATATAGTGTCCACATTTGACACATTTGCAAACTATGGAGGATCCCTGAAAAAAGTGAACCTAAACCACAATTCAAATGTCATTTACCTTAAATTCTGGGCAGACCACTGTAAACTCGGAACAAAGCCAACCATTTTTGGCCAAAATGTCTGGGTGTGTGGGTGGTTACATACATCTCTTCCGTGCCTGGTAGTAAATTTACATAAACACTGTGCTTCCAGTGTGTCTAGCTACTTCATGACAGTTCCACAAAGTTGATCATATTACTGTATCTGCCCTTCTGAAAGAGGCATTTATGCTTACAAATATTAAATTAACCCTTTAAGGTCAAATGAACCACACAAGCAAATCCTCTTTCCCATGACAGATGTTCTGTGAATATTTTCATGCAAATCAAGTGAGGCGTGTGTAATGGATTGCTTCCCGGCTTCACATTCAGGCTGTCTCCATTCAGAGGGTAAAATGTGCATTGTTTTCCCTTTGGTTAAAGCAGACTGTACAAAAATGCACTCCAACTCCATTATGCTGTAAAACCTGCAGCAACGGCTGTACTAAACAAAGAGAAAGGAGGCAGATTCGTTGTAACAGGCAGCCCCCTCAGTCTCGCTTTTGCCCTGCTGCTCTTGTACACACAGGAAGAACAGACAGATTTGTACTTGAAATTTTTCTGCAACTGTTCACTCAGACAGTACTATAGTTTTGGATAATATGTTCTGTTTTTAGATCACATGAAGAAGGGAAGCATTTGGGTGATTATTGGCTTGTTCTGTGCCGTGCAGAGCTCTTGTCGTATAGAAGGAATGTGACCACTTTGAAGACAGAAAGTTATATCACAACCTTGGTTGACTCGTGGTTTTTAAAAGTGGCCAGGGGAGCCTGCAAAGCCACAGTGGCAGATGACCAGAGGGATATTTTCTGGGTATTTTTTATATAGTTTGTTACTAATGTTAGCTTTAGCTTCACTCTTAGCTCCAAATGCATTCAACTTACTTTAAGATTTTAATCAATTTTACACATACAGCATGCACAGTGTCATCTGTGCAGGTCACTCAGAGTCACTTGCACGCTGGATAATTTGAAGCTCATCTGTTTCTATACATGATTCATTCATTGTTCACTGTGTTGTCACTGAAAGGGAACACTGCAATGACAGATGGCTGTGATTTAGGGGTGAGATTGGAAGAATGGAGGCTATTTAATGGACCCATCAGAAGCAGCTACAGCACTCTTCCTCACCATGATGTAGACTCTTTCCTCATCAATCATTTGCCTTCAAAATAAAAACAACAAACAACAATGCCCCTTTTTACTTTTAGTGCTTTGAATAATCAATGTTGTATTTGCTTTCACCTGCACAAGAGGTAATAAAACAATAGGCAAGCACAGAAGTGAGGAAGCACAGTTACTGCAAGAGGTTTTTGCTTCTTTAAGGATATTAAGATAATTGCCAGGTGTGATAGGTAGTGGTTGGACCTATTAGCATTTTCTTGTACTGTGTTTACAGATTGCTCCACACTAATAGCCGCTCCACTCTCACGTTACACACTCTGTATTCATTGTGTCAAAAATGGGGATACATTGGAACACTGGCTTTGAGACTTTGATGGAGGTTCCAAGCTGCTGACATTTTTTTTTGTTTTTTTAAGCTAATTTTTCCATCATCATATGCAGTTATCGAAGTCTTTTTTTTCATCTGCCAACAGATGAATCACCAAAGCAACCTCCTCTCTTTCTTACGCTTTTTTGGCATGCCAGTCTGTTAAGAAGCCATATACTTACTGACATTTTATGATTTGTAGAGCTAGAGCCAGGGAAGTTGTGCTGACACCAAGGGATCCTGAGACCTTGAAAGATTTGTTTATACCAGCAGGAATGATCTAATACTGTATGTTGCAAAAAGCTACACCATATGTTTTTGAGTGGGTAATAATAAGCCGAACATTCTCATGACCCCAACCCTAAACAAAGGGAAGATAAACAATGAGTTTACTTTGCTTGCAAAGATGCGACATTGCACATTGTACCATTTACATATCCAAACATAGAGTATTTAAAACACGTAGATTTAAGTGAGTGTGCACTCCTCTGTTTTCCAGACTACCACTCTGATCGGTCTGCTAAAGACGGCCCGTCTCCTACGGCTTGTACGAGTGGCCCGTAAGCTGGACCGTTACTCAGAGTATGGTGCTGCTGTCCTAATGCTGCTCATGTGCATCTTTGCCCTCATTGCACACTGGTTGGCCTGCATCTGGTACGCAATTGGAAATGTGGAGAAGCCTTACCTGGAACATAAAATTGGCTGGCTGGACAACCTGGGGGTGTCAATAGGTAATGTCTGTTGATGATAGTTCCTTCCCTCAGTTCTCTATTTTAAAGCTGAATTTAAAAGAAGGATAGAAAAATGATTATGTTGCATTTTTACAGGGAAAAAATACAACTACAGTGACCCAAGCTCAGGTCCTTCCATCAAAGATAAGTATGTCACAGCACTCTACTTCACCTTCAGCAGTCTGACCAGCGTGGGCTTTGGGAACGTTTCCCCCAACACCAACTCTGAGAAGATCTTTTCCATCTGTGTTATGCTCATTGGATGTGAGTGATAACTGAATGACAGCACATACAGACAGTTAGGAAGACAGACAAACACTGAAACTAGTAATGTTTTCATTTTACATGAAAGATCCAATGTATTTTTTTAATATAAATAAATGCACTGATATAGCATAATTGGAACGTAAAGGATTCACAGTCCACATACAGGACGTCAGTTTGTGCATTTCTGGCAGTAGCAGCAACTCCCAAGGTAGGTGTTATGTAAATGAAGAGATGAACCCATCTGTACTCAACGGTCACCTCTGTGGCTTCTCTCCCAGCTCTAATGTACGCCAGCATCTTTGGAAATGTGTCCGCCATCATCCAGAGGTTGTATTCAGGTACAGCCAGGTATCACCTCCAGATGCTGCGGGTCAAAGAATTCATCCGCTTCCACCAGATCCCAAACCCACTGAGGCAGAGGCTGGAGGAGTACTTCCAACACGCTTGGACATACACTAACGGCATCGACATGAATATGGTACGAGAGGGATGGTGTTTGCGCTGGTATGGAACTATAACAAAACTGGGATTGCTGTTGAGTTTTTCTCTCTGCTGCTTCTTCGCCCCCTTTTTCAATTTCATTTCTGTGAGTTTGAAGTTTTGAACACCATTTCTGCTGAGTTTAAACTATCCTGTTCTGAAAAACACTCTTACCACATCAGCGTGAACCTATCTTGCTATGTCATTGGCATAGTGCAATGCTTTCATTATCCTGTGCAATGTTTAGCCATAACCAAGTGAATGAAAGCCACTGTTACTGTGTGTGCATACAGTAACTCAGGCTTTTGTCATCATGAACTGTTCATGGTACTTATATAAGTTTGTCTTTTCCATGTCTGCCTCATGTCAAATGGAATGACCCCACCACTCTGGTAAGAGCAGGAGGTACATGTGCTAACACAATGTTTATACGGATGCTCCTCAGTCTTAGAGCTTCATCTAGCTGTGTCTGACATTAGTAGTGTAATGCTTTGTTAATTTCTCCATGAGACCATCAAATACACCGTGTCAAGGTTTTATTAGTGCCCCAGACATGCATGTAATTGGTGGACATGTTCCGCTCATCAGGGTGTTACACAATTTACTGTGCATATATGGACATATAGTTATTTGGTACACAACTGTGGTGAAACCATACCACGTATTTATTATTGACTTGTGCATGCCTTTATTAAGGAACACGCACGTAATTCTTAATGTTTCTCGCAGGCCCCAGTAATCGTCTATCATTGGTAGACTTGCATGTGGCCTGTCTTGAAGTTCCTTTTGCATGAAATCTGTGTATTCAAACACAACCCCATGATATTCATCTGGTACCAGAGAGAGTGAGTGAATCATGCCTGTGAGAGTGGGCACAGCCTCGCTGGGCACTGCCAGGTTTCCCTCCCACTGTGGGAGGCTTGGCTGCATGCTCAGCGGCGGCACCTGCGCTTGCCAAATGTTGTTCAATCTTTCCTTTCCAAATGTACTAATCAGTTTTTGTTGCGAGCCACAAAAAGCATGTCAGAGCCAGAAATCCTGTTCAGGCAACATTTCTTTTGCTGTGCTTGTGTCATTGCTTAAATGACAAAAAGAAGAAATGCCTTTGTGATGTCCAATGAACTCGAAGTTCATTTTCAAGCCTTTTAGTCTATGAAAATATACCCTTATTAACAGTCAGTTCACGTTGTCCTGGGATTTTTAGTTTTTTGTCAGTGGTCACTGTTTTTTTTTGTCTCTAAACGGTAAGTGCGAAATAAGTTTTAATTTCAGTTCAACAACAATCACCTCAGGTCACGTTTTACTGTATGGTAAAGACTGTACAATCGTAGAGAAAAACCCCAACAGTGTTTTAATCAAACACCTGGTGACTGTGGAAGAGAAAAACTCCCTTTTAACAAAAGTTGAATGTGATGTCACTAGAAATGCTAATTGTAATGGTAAATGTGTAGGAATGCTTCACATTTTATCGGTTCAGTATTTTTTATTGGTATTTGTTTTTTATCCTTTAACGACAAGCAAAGGGTCAGAGTATTGAAAAAAATTTTAATGGGCGTTACTGAGGTTAGTATTCTTAGAGGATTCTCATTATTTGAGTACATAAAGAAACAGAGAGAAGACTTAAATGTCAAATCTGTGTTTTGACTTTGTGATTTCATTTATCTACAGCTTTAAAGTCTCTAAATGTTCTGTTTACCCCTTATTTTAAGCTCCTCAGAGGCTCACTAAAACAGTAAAAAGACATTGCAGACTATTTCTACTGCAGGATTTTGTAGGTTTTGAGAAGAAGGAAAGAACACAAGTGGCAACTGTATCAAATTTCTCTGGAAATCAAGTCAATTCGACCTGCAGCTTCACCCCAAACCCAAAGTCATAAAACATAAGAAAAAAGAACCATCACAGCTTACATAATATACTTCCTTAATACGTCTGACCATACACATGTGTGCTTTGACTCAGGTCCTGAAGGGTTTTCCAGAGTGCCTACAGGCGGATATCTGCCTCCACCTCAACAAGAATCTCCTCCAGGGCTGTAAAGCATTTCGCGGAGCCACCAAGGGCTGCCTTCGGGCCTTGGCCATGAGGTTCAAGACGACCCACGCGCCCCCTGGAGACACGCTAGTTCACAGTGGAGATGTACTTACAGCACTCTACTTTGTTTCCCGTGGCTCCATTGAAATCCTAAAGGATGACGTTGTGGTTGCCATCCTGGGTGGGTCTGCATTACTCATCTAAAGATTTACATTAGATATGAATTGCATTGACATAAACATTAACTTTAACAGCAGCTATACAGTATGCTTTAAGTTAGTGGCTTTTTCTCTTTTCCATCAACCACCTGCTGATTATAGGTTTATATAGATGGATGTCAAACTTCTTGTCTTGTCTAAGTTTAACCAAAGAGCCAAAGTATAATTTTGTTTTGTTTATGATTGGCTTTCAGCAACAGAAAAACATTTTTCTTCAAATCTTACTCTCATGTCTGAGGGTTTGATGAATTCTAGTGCTATTACAGCCAGCATGAGCTTTCACAGTGCAGAAAACATGCTGACAACAATTCAACATCCAAGTATGCAAACATCTAAATGTTTTTAATTAGTGAATAACATTTGAATCCAGTTGATGAGCCAGCTCAAAAACACTTTAAAAGGAACCTCAAAGGAGTATGACTGATAGTCCTGTCAGTCCAGTCTGGTTAGACTTGCCTGAGTACACCTCCATTAGTGTAGATGCAGGTGGGCCAGCTAAATGAAGATGGCTCAGTTGTGCTATAATAAGGCTAGGCTGGCAGCTGAGCTCCCTATCGGGTATGTTGTTTTAACTTCAAAGAAAATTCTGATTACTGCTCCCTCACAGGCGTGCTCAAGATGAAGGGAGAGGACAGAACACAGTGGGGGAGTACATATAGTGGGATGAGGGTAACAGAGAATATGTGTTAATGGAAAAAAGAGGGCACGATTTCTTTCAGATAGAGACAAATGACAATAGAAATGGGGAGAGATGAGCGAGTGGGCAGAGAGAAAAGAATAGCAATAGAAGACAAAGAACGTGAAGTGACAGAGGAAGAAAAGAGAGTAGAGAAATTTTGTGCAGTTGTCAGCGTGGTGTGATGCAGTGCTTGATGACAGAAGCCGCATTCTGCTATCGACAGCATCCAGATTTAATCACAGCAAATCTCATCTGGTCTCCCTTTTTCTCTCATCTCAGCTGTGGGCAGGTGTAGCCTGCTGAGCCTTTTATACGCTTGTTTTTCATTAAAGGCTCTTTTCACACAGCCAATAAGGTCTAGAGAAAGCACATGACACAATAGGGTTAGGATAAGCAAGGGCAATCACATGTAAGTCAGCACATTCTCTGCAAGGGAAGTAGATCAACACAAAAATAAGGCAAAGTGTAAATAAAAATGCAATGAAATCTCATAAATCCATATTTTAGTCAATATGAAACAAAGTTTTATCGTTATCATTTTAAGAAAAACAGGTGGAGGAACATTTTGCAACTAATTAGCTTAATTTGCAGGTCAGTAGCATGTTTGGGTATAAGAAGAGCATCAGAGGGAGAGTTCCTTAGGCAGAGGTTCCCCAGTGTGCAAAACACTGAATCTATAAGTTATATATGCTATATATTCTCCAGTAACTTTAATTTAATTTCTTCTGCCAAAAATAAATGTCCTTCATAAGCTGAAAGATGACACTTCCTCTGTCAACCTCCCCACTTGTTTCTTCTTTAGGCAAAAATGACATCTTCGGAGAAATGATACACCTGTACGCAAAGCCGGGGAAATCCTGCGCAGACGTGCGGGCGCTGAGTTATTGTGACCTGCAAACCATTCAGAGGGAGGACATTCTGGAGGTGCTGGACATGTATCCAGAATTCGCTGACCACTTCTTCACTAACCTGGAGCTCACGTTTGACCTCCGTGATGAAAATGCAAAGGTAACTTAAATAAGGCTGGGCCCACCGATTATAGAGATATAGGCTTTCATATTCAGTTCTACTTTAGAGAAAGTTCTGTAATCGCTCATTTGCTGGAAGACAAGAATGAGAGAGTTTTAATCGCTAGACAGAAGACATGATGTAGGAGGTTGTAATAACGTGTTAAGTGAGAGAGCAGCATGTGTGTGTGAATCCAAATGAGCTAGTTTTGTCTTTTAAAAAGAGAGCTGGGAGTGCACTTTGTGTTGACCTTTGGTTATTTATTTAGAGAACTGGAAAGCAGAGAGGGACACAGAGCAGAGGAGACACATGAGAAGAGCCTGCTAGGATTACAACAAAAACAGCAGAGACATGGTGTTCCAACAAGACAAGCAGGAGTTTATGTTGCTTAGTTAAGGAAGCTTGTTGTTTTGCCACCAACACAATTTTTGTGCTTCTAACATTTTTACTTCTAAAACAACAGAGGCCCGTGGCACAGATACTTCATGTGCGTCAGTATATGTTCTGATTTTTTACACTGGTTCAGTCTGATCATACATCATCTCTTTATAGGTGACCTACTCACAAGCAACTGATTCTAACATGGATGACTCCAAGTGTCGAAGACGGGTCTCATACAGAAGGAAATCCTCCACAGGTCAGTGTGATGCACAAAAGCACTACTGTTGGTGGTTTTAAATGGGAAACCCTGTTTGTTTTGCATCTGAATAACCAGCACACATGCTGTGTCATGTGTGCTGGTTAAGCAGTGCCATTTATTCAGCCAGCTAACACCTCAAACCTGCTGCACCCTCATTTAAATATTCCTTAGAAATATAGTGCCAAAACCGATACATACCATGGATAGCATTATCTTGGCCTCCAGCAAGGTAAGTTATAAGGAGTAGTACCTTAAAGTCGTTTCTGACCATGTAACAAGTCTCTAGGAACAACTTTAAAATGCAGAAATCCAGTTAGGGTTGGATCAGGTGCCATTTTTAGTTATTCGGCTATAGGCTCGGACTTCCAGGAGATTGTGTGTGTGTTTGTTTTGTCTTGTTTCCTGTTTGTTGTTGTTGGTGGTTGCTCTTTGTTCCTCTTGTCTTTCTCCTCATGACTCACCTGGCCTCAGCAGGTGACAGCACCTGCCTGAGTTAAAACAGATTTTTCCTAGTACTCCTGCCTAGTCCTAGTCCTTCCTCACCAGGGATTGTCAGATCAATGACAGAGTAATGTGAACATTCTCTCAGTTTTAATTTACTTTCATTTGATCAGCCTCTGAAAACTTAGTCACAAATTTTACATATAAAATTTGATAATCACTTTAAACTGTAAGTCTAAAGTCTGCAAATTCATTTTACTGTTTTTAGACACAGATCTGTTTGGACTTGTGTAAAAAAGAGACACACAGCATGTAAATCTGCCAAATCAAATGTGGAGCTACTGAGCTGCTGAGGTGACCCCTTGTGAGTAAGGGAGCATCTGAAAGTAGCTTTTATTAATAATTAACAGTGACCCTTTCATCCGAGCAACAGCAGCTGCAATTATGGATCTTATGACTAAATGACCCAAATTTGGGTATTGAATTGTCAGCATAATTTGAGAGAAATGATCTCCAAAACCACCGTTACATTCACTGTTTGGCTTTTATTTTGTTTTTTTTCTGTGACTGATGTTTCACACGCCTGTACCTATCACAGAGACTCACATTCAAATGAAGTCATTTTCCTATACATGTACCTGTGCACTGAGCCTAGGTGGAGCAGAGTGTGAAGCCTTTCTAAGACCTATTTTTAGCACATCTATGTTGTATCCAGAAAGACTCCAGATTTTTTTTTTCAAATGGATTGAAACCAAATTTGGACATTTCTAGAGAAGTGTGTCAGTGTGGATGCTAAAGTAAGTTTACAAAGCGTCTTTTGTCACCCAAAACACAGGACGCAAAGGACAAGGTACACATGCAGAGCTGCTTACTTATGACACTGTTACCATAGCAACTCATTCAGATAGCTTGGCGACATGTAGACACACAAATCCAATCTGATCACTTAACCAAATAACAGTATGGAAACTGTGCCTTAAAAGGAAGACAGCAGGCAAATCAGAGTTGCCTGCTGTCTTAGCAAAGCATGTGACCTCCCTGTGTCAGGTCAGAAACTCATGAGGGCTGATGAGAATTAATTTTGGGTGATGTGTTTTTCAGTGCTTTGGATGTGTGGAACATCTTCAAGAATTCAACATTTAGTCATCACACAGTGGCCTTTTGGCACACCGTGCACTCTGTAGGAAGTCATGGAGACCTTAGCTGCGAATTGGGTTTTCCCTACAAACATTTTTGATTCTCAGGACAGTATTTTAAATAAACAGGTCTACACAACGATGCCTCCAGGTGGTGTTTGAGTTATACTGAAGCCTGTGCAGTGTGAACGCTCCATTTAACTTGCCAAAGCTTCGCTTCCTCATTCCTAGCCCCTTCTCATGAATGCGTGCTGACCCAAGTGCAGTGACAGCCTCAATGTTAATAAAAGGGGAGGTTTATAAAATAAAAAAAGCTTATTTTCAGAAAAGATACTTTAATAAAGAATGTTTGCTTACAGTTAGGCTGGGTTATATTAGGTTTCTTTGTGCAGTCATGCTCAATCATACAAACTGAAAGCGATTCTCTAACCTTCCTATTTGCTGCGGCACTGCTAATGCATTGTGAAAGTGCTCAGCACTGACAAGCTAGACTTGCTTTGTACTTTTCTGAAGCTCAGACATGACAGAATTAAAAATACAGAGGAGTCTAAACGATTTCATTAAACTACATTAATTAATCCATCTTTTGTCACTGTCACTGGCAACAATATACAAAAAGAGAACCTCAACAATCTGGCAGACCATTTTAACAGGAAGAGGCCTCTGGCCGAACCAGGCTCAGGGAGGTGCAGCCATATGTATATGGAGTGAGGAGCAAGAGATGAGCGGAAAGAAGAGCACAGAGAGGCTACAAACAACAAATGGGGAAAATGGGGGGAGTGAGAATAGAGGAGTGCTTCGTGCATCTCCCAGCAGAGCCTATAGTAGCATAACTTGTTTGGATATCCAGATCCAGACTTACTCATAACCTGTAGGAAAATGAAGAGTTTAAAGCTTAATCTGAAAAGTAGGGAGCATGTCTGTCTCTTAAATCCAAACTGGGAGCTAGTTTCACAGAAAAGAGATCCAGTAGCTGAAGGCGCTGCCTCCCAGTTGACTGTAAAAAAAATACACAAACAAGTCTGCAGTATGAGAATGAAGAGCTCTGTTGGCAACATTTGATACTAAGAGATTTTAAAAATATAATGCTCCATCATCATTTAGTACTTGGTACGTGGGGTGGAATATTTTTAATTTAATTTCTCACCCCAGGCGGTCACGGCAGATGGCCGCCCCTCCCTGAGCCTGGTTCTGCTGGAGGTTTCTTCTTGTTTAAAGGGAGTTTTTCCTTCCCACTGCCACTAAGGTGCTTGCTCATAGGGGGTCATATGATTGTTAGGTTTTTCTCTGTATGTATTACTGTAGGGCAGGGGTGTCCAAACTTTTTTCGCTGAGGGCCACATACATAAAAATATAGGAGGGGCTGGGCCACTTACTAGAAATTAGGTATATAACCTTAACTTTACTGTATTAAAAATCACTTAAAAGTGGTCAAATGTGTTATATTGTTGAATATAATTAAAGACAAAACTGCCTTCATCACAGCTTTCCATAAATGGATCTTTATTGATTTATTCAGAAAAAGCTTTGGTAGCTCATTCTCAGAACAGCAGCCTCAGATTTCTTCTTAGACAGAAGATTTACAGCACAGAGAAAAAACAATAAAGGGGAAAATGGGACAGGTACATTTCAAGCTTGTTATTTAAGTTCTTAGGCTTAGCAACACACCTGTTAACGTTCGTTTGAAACGATTATCAACATTAACAGATTGAACTGGACTTAATAACATGAGTCCATATAATTTTAGTAAATTATTCTGTAGTATCAGCTGCGCTGGGTATGTAAATCGGGCCATCCAGCTGCGGTGCTGATCGTGCGCCACTCGTGCCAAAAATCCAGACAAATGTCACTTGATCAAGGAGCAGATCTGCATCAGAGGAGATCAGCTGACTTTGCCTGTGCGTGCGCTGTGCACAGCGGTGTGTACTCTGTGTGTTAACAAGAAAAAAGCATATAAGAAAGTGGTGCGCAAAAGCAGGGTAGTGACAGATTTGATGCGCATTATTGATATTTGAAGCATGTGCACCTGCATATTAACACACGGGTATTGTGGAATATATTTTTTACTCACCTAAAGCGCTCGTGCTCTCGTCCACTCCCCGCAAAAAATTAGCAGCTGTGCGGCGTCTGTGGCATCAGTGCTCGGATCGCATGCGATGGAGTAAAAATCAAAAGCAAAGCTTTATCAGACAGTTGCAGTTTAATGTTGGCTGACGAGTCTTCAGTGCGTGGCAGGAGAGCTAGCATTTGCTTTAATTTCTGCTCTCGCTCAGGACCAGTGTAGGATGCATAGGCCTGATGTTTGGTTTCATAATGACGTCGTACATTATACTCTTTCATAACTGCTACAGTTTCAGTGCAGATCAAACAGACACACGTCCCCTTGAATTATTTGAAGAAATATTCACTCTCCCACAGTGTCTGAAATTTTCTGCACTCACTTTCTACCTTTGGCTTCTTTGGTTCTGCCATGTTTAGTAACTTGGGGTAAATTTCTTCTGTGATTGTCCTTTTTGGTGGAGCAACTGCCTTGATCAACAGCAGCTCCCCCTGGTGTTAAAACTAAGAAGTGCAATAAACTCAAGCAAAAGTTGAAGTGCGGGCCATTTTCTATTCTATTTATAAAATTACTTGTGGGCCAATTAAAACTGGACCGCGGGCCGCAATTGGCCCGCGGGCCGGACTTTGGACATGCCTGCTGTAGGGTCTACCTTACAATATAAACGCCTTGAGGCGACTGTTGTTGTGATTTGGTGCTGTATAAATTGAACTGAATTGAATTTAAGACATAAAATCTGTTTCTAGTCCCCTGTTGTCCTTTAAAGTTATCAGAATGCCATAATACAGTTTATTATTTTTATCTGATACTTTTTCATACAGAGCAGTTATATAAATGATGTAGTTTACCTCAGCTAACCAAGCTAACTGGTCTGTAATGTTCTCTGAAAAACCATGTTCGTTGCAGTAGTTTATAGTGTAATAATGCATGATTATATCTGCTGATATGTGGACAGTTTCTTTAACACGCCAACCTGTAATGTGACCACTTGATGTCTCATTTACTGTTGTAAAGTCATGAAATTGAAAGTGTGATCACATCAGTGCTGAGTTGGCTTCTTGAAACATTAACACTGGTCCAGTGTGCTGGACTTCTTGCAGTAATCCCTGATTTTCAGAGCCACCTTTGATACAGCTCCTCAGCGCCCGTGTATTATGTAGGTAAATACAGCAGACTCCCTGATTTCTGATGGCAGGGTGACTTCCAGACAATATCACTCAGTGTGTTTGAGCAGGAGTGGCCCGCACAGGGGGATCTGTTGCCATTTGACTTCTAACAGCCAGGAGTCTTGGGATTTGACGACAGAGCCTTCATACAGCAGCACGAAGGGGCTTGGCTTTGATTCAGGCAAATCTAATTGGTCACCATGGTTACGAGTCCTCTGTCACCGGTGTCACCACCTCACAGTATAACACAAGTGAGGACAGAGAAAGTAGCTAACAGTCTGTTTCACAGTCTAGCAGCTGGCATATCTTGCCTGTATCCATCAGGTGTGAAGATTTAGACCTCACTTCAGTTTAGTGAACAGGAGCTTTATTCCATTCATTCCATTCATTACTGCTGAACAAGCCTGCCTTGTAAACACACATTTGGAACACATTATGATATAATGCACAACATTAACAGGCTAGATTGGGCTTTAACATTGTTTGTTCTCACTTTAATCCCAAAGCAAGACACGTGCTACTGTTGTCAGAGATAACAAAGGCAACCCCGACATCCCCAGAGGAAGTCAGCGTTCCCCCAGCAGGTTTCCTGACTGCACTTTGTGCCCGTAGGCTCCCACAACCAGGACAACAAGGAGACTGCGGTCACCTACTGCGACACAAAGCAGATGAGGCAGATCTGTGCTTCCTCGGCAGCTGAGGAGAGGAGAGAGTCTGCTGAGGAACGAGAGGATGACGAGGATGAAGAGGAAGAGGAAGGCAGGGAGGAGGAAGAGGAGCAGAGGCCCTTGTGTTCTGGTGTGCTGGGCTACCCGGTGGTAAAGGACCACGCCCTGGGCCTTGGGTTGAACAGTGCTTCCAGTGCACAGGCTGGAGACAACGCACAGAACCAGGAATACAAAGGTGACAGAGATGTCAGATGTATTTGTTCCTACAAATAAAGAGGACTTTTTTTAATCTCTTCATTAAGTAACAAGAGATTAGTCTTTATTTCTTTCCTGTCATTCAAATAAATGTTTTCTCTAACAAAAACCAAGTGGATAAAACACTAAAGAAACATCTGGGAAATTACTGACATTGTTCAAATACACAGTTTCCTGTAAATCTGCTTTTTTTTTCCCTGTAAAGGTTGACACCAGAATAAGTAATTAACTTAGAAGTTCATTTTCAAGAATTCCAAAAAAACCCCAGTAAAAAAAGCCTGAGGGGAGGATTGTCACTCCTATTAAAAATCCAAAAAGGATTATGTGTCATGTTGAAACCTAAAACCAACTCAGTAATAAAATGTAAGAGGATTATAACCAGCACTTGACTCGGGACACCCCTTGTGACCGTAGGTTCGGGCCAAACTGAAGGATCTGTTGGAAACATGTTGTTAATGTGAATGTTGTTAATAAGACTGTACCGGCTGTAAAGGCGCAGCAAATGGATACAGAATCCTCCTATGCATTCCAGTGCAGATGCAGATGCAGCTTCCTCATAAACAGCTGCATCTGACTTCATTTGACCTGCACTCACAGTAGTAAGATGCAGTCACCTTAAATCCTCCATTAAATTGGTTCAGTATAAACACACACACAGGGCTCTCTTGCATTTTAACTGCCAAGTCAAACTCAGCAGGATTCCACACTGACATGGGAAATCTGTGTCAGCGTGTTGATTTGATAATATCCCATAATTCAGATGTTACAGCTGTAAGAGGATTTCTTCTGGAGAGCAGAGTGATATTGATTCTTACAAACAGCCTGGTGAGAGAAATGCACAGGAAATGTCAATTTAATCTCTAGCAGAAACCCAAAAGAGAGGCAGGAAAATCCCACTGAGGTTGCGATGCAAGCCGGCGTCAGATGGGTGTTTTCCTCTCAAGCATAAATGTCAGGAATCAGAAGGTGGTAAGCTGCTCGGAGCTCAGTAAAGCTAAATGATGAGAAGGCACAGCACAGACAATGCTTTCCCTGAGACACCATTCTAATAACACAGATCATTTCTTTTGCACGCGTGTGTATGCATATTCATCTGTGCTCGGCTCGCATGTCTTTCCCTCCAGAGCTCCACCCTAACGAGTGGGTGCATCAGCATCCCAGCGAGGCTGCGGAGGAGTCGGCTAACTGCCAGGAAACAGCAGCCAGGGAGGATGACAGTGACACAGAGCTCACCTATGGAGAGGTGGAGCAACGTCTAGACTTGCTGCAGCAGCACCTCAACAGGTGAGCAGGGGCAAAGGGGAAGGGTTTTGAAACAGCTTGTTGGTCATGTCAAACCAAAAGACCACAAATGCTCTTTGTATCGTCAACACTCAGGATTACGTTGCTACAAAGGCTTCAGGCAACTTTAGCGGCTAAACTCAATAGTGAACTTCTAAATGCCGATATAGCAACAGCAGCAGGAAAACACCAGTTTATCAGTCAATGCTGGAGCTGAAGCTGAATGTCCCTGCAAAGGTCTGCTGAGCAGAATGGAACATGGTGTCTGTCCTAAAAATGTTACTATCTACATATAAAAAATATATATATAGCATAAGTACATTATTTATTTATTTTTTCATTTTTCATTTCATTTATCATTAATCACCCAAACATGCTGCACATCCTTTCTAACTCAAAGGAGTCAGTAAAAGTCCTAGCCAGTCAGTAAAAGTCCTTTTCTCCTTCATTAGTGCCTAGCATCACATAGAAGTCACTGTAAGCCTTCTGTCTACATTCTTCAACTCTCTGACTACTCAACTTCTTCTTAGCTAGCCTATTTCTTTTAATACATTCCTGCACTTCTTCATTTCCCCACCAAGTGCACCAAACAGCTTCTTGGCAGCTGTTTGGTGTTCTTCAGCTGTACTTTCCCACTCATCAGTAACACTTCCCTACAACACAGAGCAGGTATCTCTCCCTGAACTGTGCATACGATTCTTTCATCCTCAGCTTAACTTTTACTTGCTTCCTCTTCTTAATATACAGTGTTATCCTATAAACTACTGTCTGATGCTAACTAGCGATAATCTCCTATTTCAGATGCCTCTTCTGGATAAGATGTAATCCACCTGTGTTTAACTTCCTCCACTCTTAAGTTACCTTATGTCCCTCCCTTTGTGTTTACAGCCATTTCTGTCCATTTCACAAAATCCACTACCATCTGTCTTTCTCACTATAGCTATCCAACATGCCCTCATCACCTCTGTTCCTTTCACCTACATGTCTATTGACATCAACTCCAATCACCACTCTTTCACCCATGGGAACAGTCTCTACTGCTTTATCCAACTTACTCTAGATTTCCTTCTTCTAACTGACATATTCAACCTGCGACACTGACAACATTCAGCATCACCCCTTAAATTTCTGGGTTCAAACTCACGATTCTGTCTGCAACCGTCTTCACCTTCACAACATTATTCACATACTCCTCCTTCAAGGTGACCCCCTTCTCCATTTCTCTTCCTATGTAAACCACACTTGAACAGTGTGGACCGACATCCAATCAGCCAGCTCTCTCGTTTTACCAGTCATAGTTCCCACATTTACAATTTCTAGTCTGATGTATGAACCACATGTTTGATTTTGCAAAGGCTTGAATATCTCATTATCTGCAGTGCATAATCATCAAAACATATTGAGAATCTGAAGCAATCTGTGCACAAGGGACAGAAAATCACTGGATGGGTTCAGGAAGACTACTGATCAATCAATGTCTGTGACCAAAACAAAACAGGACTGTTACAGCTAGAATTTTGTTTCAAACAAGAATGGGACAACACTCCTCACCCAAAAGTCTAACAACTGCCTGCCTGTTTACAGACTTTTATTAAAAGAAGAGGGGACTCTACACATGGGAAACAGGACAGGTCTTTTTTTAAGATGTGTTGCTGCCATGACATGTAAAATGACCTTATTTTTCTTTTAAAATTACATTTAATGTGTTTTTGGTGTTATATTGTGGATGAAATATCAGCATATGAGATCTGCAAATGATTGCATTGCTTTTATTTTCATTGTACACAACATCCCAGTTTTTCTGGCATCGGGGTTGTTATTGAATACTCTGTAGCTGACAGATCTACACCATTTCACAACCAAAACATAATAATAATTATAAATTATTAGATAAATTGAAGAAGGGAGATGTGAACTGTTCTTGCATTTTGATCTCTTCTACTTTTTTTGCATTGTTAAAACCACTCATAGCTCATTTTTATACCAGAAAGCTAGCTTTCTCAGTTAATCCCATAAAAACTATAATGCATCATTTTTCTGGGGAGCAACTGCCAATCACGGATGTCCTGTTTTTAAGTAAAGGAGCAAAGAAAAATGCACCAATATGTAAACTTTCAGGCTTTTTTCACATTTTGAACAGTTTTGGTTGAAACTTAAACTAATCTATTGGTCAGTACTACTGGCCAATCAGATTTACCATCACTAGTCGATGTTACAGGAGCTAAATCAGTGGAATGCTATTTCAGGATTTGTCAGGCTCATAACCTTTGGATTACTAAAGACACCTCCGGGATCATGTTTGACTCAATTTCCTATAATAGGCTTGTATTTTTCATTAGCTTCTTTGAGAGCTAGCCATGCGAGTCCCATAATTCTGCCTATAATTGGCTAAAACTTACAGAAACATTTTAGGCCAGACACCCGCTGCAGCTGTGTTAATTCAGAGAGCGGACCATGTGAGCAGCTGGTGTGATTCTGGGTTGGTGCACTGATACAGATGAGGGGGAGGAAGACAGTTAGCGATTGTCTATTTATAGCACAGACCCACAAGATACTGACAAATTGCAAAGAGTTTCGACGTCATCCTACAAGGTTTGGTTTGTGGAAGTCACAGTAAAGTTGCCAATTGAAGGAGATGGCATTTGCTAGCAACTGTCTCACAAATCTCACATGAAGTAATGAATTGAAGGGAGGAACAACTTGAGTTTCTTCGATATTCTGCTCACTGCCTCCCGGTAGAAATGCTGGTCTCATCACACCTTTCAGCCATTTATGCTGATTCGGTTGATGGGCAGGCTTGGCCACTGCACCACCAACCCTCATTTACCCTCACAGCAGAACCGAGACAAAGTGTTTACTTCCACTCTGTCCTCTGGGTGAAAAAACCCCCCACTCACCTGACAAAGTACCAACGTGCTCGAGTCTGCACTGGAAAGCTTCTGTTTTGCTCGCTGTGTTTACTGACTCTCTTTATTTTACACTGAAGGACAGAAAAGGAGTGTGTAAGCAGGGGGAAAAGAGGTGATTCATCATCTAACACCCTGTGGCTCATGATGTAACTTGGTGCATAAGGTGATGCAGGGATCTCCAGGAGAAATGAAAAATGATAGAGGATTTCATACTTTAAGTGCAGATATCACAGAATCAGTAACATTGAGGTTCAAAATCGGCACAAGAGTGAGGGAACTGAGCACTGGGAGCACTTCTTCATTTTCTACTACTTCACATTTCCACTTCATTTTAGAGGGAATTACTATACTTCTTACTAGCCAATATCTTTAGCACTTATTTACCAATACAACTCAGAATATTTGAATTATCTTTCCTTATTTATTGCTGGTGAACTCTTTAATGCATCAATACATGCACACATTACACGTGATCGGTCAAACCTTTGAGAATTCCCCATCTTCCTGAAGGCTCTGCATTTGAGCAGGATCATACTACCAGGAAACTCTTGATTGTGCTTACTAAATGAAGGAAGCTTTAAAGCTCCCTCTAGTGTTCCATCCATGGTACTGCACTACACTGTGGTATGCTTTTTCTGTCTGCACATTCATTGTATAACAGTCCACACACTGCATAACTTACGCTCTGCAAAACAGTTGAAATATACACAAATACATTTTTAAAAATCCTGGTAGTAAACTGTTCTACTGTTACACTGATACTATTACTGCAGACGTTGGGGGTTTAATAAGAGTACTTTAGTTCTCTATCATGTCAAGACTATCTCTCCACTCTGTTACATATTCCATATGTATGGGGTATAACCCCCACATATGGAATATGTAACGGAGTGGAGAGATAGTGTCTCACTCAGAGAACAAGGTGAGAATGTAACCGTATGTTGTGTAGCAATGATTATCTAAACCTTTAATGTCTCCAAAAGTTGATTCTGTTCATCTGGACGTAGCGTTTTGTGGGAGAAACGTTTCGTCACTCATCAAGAAGTCATCAAGTGACTTCTTCAGTCTCAGCTGACTGCAGGTTTCCCCAAATCTTATAAACAGTACATTTGCATAATGACTGAAACCAGCCCACTGAAGGAACAATGGACTGTGAGGTCAGTTCCTTAATCATAATTATGCAAATTACCATGACCATTGATCAACAATCACTGATCAAAACCCACTGATCAAAGACCACTGATCAATGGCCATGAGTACCATTCACAGAGAATTTACTTTCCTGGATGATTGAGAATGCATCAAGACCTAAACCTTTAATGGTTTTCCTTGCTGTCACAGCAACAGCAAGTAGCCATAACCAGAAGACTTCTTTTAGAGATAACAGCTGTTCATTTGTTCGGATCTCATTTAAATAAAGTTTTTGACCAGTGTACTCAGAACTATCAAGCAGGAACTCATCACCTGTTTGTCATCAGTATGGAAATCAGTCTTGATTGAGAGTTCTGTAGAACCATTTGACTCATGTTATAGCAGCTTATGAGTGAATGAACATGGTGCAATAAAGGTACTTTTAGAAGTACATTTTTCCAAACATTTACATTTACTTAAATTTATTTACATTTACTTAGGTAGAGTTAGGGCAGGGGTGTCCAAACTTTTTTCGCTGAGGGCCACATACATAAAAATATAGGAGGGGCTGGGCCACTTACTAGAAATTAGGTATATAACCTTAACTTTACTGTATTAAAAATCACTTAAAAGTGGTCAAATGTGTTATATTGTTGAATATAATTAAAGACAAAACTGCCTTCATCACAGCTTTCCATAAATGGATCTTTATTGATTTATTCAGAAAAAGCTTTGGTAGCTCATTCTCAGAACAGCAGCCTCAGATTTCTTCTTAGACAGAAGATTTACAGCACAGAGAAAAAACAATAAAGGGGAAAATGGGACAGGTACATTTCAAGCTTGTTATTTAAGTTCTTAGGCTTAGCAACACACCTGTTAACGTTCGTTTGAAACGATTATCAACATTAACAGATTGAACTGGACTTAATAACATGAGTCCATATAATTTTAGTAAATTATTCTGTAGTATCAGCTGCGCTGGGTATGTAAATCGGGCCATCCAGCTGCGGTGCTGATCGTGCGCCACTCGTGCCAAAAATCCAGACAAATGTCACTTGATCAAGGAGCAGATCTGCATCAGAGGAGATCAGCTGACTTTGCCTGTGCGTGCGCTGTGCACAGCGGTGTGTACTCTGTGTGTTAACAAGAAAAAAGCATATAAGAAAGTGGTGCGCAAAAGCAGGGTAGTGACAGATTTGATGCGCATTATTGATATTTGAAGCATGTGCACCTGCATATTAACACACGGGTATTGTGGAATATATTTTTTACTCACCTAAAGCGCTCGTGCTCTCGTCCACTCCCCGCAAAAAATTAGCAGCTGTGCGGCGTCTGTGGCATCAGTGCTCGGATCGCATGCGATGGAGTAAAAATCAAAAGCAAAGCTTTATCAGACAGTTGCAGTTTAATGTTGGCTGACGAGTCTTCAGTGCGTGGCAGGAGAGCTAGCATTTGCTTTAATTTCTGCTCTCGCTCAGGACCAGTGTAGGATGCATAGGCCTGATGTTTGGTTTCATAATGACGTCGTACATTATACTCTTTCATAACTGCTACAGTTTCAGTGCAGATCAAACAGACACACGTCCCCTTGAATTATTTGAAGAAATATTCACTCTCCCACAGTGTCTGAAATTTTCTGCACTCACTTTCTACCTTTGGCTTCTTTGGTTCTGCCATGTTTAGTAACTTGGGGTAAATTTCTTCTGTGATTGTCCTTTTTGGTGGAGCAACTGCCTTGATCAACAGCAGCTCCCCCTGGTGTTAAAACTAAGAAGTGCAATAAACTCAAGCAAAAGTTGAAGTGCGGGCCATTTTCTATTCTATTTATAAAATTACTTGTGGGCCAATTAAAACTGGACCGCGGGCCGCAATTGGCCCGCGGGCCGGACTTTGGACATGCCTGAGTTAGGGGTTACCACTTTCTATAGCGTCTTGCTAATGACCTATTCATTTTATTCAGGTGTGTTGCAGCAGGGACACATTCAAAAGTTTCAGGACTGCTTTTCAGTTTATTTCATGTTTTGTGGCCATCAGACTTGAGTCCCAGATGACTGCAGACATCCAGGCTATCCTGCAGCTCCTTCAGAGGCAAACAGCAGCCGGTCCTCCAGCTTATAGCACCGTCACCTCCAGCCCAGAGTACCAGAGGCCAGCCGTCAGGATCCAGCTGGTGTCTGCCATCGATGTGAGCCCTGCTCCACCTCAGCCGCAGGTACAGCAGAAGCTTAATGAGTGGAAACGGTGATTTTTCCCAAACTCTGCCATGATTTTCAGCTGGTGGTCACACTGTTTTACAATTGCTTTGGCTCCGTTTTTGTGGTAAATTTCAAATTTGTATAATCTTAAGATTCTTGTTGATGAATTCCAATCATAGTTTTTGTATTGTTTTTTTTGTAATTATTATATAATTAAATAACAATTACCAAATGTCAAACCAAATAGCAACTACTTTACCAAAAAGAGCTTAAAGGGGTCATTTCCTCTACATTTACTTAATGTTTACTTAAAGCAAAGATTGCACAGTACAAAACCTGCTGTTCATGTTGCACTCCCTCCATCACAGCTCAGGAAGGAAAACATCAGTTAGGAGTTATTTTGGAGTATAGTAGAGCAAACTGGTTAGCTGTGATGGAGCTCTGCGTTACACAAATCAGAGAACAGCAGTGGACTTTGCCCTCCATCACTCAGCGTGCTGCTGTTGTAAAGTTGGAGTAGCTTGCCATGGTGTTTGCCCTTCATATTTATATCAAATATTGATCTTTTATTCCATTAAATCCAGTTTGATTTATTTGTGTCAACAGTTCACAGTTCAAGGTCCTTTTACATTTGAAGGTAAATAGCCTGAAGTGTTATAAGATTTATTAATAATACTATCCTTGAGAACCAGAAATCTCCTGTGACAAGCATCAGAAGCGTTTGTTTTCAAAGGGCCACATTGACTTTTTTGCACTATTGCACCTTCTTGTTTAAATCGAGCAGGATGGACTCATTGCAGTCATTCGCCATGAGATATACTAACTGTTTTTTGTTTTTGTTTTGTTTGTTTTTTAGTTTTTAGTTTTAGGACATCAGGGGCCTGATTAGGAAGGTCCATGTGCCAGTTCTGAACCTCAAGCCATATTTTGCCCTTGTGTGTCCTATGAGCAAAGCACTGGTGATGGTGGGGAGGAAGAATTCCTTTTTTAAAACAGGATAAACCTCCCAGGAGGACCAGGTTCAGGAGAGGGCAGCCATCAGGTGACATAAAAAACAAGAGAGAGAAAACAGGAGCAGAAGGACAAAAAACAGAACAAATCGCAGATCAAATCAAATATTTGTTTTCATCTCCTGTTATTATAGGTTTTGTATTAAAGGTGAATATTTATGAAAGCAGTGTTGAAATAGTGCGGGAGAGCACCTATATGGAAGGACAAAATTTGCAGTAAAATTGTAATTTGGTATAGTATATTTATTCAAACTAATAAGAAAAGAAGTGAGATAAAGCCTCGGAAAGAACTACCAAAAACCGCCTCTACGTTGACCGGCTGTCAGGGGTTTATGTCATGTGATAGAAAGTCGCTTGCTGTGTGTAGTCTTTCTTTAATTTCTGTGCATTTCCACTGTGCTGTTCCATCCTCAGAGCCCTGGCTCAGAGAGAGCCCTGAACACATCCAAAGAAACCTCCCCAGTCCTTCTCCATGCAGAGACTCATCCCAATGGGGACTTAGCTGGACTGCTTGAGAATAACACCAACACTGAGCAGAGAGACATCTTAGACTCAGCAGAGCAGCAGCACCACCAACATCCACCGAATTTCCCATCAAGCCGGCAAGCCTCTCTACCAGATGTCCCCAGCAGCTCAGGAATGTTGGGACTCCACAGGCCAGTCTCCGACCCGGGGCTTCCAGGGAAGTAGCCCCCACCCCCCACTCCGAACCCTTCGACAATGACTGAAGGTTATTTCTAAAGCTTGACTCAGGGTTTAAGAAAGAGACTAAATATGCAAAGGTTAAAAAAAACTGTAGACTTTCTTCCATTCCTTTCGAGAAAACCCCCTAGCTCCCTGCTCTGTCCCTGCCCCGTGCTCCGATTTAGATGTATAAAATCCATTTATACAGAGGTATTTATACACTATATTACTACCACATGTAAAGTGATCATCTACCATGTACATGTTTGAAATAGAACACTGCCAGCAACTCAAGGCACCTAATGTGCTCTTCCTAAAAGATATGCATGATTTTTTTTTTTTCTCATGTTGTCTTCTGTTGCATGTTCCTCACACACAGTGCAAACCACCATACATTCAGGGGTGGCCTCAGCACGCTCACAGACTGCACACAGACTGTAGCTTTCCACTCTCATTTTCCACCACTCTTCCCTCCTCACAGGAAACAAAGCTACTTGAAACTCTTTCCAAGGCATTTCTAAACTTAGCACAAAAAGCATGGAAATTTGTGTTTGGTCGATTATTTCTTTGTTGTAATAATCCTTCTTGCTAATAAATGTTATACTGTTGGAAAGCTTGTTTGTTTCCCCTTAAATAGTGCCACATTTGTAAGGAAAATGCATTTGTGGGTTGAGCAGCAGTGTTAAGTATGTGTTAAGTATGTGGGTTGAAACTATGAAAAACATGCCAAACCAGCTTATCTATTGACTTGTTTGGTGTTGTTTATTGAATTAAATGACTGAAGTCTGAAGAAACAAGAAATATTTGCAATTTGTTAATTATAAAACAGGGGCCTCACCTTCCACCTCCTCCTCATCCTAGTCACCAGCTTGGTAGCACAGTGCTGCGTGCTGGTGCCCCATTTTACAACCACCATTTGACCCAAGTCAGCCAATGTGGTTGTGTTGGTCACAGAATAAGCTGTTTGGCAATCACATACTTAACTTTGCTGCTCAACCCACAAATGCATTTTCCTTACAAATGTGGCACCATTTAAGGGGAAATAAACAAGCTTTCCAACAGTATGACATTTATGGACAAGAATCATTGATACAACCAACCAAACACAAACTTCCTTACTTTTTGTGCTAAGTTTATATTTCACTCCACAGCTTTCAAGCTCCAAATGAATTGGTGCAATCACATATTGGCAAGGAAAGCTGTCTGTATGTTTAGCGTGCCTAATGTACACCACATTGCCATGACATATGAAAAACCAGTTCTTATTCAGCTCCTATTACAGGATGTAATATTGAAGTGTGTAGAGGCTGCATGGATGTCCCATAGCACAATGACAACTTTGTCAATCTTTGAAAGCAATAATGATGTAACGATGAGGAGCCACAGTGGATTTTCTGGTATGTTTCTAGAGTTAAATACATTCTGGAACTAATTATCTATAAGCTGAAGAACATAGCGTTTGTGCTGTGGATGAATTTACTTGTATAGAGCAAACCTGATGTAAAGCTTCACACATTTTAGCTCACTTTAATTATTAGAAACAAACAAAAAAAATTAAGACCACAACATGGAGATGATTAACACCGTGAGGAAGTCAAAAACGTGAAGGACGTTTATGTCAAGGCTGTTTGGACAAGTTTGTTTTTTGTTTTGTTTTTTTCCTGTGATGGTTTACAGTGTGAAGCACAGCTTGCTGTCTGGTTGTCCTATTCTGTTTTGGTAGTGATCAACGAGACACTGATAAAAGTCAGCATGAATCTTTGATGGCTGTTTGTGACAGAAAGTTCACAACATGTATTGTTTTTTCCAGTCTTTTCAGGATAATTCACCAACAGGAACTTTTCCAAAACCTTCCTGTAGCTTATTAAGCTAGTCCATTTAAAAAAAACACACAAATCCAACTTTTACCAGTAGCCAAATATATAAACCATGAATATGCATGAAAAAGCTGGACAAAGGATGAGTCAAACACACTTCAGAACATGCGTACACGTGTTTTTCTCAGAGTAAGTCAAGTTTGACATGCTGACGTGGAGATCAGTAATAATATGAGGGAAATAAAACAAAGTGTCTTGGAGCTTAAATTTCTTATTATTTAATCATTATCACACTGTAGAAAACAGTGGGTGGAGATTGTGGCGTGACCAAAATTACTGCAACCTTGGGATCTTATTGCTTCTTAAATAGTTGTTTCGAAGATGGGGACCAGGTCTGTGACCACTACTGCAGTTATCTGTGAGGAATTGCAATTGCAATTAGTCAAAACTGCTAATCTATTAGCATCTAGATGCACAGAAATTAAATAGAAATTCACGTTAGCTATATAGATTCAGAGTCCAGCCAGAACCTTATATATTTAAAACAGAAATTCCTCCACAAATTGTTTTTGCAATATAGCAGAATAACTGCAAAATGACAGGCTCTGATACAGGAATATAACCAGTATACAACTAGCAGCAACCAGTTGAATCAAGTGGGCTGTTGCAGAGACTCATCACAGGAGAGTTGCCCTTATTGACACGTTGCCTCATTGCAACATGTTTGTAGTCCGACTTTATTCCTAAATTAGATAGCAATTATATGCAAACCTTTGCCAATTTGTGTGAGAGGATCAGTCCAAGTTTCCTGTTTGGAGACGGGCCATTGCCCTATTTGAAGCTTGAGGGTGCTTCACGATTCAGTGCAATCACAGGGCAACCAATGTTGTTGCCGTATTTCCACTCTAGTGTGACTGAGCCACACTAAATCTGGTAAATGCTTTTGATTTGTGGGAGCTATAATTAACAATAATAATAGTGTGTAGTGGTTATACATAAGGATGGGGTTTATTGGAGGACCTTATTGATGCCTTGGTATTCGTATTTTTTTTTTTTAACCCCTGCACCTGCTGCCCTTTGCTTTACACATACAGAGCTCTTGCTTCTGCTGCCCCCCCTCCCCCATATTCACTAGTTTTTGATCTGTTTCTGATTCTAGAACTGAGACCAACAGAACACAGTTCCCACTAGTGTGGGAAGTTGTGTTTCACACAAGTTCCATAGTTTTTGTATGCAAAAGATCAGTAACAGGATTGGCTAAATCCATTCATGGTTAAAGAAGGTAATTTTCCTAATACACATGCCCGGTTCATACAAGAAGAAAAGAATATGTGAGAATATGTGTACACATTTCAGTTTTTGTGCACACATACAGGATTTATTATTATTATCTGTATCTGGATACATCAGATAAAGTGGACTTTGCGTTTACACCTCCTATTAAAATTCATCTTAACTTGGTATTATTCTTTCAAACGAAGAGCTCCACTTGTCATTTTGTCACAGAAAAATAATGTTTTAGTAATAATTAAAAACTCAAACTGATTTCCTTGACATAAAAGTCCAAGTGTTTGAGAATGAGACTGCTTGAGAGGAACCAGCGTCCCAAATCCTCTTGAAAGCTGGAAGGAACTGCTGGAGGTTAGTTTCATTCAGTTGCCTGCTTTACGTCTTCCATTATCCTCCTAAAATAACATCGTGCCTGTGTGAACATTAACAAAGCACGATGATTAAAAATCATCTTAAACAAGGTTTATTTCATGTTTTCGGCTGAGGACAGAGCTCAGCCTCCAAACGGCCTTACCTTTATTCGCCTGCTCTAGCCTTTACAAACATCAGTCCGACACACCAAAAACCTGCTTCTCCACAAATGTAAATGTACCAAACCATTTTACATTAGACTGCATGATGAGAATTAGTCCTTTTAATTTTCTAACTACATAAAAGTCCAGCACAAGCTCGTGTATTGCATGGAGACTGCACTTGAAACAATTATAAAAAGGTCTGCGTGACACATATTGATATGTAATTACAGCACATGACTCATCCGCAGAGACTTGGAAATAACAGTTACATCTATTTTTCTAAAACAAAGTATTAATTTGCCATTATTTTTCTATGTACCTTGTTTGTTTCCAAAAGCCCTGCTCTCTGTTGGAATGCTGTGGACTACTGCTGGGACGATGATGATGATTAATGTCATGCGTAGCCTCTCAATGTAGCAAGCAGAGATGGGCAACACTGAAGGCAATGTGTTGCACAGAGTTTGTTTTGTTTTTTTCCACATTGATTTGCTGATTTTTACTGGGACCTTTCCCTCTGATCATTCAGTATGTTGAAACAAGCAAGTTCAAACCCAGAACTTCGCTGTTCTCTGAAGAGAGCCTGGCTTGCATTTGATCCTTTGACTCCACACCCCTCGATAATACATGTAGACGTGATCAAAAGCTTGGTGAGATGTGAGAGAAATGATGAAATCAGATTTGTCCTTCCAGAAGAACCAAGCAGTGAGAGAATACACGATTAACATGGGTGAGATTAAAGATCTTTACAGGATGATAAAAATGTTTCCTGCCGTTTTTGGATAGGATAAGCTTTCTTTCTCAAGCACATGTGTAGTCGTACTAGTACTTGACATGTCCAACACCTGAAGAGGCATCTAATGAACTTTCTTGGGATTTGCAGACTTTTGCACAGAGATTAGAAAACTTGCTGTACTCGATATGTCACTTTTTAAATCTAGTGCTGTTCACAATTGTTTTTATGCATTTTTTTAAATGTTTGCCACTGTATTTTATACAATGCAACACTTAACAGCTAATTTGAATGTTTCTGTTAACTATATTTAAAGAAATAAAGTATATTGTGTAAATAGACTTGGGGGGGCGGGGATTCGCAGTTGTATAAATAAATAAACAGAATGCATACTGATTAAAAGTCGCTATTCTGATTTTCCAAAAATTCTGTCAATGGATGAAAGGGAAAAGCTGAAACGTTCCCAGCTGGAAAATCTCAAACACATGAACATTTTTGAACAGACTGCAGATCTCAATCTACTTTTCCAACACAGTCATCACTGACAGGTACACAAATCAGCTCAAAGTCATGTTTGCTTGGTAAATGAAATTTATATGCATCTGGCTTTGTAAATTGTATAAAACAGAGGTATACATCAGGTTGGGCAAATGAGAAAACAGCAGCTGACAAAATCCATTACTGTCAAACATTTAATGTAAAAAGCAAATGAACATGTTTTTTGTAACAGCAATCAATTGTGACTCGTGATGCACTTCCTGTTAGTCCTGCAAAAGGTGTTTGGAGCGTACATTCAGAAAGTCTAATGGCACATCAGAGGATCTTTGTATTCCATCTTTAGATGATTTAGGAGGATTTCCAAAATAGTAGCTTTATAAAATAACTTTTTAACAGCGATACGTTGTTAGCATATCTTACAATTTCTGTTAAAACAGGTGTTTGGTTATTGAATAAAATCTCTTGAAAATCAAAAATACATTTTTTATTTAGGATGAAGTCCAAATCCAAAAAAGTCTTTATGATGAAACTCTTTGAAGCCTCTACATGCAGATTTTATGAGATTACATTTTTTTTAGTAAACTTTAAGATTATAATATTTGTGCCCTTATTTTGAAAGACAAACATTTCTATTACAGGCTTTAAAATATTGCCCTTCAATGCTGATTTATAATTTGTGTGTACATCTTCAGCACACCCCTGTGTAAAATACACAATTAATGCATTATAGTGAGCATTACAAGCAGTGGGTGAATTTCCTGTTGCCGCACAGTCTTAAGTATACTGGCCTTCCCTTGCATTCCCGTGAGACAATAATCCAGAATTAGGTTCTGATTGGCACACAAACAGCTTGCCCTCATGGTTTGGGACAGACGACAGCACTTAGATGGCCATTGTGCACAGGATAAACTGTCAACAAGAGGGGGAAGAGTGGTAAATTTGGTCATCCACAGCAGCTCAACAGGAAATGCTTTTTAAAGCTAACGCGAGATGCTAGCAAACCCCCAACTGCTGCAGGATCCCACAGCTTGCAATCACGTCCTGGGCCCTCTGCACAGCACACCGTGCTTGCGTTTGTCATGCTGAGAACATTTCACACCGTGGGTGTACAGGTGTGCAAGGGCAAAACCTCTATGATAGTTTCTTGGAGCCCTGTCAGTGCAACGGAAAAGCTCCAGTGCGATAAAGGGTATAAGTGAGGAGGGGACTATCACTCTAGTTCTTAAGTTTTCTACACGTTGCTTGAAAGAAGTGCATATGAAAAAGCAAGTCAGATATACTGAGATCAGGTTTAAATTGATCTTTAACCTCGTAACTTTCTACTGTTAAGTTTACATTGTGCTGATGTAAGAATAGTGCACTAAACTCACACCCTCAACACAACCAATGCAAAATGTCTATAATGCTGTCCAAATCCTGCCTATTCATGTCTGCAAAGGGCTTAACTCGGACTGTGATATGGCCGTGACTGGTGATTAGGACAGGAAAATAAATAAATAAAATAAAATAGAGTAACACTGGAGAAATCTTTTTTTTTTCCTGCATGGGTAACACAGGTGTTTGGAACACCACAAACACAACAACCAGGGGATCTAAGCAGATTTGGGCAGAGCTAAATTGGAACACTGGACATATAAAATACTTACATCATCATATTGGAAGGTGACAGATCCCTGTTGCATGACATCTCTCCGCCTGAAGTTGTCTGTAAAAGGCAGAGTAAGATCAGGGTCACGATTTCAAAAAAAATCATTTCTTGCTGCTTCGTGAATCACACGTAAGGATGGAGCAAAGTGGAACGTCGCAGCACGCTACAGCGAACAGCAGGGGAATACAGGTGAAATGAAAGCTATGTCTGCGTTTGCAATGGCTGATCACTGAACATGTCAGACCTCGTCTGTCTTCTCATACCTGTGAGAGCTCGGAGTTTCACACAGCAGGCCACATAGTCATCGAAGAAGATCCTGCCCCCTTTGTTGTATCGCTTGAGAATAGCATTCAGGGCCTGTGGACTGATGCGGTAGCCTGTAAAAAAAAAAAAAGGGGGGGGGGTTTACAATATCAGGCTCATCATTCCTGTCAATCTGCTGATCAAAAGTTGTGTCACTGTGAAATAATCTACTGGATCTGAAATCACAAGAACGCTCCTATGAGCAAAATAAAGCTCAATATTTTATTCTCTAATCACAGTGGAAACAAGTGCTTCACTGCTGTCTTTTGCAAGCAAGCTGCAAAGCACTTCATAGACAGATAGATAGAGATAAATACATTTTTTTTACAATAATTGAAAGATTTAATAATGATAAAAACCAGTATCACCAGCATTTCGTGGTACTGTGTCTCAAGATCAAGGCCTGCCGTTATGGAATCGTCTGTTTATAGCATTAATCCGTGGCTTTATAAGTCATATTGCCTGTACTTTATTCTCTACAGTTTAAAAGCTTTATCCACTTTACATTCATAAATATGGCCAATTTAGAAATGCCAATTAACCTTAAATGCCTGTCTTTGCACTGTCCAAGGAAGTCGGAGTACCCAGATAAACCTACACTGGCACAGGGAGAACATGCAGACTCCAAGCAGAGAAGCCTGGAGGCTGGAGCCCAGTACCTTCTCACTGTGAGGGCCAAGTGGTAACTCCAGTAAAACCCAGTCACATATTATTAGGTCTAATTAAGTGTCACTAAATTAAAGATGATATTAACCATCAAGTATCTGATGCTGAAATGTTAGGACTCTTACCCATGGCGCTGATAGCCTGAGTCATCTCGTGAGGTTCTACAGTTCCACTCCGATCCTGGTCAAACATCATGAAGTTCTGCTTCCAGCCATTGAGAGCTGAAAACAGCTCCTTAAACTCACTGAAACCCATCTTGCCCGTGAAGTCTCTCTGGTGACAGGTTGGTTAAGATTTAAGCGCAGATATGAGGACAGTAATTGCTGTAACAAAGCAAAGGTTGTGTCACGCCTGCTATATATCTGAGGAATTTGACCTGAAAAGTTTGATTAGGATATGACGAGCAGCATATTGTAGCTACTTAGACCAAAGATACTGTACAAAAAAGGATACATCTAGCATTGCAATCATGATCCTGCATGTGTCCAGGCTGAAGGCTGTAAAGATAATAGACATGTCAGAAATTACTTGAGGCAACATTTTTATTTTCATTTTAAAGATAACACAAGAGTACTGCCTGGTGGTTGAAAGCAGCTTTCAGAGCTAATACCATACTCAAAGCATCCCAAGATAACGTCTGGTTTTAGGAAGCTCCTAAAAGAAGTTCCATTTGACTCCAAATCTTATGACTACTACAAGGTTTCTCAATAAAGCTCTAAACTAGTATTTGCTCCTGTGAAAAAGCTGGTGGTGATATAGATTACTTGTTAGCTCACAACAAAGACTGCTGCAGATAATTTACTTGCTGAATCACTGTTTTAAACCTGTTAACCAATCACTACAGATACAGTAGCTGTGTCCAAAATCACTCATCTGTTCAGTCATTCACTACCTTCTTTATAATAGACAGTCAACAGTCCAATGAGCAATAGACCAATGGCTATGAAGATCAAATGCAACATGCCATACTCCAAAAATGGCAGAACTGTACAGCTTCAGAATCTCCTAAGTCAAATATTAGAGCCAACAGAAGGTTTTCATAAACGTGACTTTTCTGTAAAGATGTATTTTTTACGACCAAACTTTCACATGTGCAGTTACATTCTTGCAACGTGTGTTAACCTCATCCTTCCTCTTAACTCTGCGGGGTGTTTCAATAACTGTTTGGGCCTTTCACTTCTCTCTTGGAGCTCAGCACTGTGTGGAACTACATGTATAAACATGTGAGAGCTGCCCTATTAGGGATAAGGGGGCGGGCCAGAGGACGGCTTTAGGAAGTTATTACTGTTGGTTATTCCAGCAGGTTTCATGATGTGAAGTAATCTCGGGAAAGTCGCTAACGTGTTTTTGTCCTTTTTGCTCATACTTATTGTGCACATGTGTCTGAATGTTTGGTTTTGTTGATTAATTTGATATGCCATCAACCTGCCAGGGAAAACCTGGCATATTAATTGCTAATTAAGTCACTGTCCCTTTTAAATACACATAAACATAGATGCTTATTAATGATATGCATTGAACAGTCCACAAACATTTTATAAAAGCCAAGCTGTAACAGTGAAAATTCCTCAGTTTCTCAATAAAAATTGCTCTCAGCAACAAATCTTTAAAGGGCCCACTTAGCTGCAACTTTTAGCTCAATATTGAAGATATAAACTGCCCTGCAAAATTAAAACAATTTTCAATTTTAAAAATTCGTTCAACTTTACTAAGCACTGTAAAACTGTTACAATTCAAGCATCGACCTCTTTAGTTAAAGAGAAAGCAGTAAACTTACGACTGTAGCTGCCAGTAAAACCAGCTTGAGTCAGACATCTCTGGAGTTCCTCTGCATCAATCTCGCCATCCTGTACAGAGCAGGAAGTCACATATTTTTTCACTTAAACTGTAAGAAGTGGTGCGGATGGTTCTGCATTAGGAATTGGATGGTTTCCTAATGTGACAAAGCCAAGGCCTACTACTTTCTTGTTAGTGATCATGATTGGATACAACTGGTAATTTCTCTTTCCTAACAGATTTATTTTAAAAAAGAATTTATTTGACCATTTTAAAAAAACTTTTTGGCAGTCCTTATTGGATTGGCCAATACTTAAAAGAATAGGAAAGTGCATGGAACTCAGTGAAGACCTAAGAAGAATTGCTGATTTACACAAGTTGGAAAGGTCTCTTGGACCTTTCCATTTCTAAACAGATGCAGATTCCAGTATCTGCAATTCAAGTGATCCTGATCCTTCACCGCTGTTCCAAGGTCTGGACGACAAAACAAAGACTGCACTATTAGGCCACAATGACAAGAGATGCAAAGGTGAGACTTCAAACCTAAGAACACTATCAACTGTTAAGCATGATGGTTGTAGCATGATGCTCATTCTTTATGCTGTATACAGTGAGGAACATAAGTATTTGAACACCCTGCAATTTTGCAAGTTCTCCCTCTTAGAAATCATGGAGGGGTCTGAAATTCACATTGTAAGTGCATTCCCACTGTGAGAGACAGCATTTAAAAAAACAATTCAGGAAATCACATTGTATGATTTTTAAAGAATTTATTTGTATTGCACTGATGCACCTAAGTATTTGAACACCTGAGAAAATCAGTGTTCATATTTGGTACAGAAGCCTCTGTTTGCAATTACAGAGGTCAAACCTTTCCTGTAGTTCTTGACCAGGTTTGCACACACTGCAACAGGGATTTTGGCCCACTCATCCACACAGATCTCCTCTAGATCTGTCAGCCCCACAAAATCATGGAGTGTTCAAATACTTATGTTCACTGTACATTGCACAAAGTGGATGGAATAATGAAGAAGGAGAGCTACCTCCAAATTCTTTAACATCACCTCAAATCAACAGCTAAACAGTTGAAACTTGGACACAATTAGGTGTTTCAACAGGACAATCATCCCTAACACACAACAAAATTGGCTCTGTAAGAGATAAAGCTGCCTAACATTGAGCTTCTGGAATGGCCTTCCCAAACACCCAAACTCAACACCATTGAAAATTTGAGGACTATACTTAAGACCCGAGCCTGTGGCAGGAAACCAACCAATTCAAATGAATGCTACCAATAGCTTTATTATTTTGTGTGTTTACTTCTATTTACTGAACTGCCAGCAGCTGTAACAGATGGAAGGTTTATAGACCAGTACGAACTTTACTGGCACTCACTCTTTAAACCTTGCAGCTTACATTAGCTTATAACAAACACTGACTGGGATACCAGAGAAGGACAGGCTGATACTAACAGATATTTTAACTAGAATTGCTTGAAGGAGTGAATGAGGTGACATGTAAGAGTTTACTCTCAGAATTATTAACTATCTGTGACTTATTTCTTCAACCACTTATGCAGGGTGGGTGGCATGGTGATGTAGAGGTTTGCACTGTCACCGCATAGCAAGACAGTTCAAACCATAACTGGGGCCTTTCTGTATAGTTTTCATGTTCTCTCTCTGCCTGTTTGGACACTTATTTAAACTTTAATAATTATCAAAACTTTACATTTGACCTCTGATATGCCTTAGCATCAAAAAGGTTGAAAATGGCATGTAGGCAGGTTAAGAGACTAATATTAGTCCTATATGATTCATTCTTACAGAGGGTCTTGTCTGTGTAGCAGAAAGTAAAGAAAGGAAGAAGATGTGACAGAGGGTAGTGAAAGTGAAGATGAAAAAAAAATGTTAAATTAAAATAATCCACCGTTAACCTTGATACTTTAAAACTCATTTAACCATGAGATTTTGGTAGACTATAGTATGCGACAAATATGAAAAATATGATGACCACAGATCAACAGATATCATAGACTGTTCGACCTGTCGGCCTCAGGCCGCCGTGTCAAGTCTCTGAAGATGAGAACCAGTAGGTTCAAAAACCGTTTCTTCCCACAGGAAATAATACCCCAGAATAAAAACCACTAAACAAAAATAGTTTGAGTGCAATAACTGCAAACATCATTGTGCAAGTGCATGTACACTGTTGTTTTGTAATGTTTCCAATGCAGTTTTTTCTCGAAAACTGAACAACTTTCTGCTCTCGTCTCAGCAAGCCACAACTTCTCAGCTGAGCACACACACTATCAAGCAAAACTTTGTGCTCACACCGTTTTGAACTGGAGGCCAGCAGCCAAGATTTTATGCATTATCTATGCACTGATGACAGAGGGAACTTAAGTTAAGTCAGAGCTCCTTTACTGCTTGATCTCAGCTCCTGACAGCCACGACATCTTGAACATCTGCAGACAGAGCCTGCCTCATTTTTGACCAGAAATATGAAAATGAAATCAAAGCTGCAGGGAAAATGTGACTTTCTTAAAGACTCTGCATGCATCCAAACTCACCTGGCCTGCTATGGCTGTAAAGTATCCCCACATTGGGTCATTTGCAGCTGGAGGTTGGGCACCAAATGTTCCTGGATAGCTTCCATACGGTGCATATCCTCCTTGAGGTGGCCCACCTCCCATCGGACCCCCCATGTTCCCAGGCATGGGACCTCCCATGGGCCCTCCTGGCATTCCTTGTGGTGGCATGCCTGGCATTTGGCCCCCATACTGAGACAGAAAATAGAGAGCAGATTAGTACTGGTATGTAAAACACTGATCAGAGTGCTGATTTGTTTCATACCACAAAACAATTATAACCTGTTCCCCTGCATGTTTAATGTTCTAACAATGAGAAGGTGTCCGCTAAACAAAGTACTGTCAATACGCTACATTTTCAAATACTCTGCGATGCTTGTTTAGATACAGTGTACAGACATAAAGAAAGTCTTTAGCACAGATAATCGTACTTGCTGTAATTTCACAGGTTACTCTATGCCGAGCCTTTTTTCATATACACAGCTGACAGACTGAAGGCGAGCACTGAGGGATTTTTCATCCCGGAAGACATTTTTTCGGGGTATAAAAGTTCATTTACAATCAACAGTGGACGCCAATATAGCTCCTGAATTACGGTAGGTGAAAAGTCACCACATTAGTAATTACTACATGAGTACAGGAACAAATGCAGCACCTCTACAGTCACAACTTAACGAAAAATATTTAAGAGCCTCCAGCAACAGCTAACCCTCCTGCTAAAAACTGTAGCTCGTTTAACAGTGTTTAGTACACAGTTTACTCACTCCGCCGTATCCTGGATAAGCCATTTGGTGAAAAGGAAAGACCCCTGACAAGTTTAATACCTCTAAAATGTTAGTGTGATTTGATACGAGCTACTCTGTAACAACGCTGTAACTTCCGAAGAGCAGTGCATCACATCCGAGCTGCCGAGTTGTCGGAAGTGCCTTGACAGATAGTGCAATTAGCCAATGACAGAAGAGCACAGGGGATTTTTAAAAGGACCGCCAAAATGCTCTTAGCTTTGCTGTCCTACAATGTTGTAATTCACCACTAGGTTGTGCTGTGGAAACCTTGGTTCTGCTCGTGTAATCAAGAAGCGCTTTACACTATTTATTTACATAATTTCAAGAATTTAAAGGTCTTTAAATAAAAATGAAACGCATAAAATTACAAGTAAGAAAAATCCACATTAAGATACATTTAAATTAAGTTTATTTATTTATTCTTAATTGTCTGCTGATCCAGCATAAATAACCTGCCAAATCATTTATGTATAGCTACCTGCTCTCGCGATCCCTTTTGAGTAAAGGAGTCAAAAGTAGCTTTACCTAAAACGCTATCTCAAGAATATGTATAATCTAATCAAGACAGGAAGCTGAAAATATCAACAAGTAGAAGATGAAAATTCACATCTGTAAAAGTGAGCAGCCTTCACTGCATTTCATTCTTCAGTAAAACTTCAGTAAAAGTAATTCAAATGAAAAGCAAAATATCTGAGGCTGCTAGAGAACTGTGAGAGCAAAAGACAGTGCAAAAGACATTACTTCCTCTACTTTACCTCCATGGCTTAGTGTGGAGTGGTATCTTAACAGAACCAACATCTGGGGTGGGAGGTCCCACTTTATCATAACAGGGAAATACCAACACTCAGAGCCAAACACCGAAATCAGTGAGTGTCTGAGAGTGCTGTAGGTTCTCGAGGACACACACTGGCTGCTATGAAGGTAAATATGCTGTGATAAAATCTAGATGCACGGATTTGAAAGAATAATGTCACTCTGTCTACACACACACACACACACACACACCTAGCATAAAAACTAAGGGAATTTGTGTTTGGTCACTTACTTCTTTGTTGTAGCAACGTTTCTTAGCAATAAATTTATTACTGTTGGAATTCCTGCCATACTTGTGAGGAAAATGCATTTGTGGGTTGTGCCCATGAAAAACTTAGCCAATCCTCTCTGCAGTGTTTCCAAATTCTAACAATCAGGTGCCTGACTGTCAGAATCTGGAATCATGGAGCCTCCTACAGCGATCAGTTTCTGTCTGCTCCAAGAATGCCACATCAGCTCAACGGCTCCAGACTATTTATCTCAATTTCTCTTTAAAAAATACTGCTCCTCGCTGTCTTCAATCACAAGCTCAGAACCAAATGATCACTCTTTTGTTAGGTCTTTCTGTGGAAACTCTTACTGATACTTTTTTTTTTTGTTTTCTTTCATTATATTTTATTGGGTCTTAACTTGGTTTTATGCTATTATTAACTGTATTTTAATTTTTAGTTATATTTTAGTGTGATTATCCAAATATAGTTCAAATAAAGAAACATGGCAGTGGATAAAACTGTAACACTGGTGCTTCAAACTGCACGATCCAGCCGTAATTTCATAATGTTGTGTTGTGTTCAGTTATTCATGTGAATATAGTTCCTCAAGTTTTTTTTGAACTATTTTACCACAAAGTGACATTCTGCAACAATTCATTGTAAAATTACATCACTTCCTTTGGTCCAAATGAACATGACAATAAGTACACTGGAGAGGCCTTTCTGACTGACGTTTCTCTAACTTTGCTTTTTGCCAGTGTCATTGTCACTACTGGTGCCTAAAGCCCATTTAGGTTCAGAGGTAGTCCAGCGTTTCCAGTACAGCACATCAATAAATACTGGTACTAGAAGGTTTGCTGCATCTCGCTGCACAGTCTTAAGAGTGTACATAGGCTGGGGCAGGCATCAACTCAACACCAGGACCAGTATTTTTTCCTTTGTGTGAGGAAGAACAAGAGTAGCACTACCAGAGTCCTACAAAATGACCTCCACTAGGCTACCTGTGCATGTTTCTGACTAAACTGTCAGGGTGATACTCATTGATGAGCTCATTGATGCTCTAAACCAGGGGTGTCCAACCCCAGGGCTCTAGTGCCGGTGTCCTGCAGGTTTTAGATATCAACCTGGGTCAACACACCTGAATCAAATGATTAGTTCATCACCAGGCCTCGGGAGAACTTCAAGACATGTCGAGGAGGTAATTTAGCCATTTAAATCAGCTGTGTTGGATCAAGGACACATCTAAAACCTGCAGGACATCGGGCCTCAAGCCCTGGAGTTCCCTCATCCCTGTTCTAACCCAGAAATGCCCAGATATTGCTAGCAGTGCATACAAGTACATTGGAGGATGTGGCCAACGGCTCCCTACACTACACTACTAACTCACATGTATGTTAAAGATTTTCATTTTGTATAGTTCACTCACCAAGATCCACTGTTTGATTTATCTGATTTACCTTTGATTTATTTTTTGTTTGGTTCCATTTCTTTGAGCAGTACATATATATTGTGCATATGTAATAGTAAATACAATTAGTTACAGGACTTACAGCAGTAAAACATTTATATGATCTATCAGTTTATCAGTACCCAGTCTTTTATCCATATATAGTGTTTATAGCTTCAAACTGAAATACAAATTGGTATTGCAAAACAACATTAGTAATTATAGTGCACCATCTGAAGTATCTGTGTGTGAGTGGTGGAAATAGTTTTGAAATGAGCTGATACATTAAATTGATATGTCAGTGCTATGAGGATGTGTACAAAATGTTCACTGGCTCATTTCCAACAGCGGTGATTTCCTCACAGTTCCTCCAAACAACTCCTAAATTTCAAGGCTATTCAACCTGAAGCCAAGAATTTGTTGAAGTCAAGACCCAGCTTCTCACTTTATCTCTGAGACGGCACACTTTTATTAGAAGGATGGTTACAGTCAAGCACAATAACCCTCCAAAGAAATGTCTCATCCACTGTATAACAAATTTTTCCTTAACACAGTGCAGAGTTGAAAGAGAGTTGAAAAAATAATCTGACTGGGTGACAGTGTTTATCTTACGTTAAAGACTTCCTGTTTTCTCTGTTTTTATTCACTTTTCTTTAAACTGAAACATGGTCATTATGTTAAGACATTGCAATATTTGGTAAATGGTAAATGGACTGATTCTTATATAGCGCTTTTCTACTCTCCCGGAGTACTCAAAGCGCTCTATACAACGCTTATTAACGCAATATTTCCATATATCAAAATCCTGCATTAGATTATAAATCCACCAGTACACAACTGTACATAGATTCAGATGACCAGCGGTTCAAACTTTGCTCTATATCTGTCTTGTTTTCTTTCCTCACTCTCTGCCTTCATACGTCAAAGCTATATCTGTCCAATAAGACCAAATGCGTATAAAGTGACACCTATAAACGATTTTAGTCAGGCTGAGTGTCAGCTAAATGGAGGCATCTGTGAAGTAACACTCTTCAAACAAGCCATGCTGCATTAGGGAAGACATCCACTGTCTATTTGTTTGCTGAGGATGTCCGGTATGAGGGAAATAAGTGCAGAATATGATGTCTATTCCTCATAAAGGCACAGCTTTTTTATTTGTTAAGCCTTTAATGGGCTCTTAGCATTTTCAGACTGGTCAGTGTCATGTGCAAAGAGAAAGACTTGCACAGTCAGTGGACAAAATGTCTAAAAAAACCTAAACTTGTATTTCTGAGAGTCACACTGACTGAAAACACACACACACACACACACACACACACACATATATATATATATATATATATGTATACATATGTATATACACATATATATATATGTGTGTATATATATAGAGAGAGAGAGAGAGAGGGAGAGAGAGAGAGATAGTGTTATTTGTAATTTGTACAGCTGTTAGACAAATACATCTGAGCAGAGAATGTAAAATCACTTTCTTTATAACTTTTCCATTCCTCCCTATTTATTGCATTGCATAGGGGGACTCTTACCATGCACTACAGAAGGGACTACTATATGGTGCATGCATCTAAGACATAATTTTGACAGTCATGTAAAGTGGTGGACAGCATATGCAGTGCAATATGTGAGCTGACAAAAAGTTATTCCTTGTCATACAGGATGGTGGTTCAATATGAATAGCTTGTGTTTGTTTGACTTTTATGAATGAACTCTCAGGACATTATAATGACACTGCATATAAAATACTACAAATCAGCTTGACTGAGTTAGCCACAATAGCAACATAGCCAGTGATAGCAATGGTGGCTATCTGGCTATCAAAGCCAGTGAAATAGTTTTAATAGATTTTGACATGTAATAAGGATGCTCTGTTTTTCTGACAAGTACATTTTGGTTTAAGCTTCTTTTTTTTTTTAAAATAGTCTTCACAGTATTAAATCGTGTTTCATAACACAATTGCAGGAATTAATATATATTGGGTGCTATATGATCATCTTTTGTAGTTTATAATATATGAAAATAATCAGTTTTCTTTAACCTCCTAAGACCCGAACTCTTTCATGCCATGCATTTTTAATTTCTCTTTGCTATTTGGGCTGATTGGGACCTGATGAAGGTATAAGATATGAGGACATTTGTTTTAAATTTCGATAGAACAGTGGCAGTATACTGTCCTCGTAAGTGGATTTTGGGCCCTATAGAGCAAAATTTTGTATTTTGGTCTAGACAACCCAAAATGTGATGTCCACATATGTGAGGCCAGGTACTGGGAGGTAAAATGACGTTATTTAGTATTTATTTCTACACTCTGTTCAGTCATAGTTGGAAACCATTAATCCGTTTTTTCATTTTTTCCTGGCAGATTTCCCTGTCTAACAAGGATATTTTTCTCTGTCTGTATGAGCAGGAAAATAACTAATTAAACAAGACCTTAATTTTGTCATTTCAGGCAATTGCAAAACAGACTAACAGACTAAACTGCTAATTGCAGCCTTGAACAAAACAAAGAGTGTTTACAGACACAAGAAATGTTCTTATATTTAAGTGAAATGGCATTTTGCTCCACATGCTGAATGAGAGGAAAAGCTGGAAATCTTCTGAATAGCGGACAAATTGGGGAACAGCTTGATAAACAGCACATACTTCCTCAAAACTGTTGTGCATCATAAAACCTGACGAACTTTACTCCGCTGGACATTTTCTGTCCCACCTTTGAAACTTGGGCTGAGATAATATTTAACAACAAACCAAGTGTGCCACATAACTTTGTTGCTCTCTGCGCATGTGGCACTGGATCGATGAAGTTGTGATTTGGAGCGATATCGGTTGTATACTTGACTTTACGGCCAGAAACAATGGTTGGTGGTGGTTTGTTAATACTCACACGTCGTTGTTATGCGTATGGAATGCTTTACACGGAACTTTTTGCACTTTCTGACTTTTGTCCCTTCGAACAGGTTTCCATTGCCAAGGTGCTCCTCGGAATTTTTGGGGCAGCTGTGGTCGTCGTTTTGATAGCGGTCCCCACGGCTATATTTCTTAATGGTGAGTCTTTGCTATTAAATGCTTCACACACTGGCATCATCTCTGCTTCACCGTAACACATTTGTCAGAAAGTATTTTACGCGCGCGTCATTGCGCGTTGTTTGGACCGTTGTCACATAACACTTCTCTAAAAACACTGAAAGAAAACATCAGCTCATCAGGAGTCACGTTGCCATCTAAGAAACGACCAAAGTGACATTTATAAGTGTGATTAAAGTCTTAATGACGTTTCTCTGATACCCCATATGCATACCTTTAAATCCAAACCCATTCAGCACACACTATGACAATTTTGATTATTATTACACATTAACGTAAGTGACATCCCACTTGCCGTTATCAGTTACAGCCTCTACAGCTCTTAGCTTCTCTTATTGCTGGTCATCATAATGTGTGTGTGTGTGTGTGTGTGTGTGTGTGTGTGTGTGTGTGTGTGTCGGGGGGGGGTAGAGAGAGAGAGAGATTATATCTGTAACATGTGATCTTCAAGTCCTTGGCAGCTCCTAACTTTTCCAAACACGTGTTTCAGAAAAGAACGACGAGGCGAGCATTAGATCTTTCACCCTTGAGGACGTCTTCAACAGCTCACTGAAACCCAAGTCCTACAACATGAGGTGGATTTCTGGTGGGTGATGTATAAAAAAAATAAAATAAAAGTGTGGGGCATGATGACACTGAGTTAAAGTTCATTTCCATAAAGTAGTAGCAGCAGTTTTTTCAATTTAACAATCATGAGAAAACTTTGGTCCATATTGAGATTGTGATCTATATGACTGTGTCAACTGCCTTTTATCACAGTAATCAGTTGTTCAACTTCATAAATCTGCCATAGTACCTAATAAAAGATCATTAAAAAAAAAAAACCTCTGAAAAAAAAACTGACACCAGACAGAATACAGAAATTAAACATGTTATCATTTAGTAACTCTCTTCTTTAACACGCATTCTCCCTTGTACGTAGAATATTCATGGGTGTACTTTCATCTTTCCCATCTTCCACCATAGATCATGAATATCTGCATATGTCAGAAGGCTCAGTGTTCCTCTATGATGTCGCCACAGACAAGATATCAGACTTCTTGAGCAAAGACAGATTTGTAAGACATCCTCCTCATGTGCCTCCATAGCCTTCTTTTAAAGCTTATAGCACACAGCTTCCATACAGATGTTGTGTTGTTTGTATGCAAGACTTTGAGGGGGTGTCTATGAAACTCTTACAATCTCTCTGTTCAACAAACAGATGGACAAAAATGCCTATGATTACCAGCTATCTGCTGACCGCCGATACGTTGCATTCATGAGCAACTACTCCAAGGTAAAGTACCTTTATTCACATCTGATTCATTTCTAAACTGATTTATATTCAAAGTTTTTAAGTGATAAACTACCTTACTTTGTTTTTGTCCCATTAGCTGTGGAGACATTCATTTACAGCTTCATATTCACTTTATGACCGGGAGTCAGAGTGAGTAACTTTTTTTTTTCAACTACAAAGAAGGTTTTGGCTTCCTTTATTTAAATATATATTTATATCACCAACATAATTCACAACTCCAGCTACAGGCACCTCGTAAAATTTATGCTTAAATCTGTTTCAGCACATTTATCACACCCTCTGACATTCCTGATAAAGTCCAGTACTTTGCCTGGGCCCCTGAAGGGAACAAACTGGTAAGTTCAGGGAAAGACAGGTGATTGCAGGCTTAATTTTGAATGACACTTCTGTTTTGAAGTGGGTGAAAGATTATCATGTACAACCTTTTCCAAGTCCTCCCATCCATCCATTTTGGGCTCTCGTTTCACCACAATAGACTCGTGCAGCATCTGCATCACTGGCCCCAATCTGCCTGTCAGTCTCCCACTCCCCGAGAACAAGCCCAGAGATACTTAAAATCCTCTATGTGGTGGGTCAGGGATGTCTTTTCTGGTTGAAGACCATGGCGTCAGACTCGGAGGTGCTGATTCTCATTCCTGCCGCTTCACACTTGGCTGTGAACCACTGTAGTGTGAGGTGGAGGACACCACCCAATGAAGCCACATCATCTGCAAAAAGCAGAGTTGAAATTCTGAAGGCAATAAAGTAAAAGCTTTCCACCTCTTGGCTCAGCCTAGATATTCTGCCCATAACCGACCGTGGCTCAAGGGATTGGGAAGCTCATCTGTAACTGGAAGGTTGCCGGTTCGATCCCCCTGCTCTCTCTGCCCTGGTTTTTGTGTCCTTGGGCAAGACACTTTAACCTACCGCCTACTGGTGTTGGCCAGAGGGGCCGATGGCGCGATATGGCAGCCTCGCTTCTGTCTGTCTGCCCCAGGGCAGCTGTGGTTACAACTGTAGCTTGCCTCCACCAGTGTGTGAATGTGAGAGTGAATGAATAGTGGAATTGTAAAGCGTTTTGGGTGTCTAGAAAAGCGCTATATAAATGCAATCCATTATTATTATAAAAATTACAAACAGAATCGGTGACAAAGGGAAGTTCTGGCAGAGTCCAACATCCACTGGAAACGAGTTAATGCCAGAGACCAAGCTCTCACCACGGACCAAATGGCTTGTAGCAAAGGGTTAGGTCATCATTATCATCAGTTGATGTCAACAGCACCCCACCTGCGCTATACACCATGTGAGTAGAGCACTGCTTTCCCCTCCTGAGTCGCCTGACAGTTTGCCAGAATTGCTTTGTGGCAGACCAAAAGTCTTTTTCCATGGCCTTACCAAACTTCTCCCACACTGGAGTTTTTGCTTCAGCCACTGCCCAAGTTCCATTCTGCTTGGCCTGCTGATATCCATCAGCTGCCTCCCACAGGCTAGCCAAACCAGATAGGAGTCCTTTGTTAGCTTGATGGCTCCCTTCACCTCCAGTGTCCACCTTCAAGTTTGGGGTTTACCACCATGACAAGCACCAACCAACTTGCAACCACTTTTTGTCACCCTCAGCGGTGCAGAACAATACAAATTTCTGTCCTAATGACGACACACATACAATTTTTGCTTTAAAATTTAGGTATGAACACAAAGATGACCATGATGAGATGTTAATTATCAACAAACTGGTTTGCACAGAAGTCAAATAACAGAACATTACTCAGGTTCAGACCAGTCACGCCCCTTCAGGTCTCACTGTCATTGCCCAACCGAAGTCTTTTAGTAGGACGAAGGGGTCCCCAGATCAAGCACCATTTAGCACCCCCCTCAGTGAGTCCTCCAAGGCTGGGTACTCTGAACTGTTCTTTGGTACATAACTCCAGCTTGCAGACCCGAAGACACAGGGAAGCAATGCACAGTCTATTAGCAAAAACTCCAATGTACTGGCAGCAATCTGAGAGGATACAAGAATACTTACCCCTTCTCCTCACGTCTCACAGATGAAGGCTCCAGACTGGAACTTAGCAGTTCAATTACTTACATACATACTACCTACATAGGGTGGGACCATCGTCTCCTCTTCAGGCTGTGCCTAACTGAGCCCGATGGTCTAAGGCCCAACCACGAGGCAGTCACCCTCAAGCCCCCCCCCCCCCCCCAGGCCTGGTCCCTTTTAGTTTGTTACTCCTTGTAAGGCTCATAACTGGCCCCTCATCCAGGACCAATTTACTTTTGAGACCCTACCAGGGGCTAAAAGCCCCTGACAAATAGCCCCTAGGATCACTGGGACACACAAACCCTCCACCACTACAAGTGGTGATTCATGGAAAAGTTTTCAATAATAGCTAAACTAATATATATACTAGATAGATAGATAGATAGATAGATAGATAGATAGATAGATAGATAGACAAACTGGTTTGCACAGAAGTTTGGTGGGTTTTGTCTCTTGACTTTTGTTTATTTGTATTTCTAGGCCTTTGTTTGGAACAATAATGTGTATATAAAGACCAGCCCCAACTCTCCATCACAACAAGTCACATTCAATGGCAAGGAAAATAAGATTTTAAATGGAATCCCAGACTGGGTGTATGAGGGTAAGTGGAAGATATATGACTCATTTACATTCAGTGTTTGCATGAGGAAACTTGCTTGTTACTGTTACACAAGTAGCTGTGTCCTGGGTCTCTAGGAAAAGAGCCTGATCAACTCTATACATATCCTGATACAGACATTTGAATTCAGGTCTAAATAGGTTGCTGCACCAACAACCTCCTTGCGATTGTTTTGATTGCTTGATTGCTAGCATATTGTTGCAACTACCTATATAGTAGTTTGCAGTGGAAGATACAAACTTGTTAGCAAACAGTCTGTAACCAACCACCGAGCAGTATTAAACTATAACAAAGACCAGAAATGTAGAACATTCATCTTTAAAGTAGAAGTTGTGCCTTACTGCTGAGACCAACACATTTGAAAAGGAGAGATTTTTACTTTGAAGGTGAGCAGTCTCTGTTTTTTATTGTCACATTTTTTTAATTATTAATGAAGTGAAAATGCAGAGCAAGGGCAAAGGAGCAACGCTGGTCTTTGAGCACTGTAGTGGTATGGTCTTAGACCGAGTGCCCTTCTGGTTTGAATGATATTTTATTAAACTATATTTACATATGAATGTATTTTATTATAATGTAATTGATGATTTTGGCTACTTACTGGGGTATTGTTTTCAGTAGAATGCATATGAAGGATGTTTTCCCAATATGTCTGTACTTTAAAAAATATTTTTACACTATAATATCAGTCATTTCCTTTCTGTCTTAGATTTTCTAAAACAGCAGTAAGCCTCAAATGTTCCCATCCATTTAGAATGTTTGTGTTTTTACAGTCACATTTCAAGAAGTACAAAAAACTCACACACACACACACACGCACAAATATATATATATATATATATACATATATAAAATACTCTTTTTTGGACAATAATCACACAATAGTCTGCTCATAGCCAAGTACTGTGAAAACATGTAACCATGCTGCTGCTTTACTACACCATAAGCTGTAAAAGATCTTCTAACACAGCTTCATACGTTCATCCTTTCAGAGGAAATGTTCTCATCTAACCAAGGTCTCTGGTGGTCACCTGGAGGAAAGAACTTGGCTTACGCTGAGTTTAATGACACTGGGGTCCGCACTATTGAGTACTCGTGGTATGGTGAAAACCAGTACCCCAGCACTGTTTCTATTCCATATCCAAAGGTAGCACATTTGCTGTTTTGTTTAAGACATACATCAGTAATCAGTGTTGGCTTTTGTCTATTATCTTATATTCTTTTGTCTTTGCAGCCAGGTACTCCCAATCCCACAGTGAAGCTATTTGTTGTGGACACTGACAATGCAACAAAAATCTCTGAAGTTGTTGTTCAGGACTCATTTGGCTCAGTGTAATCTAACACTTTCTAATATATAATTTCTTCCACAAAAAGTAAAAACAAAATGTTGAACTTTAACTGTTCTTTTTGTTTCACTTCAGTGAGCACTACTTGTCTACTGTAACCTGGGTGACTGATGAGCGTCTAGCTGTCCAGTGGCTAAAGAGAGTACAAAACCATCTCATCATTCAGATCTACAACTTTAATGGATTCACATGGAATACTTATGAGGTAAAACAAAAATGTATAAACCAGTACTTTTTTCCTACCTTTGAGTCCATAACTTTGTGAAAACCACTAAGACTTTGTTGACTGAGACTAGAGTTTTTTGACATGCTTCATGTTAAATCACATAAAAAATTGATCTTTTTATCTAAAGTATGAGCAAAAGACTATTTGTTCAATACATCCCTAGATTTACTCTAAATAACTTGGAGCTCAATAGTTACGTATGTCAAATCCACTGGAAATTTGCACAACTGAAGTAGAATATGATCTAGCCTTCTTATTATGTTAAGGGTCAATTTGACCCATTCCAGTTTTTGTGTTGACCAAAGTACTGGTCATCCTTTCTTTTTCTTCATGAAACCTTATGACTTTTCCTTATCTGGGGTCATGAACTGGTGTGTAAAATATGGACACTTTGATGTGTCCTGGAATGTCTCTGCAGTGTTTGTATACAAAGATGATGTTGCGGGTCATTTTGACCCACACACTTTTATGTAAGTAAAAAGTTGTTCAGATCCAAAATAAACATTTCCCTTTGATGTACTTTGTTTTGACTGCTTCTGAATATACATTCAGACCCAGGTGTGTATGCAAGAAACTTTCTCTCCCCTATTCTTGTCACTGTTCTCATGTCATTTCAACACACCAAAAATGAGCTCCAGGAGGTTGACGACTGAAGAAGCTTTATCACTGCTTTTCAACTGGGATAGTGATGAAGAAGAAGATGTTTCAGAGACTGAGGATCTTTCAGAGGCCGAGGACAATGTTATTGATGATCCAGACTGCCAATTTTCAGACGAGGAGGAGGATTCTGAGGGAGAGTGTGCCGCCATCTCTACATCAAATGAAAACCAAGGAATGCAGCAATCATCATCCATAGAGGAGACATGGACATCTAAAGATGGTAATATAAAATGGTCATTATCACCACACCGAAGTCAAGGCAGGCTGTCATCTTCTAATGTCATCAAAATGACTCTTAGTCCTACAAGATTTGCCATCACACGAGTTGATGATATTCAATCAGCATTTCAACTCTTCATATCCCCTCCAATAGAAAGGATCATACTGGACATGACTAACCTGGAAGGGAGGCGTGTATTTCAAGAGAAGTGGAAGCCACTGGATCAGACTGACTTGCATGCTTATATTGGAATTCTGATATTAGCTGGAGTATACAGGTCCAAGGGAGAGGCAACTGCAAGTCTATGGAATGAAGAGAATGGAAGGCCAATCTTTCGAGCAACAATGTCTTTGGAGACATTTCTCAAGATATCTCGTGTGATCAGATTTGACAACCATGAAACCAGAGCTGGTCGACGTGAAAGAGACAAACTTGCTGCAATCAGAGATGTATGGGATAAATGCGTGGAAATTCTACCTTTGTTGTACAACCCTGGTCCCCACGTTACTGTTGATGAGCGCCTTGTCCCATTCAGGGGTCGCTGTCCTTTCCGACAGTATATGCCCAACAAGCCGGCCAAGTATGGCATCAAAATATGGGCAGCCTGTGATGCAAAATCTAGCTATGCATGGAATATGCAAGTGTACACTGGAAAGTTACCTGGAGGAGCATCTGAGAAGAATCAGGGGATGCATGTGGTGCTGCAGATGAGTGAAGGGCTGCAAGGGCATAACATCACCTGTGACAATTTCTTTACATCCTACTGGCTTGGAGAGGAACTTCAGAAGAGAAAGCTGACTATGTTGGGAACAATCAGAAGAAATAAGCCAGAACTTCCCAGTGAAATTTTGAAGATGCAGGGAAGATCTCTGCATTCCTCATTATTTGTTTTCACTGAGAAAGCAACAGTTGTTTCATACTGCCCAAAGAAAAACAAGAATGTTCTTGTCATGAGCACAATGCACACAGATGCATCTCTGAGCACAAGAGATGACAAACCACAACCACAAATGATCCTAGACTACAGCTCCACCAAAGGAGGAGTAGACAATCTTGACAAAGTCACAGCGACATACAGCTGCCAGCGCAAGACAGCTCGTTGGCCCTTGGTAATTTTCTACAATATTTTGGATGTGTCTGCTTACAATGCCTATGTCCTGTGGACTGAAATCAACCAACATTGGAATGCGGGTAAATTGTACCGACGTTGCCTTTTCCTGGAAGAACTGGGAAAAAGTCTTGTCACTCCCAAGATCCAGATGCGAGTCAGACCAGCTCGATCCCCAGCAGCAGCAGCTGTCATTGAAAAGGTCAAGTGTGCACCATCCAACCAATCTGCAGTGGATTCAGTGGAACCAGGTATAAAGCAACGGAAAAGATGCCAGGTCTGTCCCTCACGAGAAGACATTAAAACAAGCACTGTTTGTGAGAAATGCAAAAAGTACATCTGTAGAAAGCACACAGTTACATTCTGTCCATCATGTGGACAAAATTGAAAATGTTGAACACTGAAAAACTGAAAAAATCGGGCAAGTTAAAAAGAAATGTGTTTGTAAAGAAGGGAAAACTTTTACTAAATTGTTCTTAAAAAGAGTTATGGTAATTCAAACTGTGTTGTATGTCTGTGTTCTAAATGTTTTTCTAATGGAAAATAAAGTTGCTATTGTTTTATTGCAGTTTTTTGACAATTCTGAGTGGATTTACACAGTGCGGGTCATTTTGACCCACAACATAATCAATGTGATTTTTTTTCAACATAATACAAGGGCTAGAATGCATCTTCCATCCTATATCCCTAGTCTTATAAGGAAAAAATCTAGTCTAAAAATACTTTCTGTAGACCAGGCTTATATACTAAATACAGTCATGAATGCTGCAGTGTAATACATTCATGCCTGTGGATAAAATAAACTTTTAAAGATCTAAAAATCTATTCTGGAATATCTTCATGCAAACCTTGACAAAACCTAGTCAAAAGTGTTAACTTAGTGCAGCAGAGTTTCTTGTGGAATTCCACTTAGCTACAGGGCTGCTAATTATTTCCATTTATGTAAAAATGTGAAAGAGCAACCCTGCCATTTAGTGATTTTCCTAATTTGTTGGCTAAAGAGTTTCAAAATTCAGTTCCCTGTCACAATGTCTCTTTGTGCTCTCTGGGTTTAAAGCTGCTGAGCCGATAAGGCTGGTGTATTATACTCTAAACTGTAGTTTAGAGCGACAATAAACACAAGTTTTAACATCTTTTCACAGCATCTGGAGGTGACGAGCACTGGCTGGATTGGACGGGTATGGTCACTACACTGTTAAATGTTAAATAGGTATTAAATATGTAAATGTTTTAATGTAATAAATTCCATGGAAAGACTCACTCCCACAATGGCGAGTATTGTGCTTACATCAAAGTGAGTCACGCTGTTGCTCTGACTAATTCACTGTCAGCAGACAATGCTGCAGAAACACTCAGTAGACTGTTGAATAACATTTGCTTAACCTCCTAGGACCTGGCGTCCACATATGTGGACATCACATTTTGGGTTGTCTAGACCAAAATACCAAATTTAGCTCCACAAGGGCCTGATATCCACTTACGAGGACATTATACTGCCTCTGTTTTATCAAAATTTAAAACGAATGTCTTCATACGTGGCTCTCATTTTTCTTAGAAACAAAAATTGGGTAAAAATAAATAAATCTGGTGACTCTTTGTTTTTACATTCATCGGGTCCCAAACAGCCCAAATATCAAAGAGAAATTAAAAATGCATGCCATGGAAGAGTTCGGGTCTTAGGAGGTTAAAACCATTTATTTCAGGGCACTGAAATAAAATTAAAATTAAAATTAAATGTGTGCTGACTTGAATGAATTGCACAGAAAAGGCATTAAAGAATAAATAATAACATGCTTGTTCCTTAGTTTTCTCCATCAGAACCAGTTTTTGCCGCAGATAAGAACAGCTATTACCTGCTCATGAGTGACACTGAACAATACAAGCACATCCATCATGTGGTTGGGGTGGGTGTATGAGTACTGAAATATTTTTGCTGGCTAGTCTTTCTTTTGTCTTGCACAATATCCTTTATGAATCTTTATGAATCATTTTTTGTAACATGTTAACCTCCCACACATATTCTGCATTCATGCAGGGCAACGCTACAGCCATCACTTCTGGAAAATGGGAAGTTATTGACATTTTGAAGGTCACAACAGATAGTGTGTAAGTCAAATCATCTCCTACAGGGTTGTCAAACATAATGCCCGGGGTCCAGGATCGACCTGCCACAGACTAAATCCGGCCCACTGAACAGCTTTAGAAATTTTAAGAGTGCACTGAAGTTTTAACTGTCTTTTCACAAGTTTTGCAGCATTTCCTATTGATACAGACACCCCCTTCCCCACCACCACTATCATCATCACCAGTGCCAATACTGCCACCACCAACAATTAAATAACAAACAGTTAAATATCAGAAAAGTTGCTGTTTTTACCCACAACTTTTTCTGTAATTTTGCTCATTTATCATGTAGTTTTATTGGTCTGACCTACTTAAGATCAAAGTGAGCTGTATGTGGCCTGCAATGTAAAATGAGTTTGACATCCCCAATCTATTAAGTGAATTGCTTGCAGTTAAAGTAATAGATGCACACAGTGTCTTCAAATTTTGTTTTTGGTCATCAGCTAGCTGTGTGGCAAGCAGAGTGAGGACCCAAGTGCAGGACTCCATCTCTCTCGTGTCCTTAGTGGGTGTCTGGCGGTGATGGTCGGCCTCGCAACTAGTACGCTGCTGTAGGTGCCGCAGGATGTCTTGCTTGACCAACGATGATCTTCCACGCTTTTCGATCTAAGGCGATGGTTCTTGCCTGCTCGAGGTCGAGTCGGCAGGCCTTCAAATCATCCTCGATTTGTTTCGTCCATGTCTTCTTTGGTGCATTTCGCTGCACCCTCCAATCGGTGGGGCGGGTCAACCAGAGTAGGCTATGGGGTAGCGGCTCGGGTCCATTCGACAAACGCTGCCAAACCATCGGAGTCTGGATTAGGTCGCCGATCGTCAGTTGGCTGCCGCAGCTGGTGAGGATGGTGTCATTCGAATGGCGGTCGCAAAGGGAAACGCAGAGAATGCATTGAAGGCAATGCATTTGGAAAACTTCGAGCTTGCTCAGGTCGTGTTTGAGCATCGTCCACGTCTCCACGCGGTAGAGTAGAATGGGCAGGATCAGGGTTCGGTAAAGGCGGATCTGTCGTCAGTGAGATGTTGCTGTTCTTCCAGACGCACCAGCGCAGGGAAGCAAACGCTGCCGCCGCCTGCCCAATTCTGCAGCGTATCTCCGCTGATGATGCCACTTTCTTCTCCTTGACGAGGGACCCCAGATATTTGAATTGTTGGACTTGTTCAATCTGCACACCTTCGAGGTGGACGATCGCTGATGAGCCGTCGGTTGTCAGGACTTTGGTCTTCTCGGTGTTGATCTTGAGGCCGTATGGTTTGGAATGCCGGGCGATCTCATAGAGGATGTCGTCTTCAGTCAGAGTCGTCTTCGGCAAAAACGGCGCTATCGAAGGCGAACATTAGATCAGTGATAAATCAGTCGGTCGAGGCTTGGACTCCGCAGCGGCCCTCGAATGCCTTGCGCATTATCGCATCGATGACGATGTTGAACAACAGCAGCGACACCACATCGCCCTGCCGGACCCCAGTCATGATGGGGAATTCTTCGGACACTTCGTCAAGAATGCGTACCTGGCTGGTCGAGCCATCGTAGGCGATTCGTAGTAGCTCGATGATCTTCGCGGGTATATGTTCAGCTGCCAAAGCTCTCCACAAGGCCGGCCAGTCGATGCAATCAAACGCAGACTTGAAATCGATGAAGATGATGACTGTTCGGCGTCCGCATTGGATCCGTTCCTCCATCAGTCGACGTAGGGTGAAGATCTGGTAGCTGCAGCCTTGTCTGGGTCGGAACTCGGCCTGTTCTTCCCGGCTGGTCATCTCACGATGCTTTTGAAGGTGCGACTGAATTATTTTCATGAGGACCTTGCCGACGATGGAGAGTAAACTGATGCCCCGGTAGTTCTTGCATTCTCGATTGTCGCCTTTCTTTAGGATGGGTATGACAGCCGCCTTCTTCCATCTTGATGGTACCACATTCGACGTCCAGATCAGTTTGAATAACGAGTGTAGACGTATGGCAAGGGCTTCTCCTCCAGCTTTGAGGGCTTCTGCCACCACATGATCAAGGCCAACGGCCTTGTTGTTCTTGAGCGAGTGGATGGCGTGTTTGACTTCTTCTACCATTGGTTCTGCATCGGACATCGGCGCCGCAGGAGGGTCGATGATGGGCGGCGCTGCGGCCAGACCTTGGGATGGATCGTGATTGTAGAGTTTGTCGAAGAATTCTTTCCACCGTTGCAGGCGCTCTGCAGTTGACTTTACAAACGAGCCGTCAGCCTTTCTGATTTATCTGGTTATCATTTGTCATCTTGCACTTGCCACTGAGACTACGTATGGTCTGGTACAGCACCCTGTAGTCTTGTTGTTCGGCCGCATTTTCAAGTTCCGCAGTGACACAGTGCCTTCTTGCATTCAACAACCAGGTCGAGAGACTTGTCTAAGATCCACGGTTGTGTGCGACGTTGGGGGAGGGCGAAGCGGTTCGATAATGCGATCTGGAATTCTTGACGACGGTCGTTGTTGTTGAGGTGACGCCAGTCCAACCTGGGCGGTTTGGGTGTCAGCTTCTTCGCTCGTTGGAGCTTTAGACGCACTCAGGCGTGGACGAGATAGTGATCAGAGCTGCAGTCGGGTCCGCGCATAGCCCTGACATCTTGCAAGGACGATTGGAACTGGGTGTTGATGAGCATGTAGTCGAGTAGCGCCGAGTCGTTTCCTCTTGGGTTGCGCCATGTCAGATGGTGCTTGAGCGAGTGTTGGAATAGTGTGTTCCCGAGGACCAGTTTGTTGGCGGTGGCGAATGACATCAATCGTAGTCCGTTGTCGTTCATTTCTCCATGGCCGAACTTTCCCATTGTCGATTCCCAGCCAGTGCGGTCGATGCCGACGTGGCCCTTCATGTCACCGGTGATCATGATCATGGTGGTTTGAAGTAGGGAGTCCAGGACATCTTGCAGGCGATCATAGAATTCATCTTTGGACGCGTCGGAGTTCGTTTCGGTCGGCGCGTAGGCCGCGATGACGTGTAGATTGATCATACCGTCGACAGTTAGGATGGCAATGTGGTCGGATATAGGTTGGAAGATGACGACACTCACAGAGAACCGATGGTGCACCATGAAGCCCACTCCGGCTTCTCTTTTGTCGCCACCCGAGTAATACAATGTCATCTTCTCGTCCATGGCCGGCACTTCAACGGCGACAGTGCCAGATCCAGTCAGCCAAAGTTCTGATAGGGCCGTTATCAAGGCGTTGAGTTTCGAAAGTTCACGGGCGATGATCTCCTTCTGCCCAACATGATGACCAGTTCTGACATTCCATGCTGCGACGTTGATCGGTGTCTTGGGCATGAGTCGATGGAGTTGATGGCCAGTAGTCCATTTCCCACCAGTGCCCTGGGTCCCCAGCGCTGGCGCATCGGCTGCCCCAGATGCAGTAGCATTGGTTGATAAAGCTGATCGTTGAGATTCCATTGGTTTCGAGCCTAGTTTCCCTGACTGGTCGGTTCTGGTTGCTTCGGCAGGGTGACCACCCTCCTCCTGTCACAGCCGGGCTTGGGACCGCCAAGGATGGTCCCAAGCCCGGCTGTTGATGATCTCTAAGACACTTGGGTTCTGTAGCAGGACATTGATCCAAAACACACCTGCAAGTTCACCTTTGAAGGAAAAACAAAATGAAGACTTTGGAGTGGCCTAGTCAAAGTCCTGACCTGAATCAGATTGAGATGCTGTGGCGTGACCTTAAAAAGGTGGTTCATGTCTGAAAACCCTCCAGTGTGGCTGAATTATAACAATTCTACAAAGATGAGTGGGCCAAAATTCCTCCAAAGTGCTGTAAAAGACTCACTGCCAATTATCGCAAATGCTTGATTGCAGTTTTTGCTGATAAGGGTGGCCAAACCAGTTATTAGGTTTAGGGGGCAATCACTTTTTTACATGGGGCCATGTAGGTTTTGGTGTTGTCTGATTGCCACTGAGTCTCCAAAGTCTCTATACCTAGTGTCCTTCAAGCTTTATTCCTACTTTGCTACATTCTTAATACTCCTGCCTCACTCATTCTTACCGATTACTCCTCAGATATTTTTCAAGTAATGAAGAGGGTGGCAAGCCAGGAGGAAGAAACGTTTACAAGTAAGAATATTGATTTTGATGTTTTATCCTTTATCCTTCATTAAGAAATTCAATAAGACTTGCTATGTGGCCATTTTTATGTGTTTTAGGTGGACACAACAAGAAACCAAGTGTCTGACGTGTAATCTACGTGAAAACTGTCAGTATAACTCCGCTTACTTCAGCCACAATGCCTCCTATTACCGTATGAGCTGCAGTGGTCAGTTTTATTTTCTTCTTGATGCGTAAAAACCTACCTCTTATTCCCTCTAGATTTTTTAGATAATTTGAGTTAATTATATCATCATATTCCTTACTCAAAGGTCCTGGCACTCCTTTCTACTCTCTCATGGATAACATAAACAACAGAGGTAAGCTACAGTATGCAAGTGGTTCTGCAGTTCAGAAAAAAAAGTATTCTAATAACTTTCTTGTATTTGTACATTTGTAGAGCAAAAAGTTTTGGAAGACAACAAAGAATTTGTGAGCATGATATCTGGTATTCAAATGCCAACCATGCGTCGAGGCACCATCAAATTGGGCGAATACAGTGAGTGAATGCAGAAACAATAATTTTTCCTTTAAGAATTTCCCCATCAGTTTCATTTTGAGCTAATAACATTTTTGACTATACTCTCTAATGATAATCCAATAGCAATAATAAACAAAGACCTTGCAGAAAGCTTTTGTTTTTTTACACTATTAGATTGCCAGAATATTTCGTCAATGGCAACGTATAAGCATAATCTTGAAGCATATGCAGTTGGCTGTGCCCATTTTAAACCTCAACCCCACTACACTGTAGATGTTTTTAAACATGAAATAAAATTATTAAAATCCCTTTCATTAGAGTATCTTGGTCAATTACAAATCTACTATGTTTTTTTAATGTTGGAAACAGATCTCAGATGTTGGTCCTGGGATCTGCTGGAGCCACTTGCCTAGCTTGGGGGTCACTGCACCAAGCGCTGCAATTACCACTGTTACCTTCACCCTCCACATGTTCTCAAGCTCTTCTCTGAGCCCTTGGTACTTCTCCAGTTTCTCGTCTTCCTTCTTCCTGATGTTGCTGTCATTCGGTATCGCTACCTCTATCACTACAGCCGTCTTCCTCTGCTTGTCCACCACTACTATGTCCAGTTGGTTAGCCACCGCCATTTTGTCCGTCTGTATCTTGTCCCACAGGATCTTAGTTTTGTCATTCTTCACCACCCTACGGGGCGCCTCCCATTTTGACCTCGGGGCTTCCAGGCCATATTCTGCACAGATGTTTCTGTATACTGTGCCAGCCACTTGGATATGGCATTCCATGTATCCCCTGCGTGCTAGCATCTTGCACCCTGCTGTTATGTGCTGGCTCGTCTCAGGAGCATCTTTGCACAGCCTGCACCTGGGATCTTGTCTGGTGTGATAGACCCCAGCCTCTATGGATATTGTGCTCAGGGCTTGTTCCTGTGCTGCCATGATTAGTGCTTCTGTGCTGTCTTTCAGTCCAGCTTTTTCCAGCCACTGGTAGGATTTCTGGATGTCAGCCACCTCCTCTATCTACCGCTGGTACATACCATGCAGGGGCTTGTCCTTACATGATGGTTCCTCCTCTTGCTCCTCTTTCTTGGGTTTCTGCTACCTGAGGTATTCAGTGAGCATGCAGTCGGTTGGAGCCATCTTCCTGATGTACTTGTGGATGTTTGTTGTCTCATCCTGGACTGTGGTACTGACACTCACTTGTTCCCAACCTCCTTCCTTCCACTTAGCATACAGCCTCAGGGTGCTGGACTTGGGGTGAAACCCTCCAGGCATGGTCGCGAGCTTCCTGATCTTGATTTCAGTGGCTTCTATCGCCTCCTTTGGCCAGCATCTCTTCAAGTGTCTGTGAGTCTTTGCTTGGTAGTTTCCATGGCCTCAGGTAGGGGCCGCCTGCTATATTTATTAGGCAACCCTTTCTTCATTGCACCTTTCTGCAGTTCCAACAGTTGGCTAACTTCCCTCCGTGCTACCGTGATCTTGGCGTCTAGTCTCCTTCTCCATCATCTTGTAGCCATGGATCTCCATGATCACTCATTTCATGGTGTATATCAGCTGGTTGGTTTTGTTGATGGTTGCAGTAGGGATTGTTGCTGCATTCACATCTTTTAGTAGACCTTCAAGGTACTTCACATAGTCTTGGTAACTGGCTAGGTCAGCTGCTCTCGCACTCAACACCCTTTGTTCCATCATATTTGGGGCTTGGTACCCAATCTCAGGTGGGGGTGATGATATCTCCCCCTGACCTATCATCCTGGCTCCCCCTTGCCGTAGCATTTCTGTTGTACCTCATTGATCTCCACCTGTGATAGCCGTTCCTTCTTCCGAATGTTGGAACACTGAGCTACTAGTTGTTTCGCCGTCAGTTTGGATGCTGGGTATCGAAGATTCCATGGGTCCCACATCCTCTTTGTGTAACCCCTTCCACTGGGGTTACACGTGTAGTAGCATTCATAGTAGTAGTAGTGGTTAGCACTGTTGCTTCACAGCCAGAAAATCCCGAGGCCACAATCTTTTCCAGGGCATTTCTGTGTAGAGTTTGTATGTTCTCTCTGTGTTTGCATGGGTTAGCCCTGCAACAGACTGGCAATCTGTCGAGGGTCACCCTATGGTAGCTGGGATAGACTCCAGCCCCCCACCCCCCGCAACTCTGCTAAGTATAAACGGAAGAGAATGGATGGATGGGTAGATACTGATTTGGAAACAAACTAAAAACAAAAAGAATAATTTGGCATTTTAACTAAAAAGCAGTGGATGTCCAAATACCAGTCAACATAGAGGACATTAGCTTGCATGATAGAAGGTTTAAGCAGGTAAACCTTCCCTGAATGTGGCCCATAGGAAAACTGTCATGAAAAAAGCAATTATGAAAAAAATAATGTAGCTCTCTGGTTGAGCAGGCATTCATATGCTCCATGGCTGAAATGCAGTGGCATGGGTTCAATTCTGACCTGCATGATTCTGACCAGCATGAAAATATTATTTTTACATTGTTGCATTATTTATTTTACTACATGTCTTATACCTACTACTCTTTTTTTATGTTCATATTTTGACAGATCTCTGGTACCAGATGATTTTGCCTCCAGGCTTTGATGAGTCCAAGAAGTACCCTTTACTGATCGATGTGTAAGAGTTCATTTAAAAAAGAAAAAGAAAAGACTTTTTAAAGGAGGGCCAAGAAAACTCATTCTGAATGTGCTTGATGTTCCAGGTACGCAGGTCCATGCAGTCAGAAAGTAAACTACGTCTACAGGGTAAACTGGTCCACCTATCTGGCAAGCACTGAGAAAATCATTGTTGCTAGCTTTGACGGAAGAGGGAGCGGTTACCAGGGCGACAAGTTAATGTATGAAATTTACAAAAGCCTGGGAACCAAAGAGGTGGAAGATCAGATAACAGCAGCCAGGTAAGGAAAGTGAGGAGGAGTTTAGACAAATCAGTGCATCTCAAACAAACAGGTTCCTTCTTTGCCCTAGCAAGTTTGATAAAACTGGATTTTACTTGTTTCTGTGACTCCCATTTAGAGAGAAACTTAGTGTAGCGGAAATATCATGAGTCAAAGATGGCAATGATCAGCAGAAGTTCTTGTCATCCCCTAATCCATATCAAATTCATATCTTTTTTTTCAAGGGAATTCATCAAAATGGGATTCATTGACAAAGACAGAGTTGCTATCTGGGGATGGGTAAGTAGTGAAGACTTAGTGTTAAACAAAAACGCCACAAAGGTTAAACACATTGAGAATGTTTTAGTGCAAGTTAATGTTTCACTCACAAGTCAATGTGTTTGGCATGTGCTTAAGACAAGAGATGATCTGCAGTAATGAGTTTTTTATATTCCACAGTCCTACGGAGGATATGTCACATCCATGGTCTTGGGATCTGGCAGTGGAGTTTTCAAGTGTGGAATGGCAGTTGCTCCAGTCTCCAAATGGCGCTATTATGGTATTTCTTTTGTTGTCACTTTTTACAATCCCATTAATGATATGAAATAATAACATCTGCAACTATCTGTCTATTTGTACCAGATTCCATCTACACAGAGCGTTACATGATATTGCCTTCACAGAATTCTGAAGCCTACGATGTAAGTTTCACAGCCAGGAATATCAAGTTCTCTGTCCTTTGTTCTCAGCTGTGCGATTGTCTTTGTTGACGCATAAAAATTAAATCTGACTGTGTGCAGAACACAACAGTAACTGCCAGGGCCAGGAATTTCCATTCAGTGCAGTATCTTCTTGTTCATGGAACAGCCGATGGTGAGCAACACAGGGCCTCTATGTTTGTGTCTGTTTATTATTTTATAATTTTGGGGGGCAACATAAGCCTATAAAACATAATAACAGTAAGTGTGAGAGTTTATTTTTCACTCGCTGTGACAGAATACATTTGCAGCCCTGCCTTTTCAAACAGGAGGTTTTAGATGCATTCCTCATAGCCATCTCCTGATGTTGGAAAAGTGCAACGAATTTAATATGGTTACGGAAAACTGAAGTGAAATGTTCTAGACTAATTTGAATTTGTACATGTGGTTGGTAAAGCACACTTTTTTTCATCTTTTTTAAATTGAGTCTTTGGTCTAATGCCAATACTATTGCAGAAAATCCATTAGTATACCAGCACTCGTCATTATCAACAAATTCATACAGACTGATGTAAAATAAATAGATCCAACACTTGCATCTTGATCAGCACTGACAAAAGTAATGGCCATGGTGACCACTATGTTACCTTTAAACGGATCCCTGCCTTATTGTTCGGTTTGTTTTTCTAGACAATGTCCATTTCCAGCAGGCAGCAGAGATCTCAGAAGCTCTGGTTGAGGAGCAGGTGGACTTTGAGGCCATGGTGAGCAACTTGGGAAATGCAACAGACAATTGCGGGACCAATGTCATGAAACAGTCATACATATAATCCTTTCTTCTTTCAGTGGTACACAGACAAGGATCATGGGCTCGCTGGCACTGCCAATCAACATGTCTATACCCACATGACTCACTTTCTACTCAGGTGCTTTGCATAAAACCAAAATCTGTTTTTATTTTCTATGAATAAAGATATGCAAAAAAATACATGTAAACTCATTTAGTACTGGAAAATTAATGGGTGCAAAGCTGTCCCAGTTCTCATGTTATTCTGTGTCTATGAGAGCTTGTTTTAGATATGTTCATTTAGATTAAAAAAGCTCTGAATTAACAACAAATGTCTTGCTCACTGTTATTTTATTAAACCACAGTGTTTCAGTCCAACTGACCTTCCTCAGGTATAAAAAACAATCTGATACGTTGTAATTTAATAAAATAACGGTAAGTCAAACAGTAATATGTAATATGTAATATGTTCTTTTAAAAATATCAGTCTCTTCAAGAATTAAAGCTGATATGGTTCCTTGTAAAACCTATATGTGAAAAGATGATTTTTCTAGAAATGTATTAACTGTACATTTATTGTTTAAAAGGTCATTTCATGGCCAGTAGTAAAAGTATAATAATGCAAAGAATGAAATGGGAACTGAGTGTAATGGAATGTTTTAGTGAACCTAAACTGCTTGGACATCTAAAATTTCTACAGCATTGTATTAAGCATAGACACATCAAAGTGATTTGATACAGTTTTATGACATTTGTAAAACTGTTAATGGAGTTTTTTCTAATGTAATAAATAATCAACAATGAGGAAAAAATAGCTTCTTTCTTCACTTTCAATTTTAAGGGATATTTAAAGTATGGTGTCATTAGTGGGTTGGGTGTAGCTCAGGTGAAAAAGCAGGTCATCTACTAATCAGTTGGTTGTTGTTTTGATCCCTGCTTCAACTTCCATGTAAAGTATTTGTGCCAGTGTTCAACTGTCTGGTGCTAGACGTGCACCATGTGACAACCAGTCAGTTCTAATGCAAAAACAAGAGGCATAACTCAAGCCTATGAGTAGACGGCATGAAACAGATATTCTTAGTCATCTAGTTAAACTGATTTTTGCAAGATAACAATGTCACGTTAGCGCTTTAAGGATATATTAAATATCAACCTCAAACTGGAGCAAAGAATTTCTCCAACAAAAGGCCAAAGAAAAAAACCCAACCCTAAATATACCCTTTATTGCTACTGTACCTAGTAGAATCTAGGGCTGATTTTAAAAAATCTGTCATTTAATAATACAAGACATTATGGCTCCATGGTGTTGTGGTCAACACATTTGCATTTCATGTTGAAGATCCCTGGCTTGAGACTGAAATGAGACATATGTTCAGCCTCGGGGGGGTCCCAAACTAGTGTACCTGTGTTAGTGGGAGTTTTTCGTCAAAGACATCTGATTTAAATATATGTCATATCAAACAGTTGGATACATGTAGTATCGTAACTCTTGGGGGGAAAAGTCTCAGTGATGAAATAGTAATACGATACCTGAAGTTTTCTTGTCCCTTTGTAAAAATCTGTGACACTATATGAAGACAGTCTTGTTGATTTTCTCCCTCATTATAAAGACCCAGTTGATACTGAGTAGTCTCGTCCATTCAATGCCTCTTTGGGATTCCTTGACCCCTCCTGATCCAGCCGTGGATCCACAGCACAAGGAAAATCTAAATATGGGCAAGAGGGCTGTCAATAAGCTTATGTTTAAATCCAGCACCTGAATAATATTTCTGGATGTCAGTGCTCTAAAAAAATTAGTTATTTCATGATCAATATTCAATGTCACAAAAAAGTCAGCAAAATGTAGTGTCAAAGTGAAAAGTTCCAGCCCTGATCCTGTACTGATAAACCTTAATTTCCAGCAAATTAAATATCTGGTCTATGTGTGGCAGTCATGTAGCATCACCCACCTGTATGCATGTATTTATTATTGAATAGTCAGCTTGGTTAAACAGAGATAACTGCAACTGATGCAAAAAAGGGGGGAGAGAGAGATTTCCGATCTTTTGATTCTGAACGGAAGAATCCACAACCTCCTTCCAGTTATGACGCCACAAATATTGCTTCCGATCACGATGACACAGTAGCACATTAAAGCATCTCCCCAACTTTCTGTTTGACAGGATGAGCTGCGGTTGTTTGACCTTAACACTGAAGGACCAGCTGGCATCACGCTTGACTGGCACCTTTCCTTCATGAGCAAACGGTCAGCTCATCTATTCAGTCAACAGGCCCCGTGTGTAATGGGTGTGTCTAATAGGTTTAGAGTAATAGGTGGAACTGTTACTCTAAGAGTGGGAAAAAGACCCACCTATGCAGCTCTTCTTTCAATATATAAGGCTGCAAAGTGAGAGAGGGCGGTTAGATGCAGACACCAGCAATAAGCAGTGGAACTAACAGCGGGTGTTTGGAAAGAAAGAAGAAAAGGTGAGTTGTATCTTGTTGCAGTGGAGAAGGTATTTTACCTTTAGCCATCAAGTTCTTTTTTCGTTTTTTTTTCTGGGTGGGGGAAATGTTGTTTCTGTGCTTGGTTGAATGTTTTATTTCTTTTTTTGTGTGTTGTCCCCTGTTACAGGTCACCACCATGAAAAGCATTCACTCCCTGGCTGGCATCCTCCTGGTCCTCGGCTTTGTTCAGAGCAGTTGGCAGGTTCCTCTGCGTGATGCTGATGACAGCTTAAGGTACAATGAAACGCTTCTTTAACATAAAGCTGTTTTTAGCACCCTTGTGTTACTCTTGTGACTAAATCACAAGAACAATTCCATTCAATTTTATCTATATAGCACAGATTCACAACAGCAGTTATACTGTAAGGTAAAGACCCTACAATGATTAAATACAGTAGTCGTGTATAAAAAAACAGAGAGGGAAAAGAAATGCTTAGTGCATTATGGGAAGCCCCCCAGTATCCTGAGCCTATTGAAACATAATTCAGAGCTAGGTCAAGGTCACCTGATCCAACCCTAACTATAAACTACATCAAAAAGAAAGGCTCTGCTAGGTGAAGGCTCTCTTCTAAAAACTCTAGGAACCACAAATAAGCCTGCTGTCTGAGAGTGACATGCACTGTTAGAATAAAAAGGTACTATAAGGGCTTTAAGATATAATGATGACTGATTATTCATTTATTTTGTATATGAGAAAACGTTTCTCCAAGTGAATTAAAAAACAAGAAAAAGCTTTAAAGACTATGTTGAAATGCAATTAAAAACTGTTTTTTATTGCAGTGTATTCCTACATGACCTGATACTGACACATAGAACCTATGGCTGATTAACCTTTTAGTGATACATAATGTAGGATTAAAGGGAAGGACAAAGGATACATGTACTATATATGACAATGCTAAGTTTAAGAATCAAGTGCTGCCTTTCGGTTCCCCTTTCTTTTACTTCTCTTTTTTATACCCCTAGTGTTCCTAGAGATTTATATAGATATGTAGAGTTATGATTTGCTATGGAAAACACTTCAGTGGTACCTACTTTGCTCTCCCTTGCAGTTTTGAGTCAGACAACACATTAAATGACGAGCCTGTGGAGTTGTCAAGCATGAAGAGACACTCAGAGGGAACTTTCTCAAATGACTACAGTAAATATCTGGAGGACAGGAAAGCACAGGACTTTGTTCGGTGGCTGATGAACAACAAGAGGAGTGGGTCAGTGTGAAAACACTCAATTTGTGATAAAAGATACTAGAACTGATCTTTTGAGGTAGCTAAGGAAACTAGCTGAGTAGTGTTCAATTGTACAAGTGAAACACGTAATACAAAACAGTGCTTAAAGTAGCAGCAGTAAAGGAGTGTGTGTATGCAAGAACAGCAGCCTAACATGTCATGTATTTATATACATTTTGGTTCTCAAACTAGGGGCCTGGCCCTTCCAAAGCCTCTGCAGATAAATCAGAGGGGTCATAAGAATAATAATAAAAGAGCCATTTCTCTATTTGCCTGTCTATTGGCCTCCTTAGGCCTTAAACAGCTCATTTCCAAAGCATCTGACACAGGTGCCCAGCAAGCCACACATTTTGTGAGGAATTCAGAGCTAGTCTTTAGTGAGTTGATCTTTTATATTTGTAAATGTAAAATCTTACATTTAAAAGCACTGCAGTGTAAATATAAGGTACCTCACATAAGAACACGCCTTTATAATTGACTCATATGTTCCATATTATAGTATAAAAAAGACATATATCAAGTGGTCCGTCTCTGTGTTTTTTAGTGCTGCGGAGAAGCGACATGCAGATGGCACCTTCACCAGCGATGTAAGCTCCTTCCTCAAAGACCAGGCAATCAAAGACTTTGTTGCCAATCTCAAGTCTGGACAAGTCCAAAGAGAGTAGGCCGCCCTCCTTTTCTTCGCGTGCATCTCCTCCTACAATACCCAAACCTTCTAAAATGGCCTGCTTGTGTCTGATTCCACCATGATGGGGAGAGCAAAACAGAGAACTCGAGCTAATCAGCTGATTCTTCTTGCTTCTTCAACCTTTTTCCCCCTTTCCACTGCTTTTTTTTTCTTAGTGTTTCTTGTGATTGTGCCAAAATAAATCACCTGAACTTTTCCACTGTGTTGATCATATCTTACTCACACTGTGCAATGAGACATGAACCATGCAAATAGACAATGAAGCAGTTAGGAAATGATTACACCACAACAATCTTTTCACTTATGATGAAAATAATCACATGAAAAACTGATGATTTTTCCAGTGCAGATCAAATTTTACAGCTAAATTGTCAGGTTTCTGTACTGTGGGGTTACTGACCCTTAGGGGGCAGTGTTTACATTGTGTGCCTGTGTACATACTCAGATCTGAAATGGAAAGATGGGGTGAAAGATTCAGCAAGAGGCACGTAGATGGAAGCTTCACCAGCGATGTGAACAAGGTGCTGGATTCCATGGCTGCCAAGGAATATTTACTCTGGGTCATGACCTCCAAGCCTTCAGGAGAAAGGTAACATCAAATCATCATGGCTGATTCGTATATATGCTAGAGGTTAGAGGTCGTTTTTATTGACTGAGCACTGGCGTGATTGTAATTTTCTTTCTTTTCAGTAAAAGACAGGCAGATGAATGAGAGTCTGCTCCAGGTCGCTCCCTGCATGCTGCAAACAAAGCCATACACAGGAGGAATTGAAAGCCATACTGCTTTGCATGATGTAATGTCAAAACTATATTTAAGTTTTTCTTTTTTACTTTTTTGTGAATGTAAGGCAAAGACACAAAACATATAAAATACTCTTCCGTAGAATTTACAGTACACAAAAGAAGAAATTCAATTTTACAATTTTAAATTATTTTCTATATTTTTAACATGAACACAAAAACGCTCAATCTCAGGTAGGCCTATGGAAAGCACATCTAGCTTATGATTGTCATTATATATTAATATTCTGCTCTGCAAAATAAAGTTTTCAGTCACAGTTTTTTCAGCTTCAGTCCTGTTTTATATTACAAAGATGAACTTCATAGAAATGTATAGATATGTGGTTGAAGAAGGATCTGGATTATTTATGTAAACATGCACTGGTAAATGCTGCAAAACATATGTATTTAAAGGTTAATTAAGTAAAATTATATAAAAATATTCAGACAAAAACACTTTACAAGTATTGTAATTGTTATAATACTGAACTAGAACATAAAATGACACATTTAGAGAGCTTATTTTTTCCAAGGAACAGTCCAACCTGCAAAACCATTTTTTAAAACTGAACAGAAAAACAGTCAGAACAATGAAAGGCATGAAGAAGTGGTTTAATCTGTAATAATACTTGATTTGTGTAAGCTCGTAAAAGCTGTATATTTTGTACACTTCAAAATCTTAATATGTAAAGAAAGTATAAGGATAATTGTGTCTGCGAAAACTGTTGGAATTAAAAGAAAACAGTAGCTCAAGTATCAAAATTGGTTAACACAGTGTAACGATGCAGAACATCCCCAAACCCAGCCTCATAACAGAAGACGGTGCTACTCTGGTCAATTAAAACAGGAAACAAAGGCTAAATTTCACACGGGCTCGCCAAAATTAGACAACAGAAGACTGGAAAAAACATTGACTGATGAATCTTGATTTCTGCTCTAACATTTGGATGGTAGTGTCAGAATTAGATGTAAACATGAAAGTATGGATCCATAGTGCCTTTGCCACTTTGTGTCCCTTAGTACAAATTTAGGATCACTCAACTGCCAGAGCAAATCTGAGTACTGTGTTCATCTTTTTATGGCCACAATGTAGCCATCTTCTTATGGCTGCTTCCACCATCTACCGTGTCAATATGGACCAAGCACCCTGAGGAATTTTTTCAATCACAAGGAAGTGAGGCAGTTCTGAAGGCAACACAGGGTGTAACACTGTTCCAGCAAGGTGTAAACGACTGAAGTGACTGGTAAGTGGATTGCTCATATTAGGGGGGGGCTTGCTTAGCTAACAGCTTAATAATCAAATTCCAAAGAATTTTTTTTTTGTCTTCGCCATTATTAATGTGTTTCACAGACTTAATACCTTTACCACTTCTGTTACCATGAATTTATTATTTATTTACCACACATGCCATGCAAGCAATAAGTAGTAATCTATTGGTAGCGCAGGGTTGTCTTTACTGTATGTCTCCCTTTCAGGTCAAAAATATGGTGCTCCAAAGGTCAAAGACGGAGAAAAGGACTGGGCAAAGGACAATACTGAAACACATTCAAATGTCCTTGAGGTGCTACTTACTGACCTTTAACATCCATGTGGGCAAGGAGCTGGGGTGCCGAAGCCATTATCAGTTTCAAATTTGTTATCGATTCTCACCGGGATCTCATTGACTTGCTTTAAGAGTCACCACTATTGCTAAGCATCATATCCAAGCAGCACATCGAATATCAACATTCATGCAAATTAACTGTGGTCAAATGCTTGTGCATGTTGAAGGTATTTCCCCTCTTTGTTGTGATCTGTGATTAGGTCATTACTCACACTGTACTAGACAAGTCTAGTACAACCTTCCCAACCTTTTGGAGCCACGGCACATATTTCACATTAGAAAAATCACACGACACACCACCAAACAAAAATGTCACAAAAAAGAATATTTTTTTCCCGATGCATCAGGCATAGCAGAATTGGCTCCGTTTGTCCCCAGTATATCTTTTTTGCTTTCTTCTGACCACTACTCAATTCAATTCAATTCAATTTTATTTATATAGCGCCAAATCACAACAAAAGTCGCCTCAAGGCGCTTTATATTGTACAGTAGATAGCACAATAATAAATACAGAGAAAAACCCAACAATCATATGACCCCCTATGAGCAAGCACTTTGGCGACAGTGGGAAGGAAAAACTCCCTTTTAACAGGAAGAAACCTCCGGCAGAACCAGGCTCAGGGAGGGGCGGCCATCTGCTGCGACCGGTTGGGGTGAAAGAAGGAAAACAGGATGAAAGACATGCTGTGGAAGAGAGACAGAGATTAATAACAGATATGATTCGATGCAGAGAGGTCTATTAGCACATAGTGAGTGAGAAAGGTGACTGGAAGGGAAAAACTCAATGCATCATGGGAATCCCCGGCAGCCTACGTCTATTGCAGCATAACTAAGGGAGGATTCAGGGTCACCTGGTCCAGCCCTAACTATATGCTTTAGCAAAAAGGAAAGTTTTAAGCCTAATCTTGAAAGTAGAGATAGTGTCTGTCTCCCGAATCCAAACTGGAAGTTGGTTCCACAGAAGAGGGGCCTGAAAACTGAAGGCTCTGCCTCCCATTCTACTTTTAAATACTCTAGGAACAACAAGTAGGCCTGCAGTGCAAGAGCGAAGTGCTCTAATAGGGTGATATGGTACTACAAGGTCATTAAGATAAGATGGGGCCTGATTATTTAAGACCTTGTATGTGAGGAGCAGGATTTTGAATTCAATTCTGGATTTAACAGGAAGCCAATGAAGGGAAGCCAAAACAGGAGAAATATGCTCTCTCTTTCTAGTCCCTGTCAGTACTCTTGCTGCAGCATTTTGGATTAGCTGAAGGCTTTTCAGCGAGTTTTTAGGACATCCTGATAATAGTGAATTACAGTAGTCCAGCCTGGAAGTAATAAATGCATGAACTAGTTTTTCAGCATCACTCTGAGACAGGATATTTCTAATTTTAGAGATGTTGCGCAAATGGAAGAAAGCAGTCTTACATATTTGTTTAATATGTGCGTTGAAGGACATGTCCTGGTCAAAAATGACTCCAAGGTTTCTCACAGTGTTACTGGAGGCCAAGGTAATGCCATCCAGAGTAAGAATCTGCTTAGATACCATATTTCTAAGATTTTCAGGGCCGAGTACAATAACCTCAGTTTTATCTGAATTAAGAAGCAGAAAGTTAGCGGCCATCCAGGTCTTTATGTCTTTAAGACATTCCTGCAGTTTAACTAATTGGTGTGTGTTACCTGGCTTCATGGATAGATAGAGCTGCGTGTCATCTGCATAGCAGTGAAAATTTATGCTATGTCTTCTAATGATGTTGCCTAGGGGAAGCATGTATAATGTAAATAGAATTGGTCCTAGCACTGAACCCTGTGGAACACCATAATTGACCTTAGTGTCTGAAGAGGACTCTCCATTTACATGTACAAATTGGAGTCTATTAGATAGATATGATACAAACCACTGCAGTGCAGTACCTGTAATACCTACAGCATGTTCTAATCGCTCTAATAGGATATTATGGTCAACAGTATCGAATGCAGCACTGAGGTCTAGCAGGACAAGCACAGAGATGAGTCCACTGTCAGAGGCCATAAGAAGATCATTTGTAACCTTCACTAAAGCTGTTTCTGTGCTGTGCTGAGCTCTGAAACCTGACTGAAACGCTTCAAATAAGCCATTCCTCTGCAGATGATCAGTTAGCTGTTTGACAACTACTCTTTCAAGGATTTTTGATATGAAAGGAAGGTTGGAGATTGGCCTATAATTAGCTAAGACAGCTGGGTCTAGAGATGGCTTTTTGAGTAAAGGTTTAACTACAGCCACCTTGAAGGCCTGTGGTACATAGCCGATTATTAGAGATAGGTTGATCATATTTAAGATTGAAGCATTAATTAATGGCAGGACTTCTTTGAGCAGTTTTGTAGGAATGGGGTCTAAAAGACACGTTGATGGTTTGGAGGAATTAATTATTGAAGTTAACTCAGAAAGATCAATTGGAGAAAAAGAGTCTAACTTAACATTGATGGTACTAAGAGTAGCTGTAGATGATATTACATCTGTGGGATGATTATTGGTAATTTTTTCTCTAATGATAAAAATTTTATTTGTGAAGAAGTTCATGAAGTCATTACTAGTTAACGTTAAAGGGATGGTTGGCTCAGTAGAGCTCTGACTTTTTGTCAGCCTGGCTACAGTGCTGAAGAGAAACCTGGGGTTGTTCTTATTTTCTTCAATCAGTGACGAATAGTAAGATGTTCTGGCTTTGCGGAGGGCTTTCTTATAAAGCAGCAAACTATTTCTCCAGGCTAAATGATGATCCTCTAAATTTGTGACACGCCATTTCCTCTCCAGCTTACGAGTTATCTGCTTTAGGCTACGTGTTTGAGAATTATACCACGGAGTCAGGGACTTTGGATTTGAGGCCTTAGTTTTCACAGGAGCTACAGTATCCAGAGTCGTACGTAGTGAGGAGGTAAAATTATTAACAAGATAATCGACCTCTGTTGGAGTAGCGTTCAGATAGCTGCTCTGCTCTATGTTGGTACAGGGCATTGAAGATGATAACAGTGGGTGGATTATATTCTTAAACTTAGTTACAGCACTTTCAGAAAGACATCTACTTTGATAAAGTCTACTCTCCACTGCTGTGTAATCAATTATTGTAAATGTAAATGTTATCAGGAAATGATCAGACAGCAGAGGGTTTTCAGGAAACACTGTTAAATGTTCAGTTTCTATGCCATATGTTAAAACAAGATCTAGAGTGTGATTAAAGTGGTGGGTGGGTTCTTTTACATTTTGAGAGAAGCCAATTGAGTCTAATAACAGATTAAATGCCATGTTGAGGCTGTCATTTTTAGCATCTACATGGATGTTAAAATCACCCACAATAATTATTTTATCTGAGCTGAGCACTAAATCAGATAAAAAGTCTGAGAAATCAGAGAGAAACTCTGTGTAAGGCCCAGGTGGACGATAGATGATAACAAGTAAGACTGGTTTCTGAGTTTTACAGCTGGGGTGGACAAGGTTAAGCATCAGGCTTTCAAATGAATTAAAAGTCTGTCTTGGTCTTTCGTTAATTAATAGGCTGGTGTGAAAAATTGCTGCCACACCGCCCCTCGGCCTGTGCTTCGAGATTTCTGGTAGTTAGAATGACTCGGGGGTGTTGATTCATTTAAACTAACATACTCATCCGGCTGCAACCAGGTTTCTGTAAGGCAGAGTAAATCGATTTGTTGATCAATTATTAAGTCATGTACTAACAGAGACTTGGAGGAGAGAGACCTAATATTTAATAATCCACATTTCACTGTTTTACTCTTTGGTTCAGATGTGGATACTGTATTGTTCTTTCTTTGTGATTTTTTATGTTTAAGTTGTTTATTGCTGGTTTTTGGTTTGTTTTTTGTCTTTTTGGGAGCTGACACAGTCTCAATGGAGATGGGTTTTTGGGGGGGTAGCAGGAGGAGAGAAGCTGCAGAGAGGCGTGTAAGACTGCAACTCTGCTTCCTGGTCCCAACTCTGGATAGTCATATTTTGGGGGGTTTAATAAATTTGTCCATATTTCTAGAAATGAGAGCTGCTCCGTCCAAAGTGGGATGGATGCCGTCTCTCCTAACAAGACCAGGTTTCCTCCAGAAGGTTTGCCAATTATCTATGAAGCCCACATCGTTTCTGGGACACCACTCAGACAGCCAGCAATTTAAGGAGAACATGCGGCTAAACATGTCACTCCTGGTCTGATTGGGGAGGGGACCAGAGAAAACTACAGAGTCCGACATTGTTTTGGCAAAGTTACACACCGATTCAATATTGATTTTAGTGACCTCCGATTGGCGTAACCGGGTGTCATTACTGCCGACGTGAATTATGATCTTACTGTATTTACGTTTACCCTTAGCCAGCAGTTTTAAATTTCCTTCAATGTCGCCTGCTCTGGCCCCTGGAAGACAATTGACTATGGTTGCCGGTGTCTCTAGCTTCACATGTCTGAGAACAGAATCACCAATTACCAGAGTTTGACCCCCGGCGGGTGTGTCGCCGAGTGGGGAAAAACGGTTAGACACATGAACAGGTTGGTGGTGTACCTGGGGCTTCAGTTTAAGACTATGCTTCCTCCTCACCGTCACCCAGCCGCCCTCTTTCCCCAGCTGCTTGGGGTCTGCCGGGGAACAGCTAGCGGGGCCTACGCTATCTTCGGCTGCACCAGCTACAGGGGCCTGGCTAGCTACGGGTGAATGAAGGGTGCGAAGCCGAGTCTCCAATTCAGTAATCCTGGCCTCCAGAGCTGCAAATATGCTACATTTATTACAGGTATCATTACTGCTAAAGGAGGCCGAGGAGTAACTAAACATCTGACACAATGAGCAGGAAAGTGCAGGAGGGACAGGTGAAGTAGCCATGGTGCTAACGAGTCGGCTACGAGCTAAGCTAAGCTAGCGAAACAGTAAAGAGACAGTGAGTGAATACTTTGGCTATAAATTAGGTAGTGAGTACACAGAAAGGGTGATTCAGATGAAGCACGTTAAGATTATACTATGAAAAAGGGATGTATCAAAAGATTTAAATTAAATTGCTAAGCAGAAAAGCTACTCAGAAACACCACTGTGTTTGAGCAGGAACCACTGTGTTTGAGCAGGAACAGGAAGTGATACTCTACCACAAAGCGAGCGAACACCAAGTGACAGCGCCACCAAGTGACTCCTCATGCTAGGGCTACTCATGCTAGGGCCTCCCCTGGGTCAGAGTTTTCTCCAGGAACCAGGTCAGACTGACTACTTTTGAAATATTTATCTATTGCTATTAGGCGCTGCGTCGTCTCACAGCATGACTATCACCATTTCTTCTCCGTCTTCTTCTGTTTTACTGGCAGTTGGCAACCCATTTAATCAGCGCCCTCCACTGTAAGAGAATGTAATTGTTCTGCCCGTTACTCACATAGCATAGAGTAATAATCAGGTGGAACAGATAATCTTCAACGGCACACCTGATCATATCTCATGGCACACCTATGTGTGGCAGCACAGTGGTTGGGAAACACTGGTCTAGTAAATAAGTAGGATGCAGTATTTTATTAATTACTCCCAGGAGAGAGTAATTTGTTGCAATGTAACCACTTGTAATATAACTACCTGTTATATTACTTTCTCTTTTCTCTCTAAAATGACCTGAAACTCAGTGTCACACATTTACCAGTTAGCTATATAAACCTCAGGCTCCATTCCCAACATACCAATACAAATTTCTGTCCTAATGAGGACACACATACAATTTTTCCGTTAGTATTTCGGCATGAACACAAAGCTGAAAACATAAAGAAAGTTGAAAACTAGCCCACAGCAAGTGAATCTCAGGTTAATTAATTAAAATTAAATAAGTATAATATAAATATAATAAGTATAAGACAACAGAGAAAATACAAACAGTCCTGCAGTTTAATGTCTTTATTTACTCTTTCTCTTTCTCTCTCTCATTCTCATTAAACAATTGAAGAATGAACTGATTGTTTATACAGGTGACTTAAATTATCTAACAGAAAGTGCACAGCTATTACTACCAATTTTAAGGCAGAATTCCACACAGAAGTGGTCAAAATATTTGATACAGTTATTATTTTGACCCATTATTAGTTTCTCTAATCAAATCATCTAAGAACCATCAGTTAGACAATGGGAAAATAACATCTACAAGAAAAATCTGAATCGAACACTGACTTAATGCTAGTAATATATAAGTAACATTTTACATGAATAAAATATTTTATATATTATACATTGTTAAGACTCTTTACTGTTATTACATGTTGCCCTTCCCAGAAAAAAAAGGTATTATTGCATTTCTAGAACCATAGTCCTGCAGCAAGACAGTCAGTTTTTCACCAGCATGCAGGTGTTTGGTTTTTTTAAAAGAAATAATTAGCTTCAGATGTTAACACACTGAGGGTCATTTGGAGAGGAGATTACATGTCCATGGATGACACTTACTGACAAGATGATGAAGAGAATGCAGGTGGAAAACATGGCGCTTTACTGTACAGTCGCTCAAGAGTTCATCATTGTCCAATTTGAGGAAAAAAAGTCAATACATACAAAAATTTCCCAATCTATGTTACCATGCTAAATGTAATTTCCCAAAAGGTTACCCTCCCACCCTCTCCCCAAAAAATAATAATGTCACCAAAAGAAATCCGAAAATATTTCAATTTTTTTTATTTAATTGCTTTATTTCTGAGAGTCAGATTAAATGATAGATATGTCTATTCCAGTGAATGATTAATATGCCGCAATCACTAGCAAGTAATAGTGACACCAATCAAAAATATTATTTTTACACTTCATATTATAACGGACTGGATTACAAGTTAGTTTGACTGTTGTCTAATCGGTGTTATTATGTGTTATTATTATGTTCAGAATTGCCACTCAGTTATGGCATAGTTGCTACACACCTGCAGCCATGTGATTTACTGATTGTCCTTGAAGGTGTAATAGTCTAGTGGCTGTAAAGCCTGTCAATTATATCAGCTATCTATGACAGAGAGTCTGTCAGAGAACATTCTTGTGGTTGGCTGAGAGTGTTTGGGGGGTGGGAGTTAGAGAGTGTGTGTTGTGTGTGTATGCGGAAGAAAGGAGTGCGAGTTCGGGAGGAGAGTGTCGCTACCAACATCTGGATAAGAAAATTAGTAAAGATATTGACCGTATGCTCTTTAATTTTATATGGAAAAACTGTACGCATTATATTAGAAAAACTGTTGTGATGAATAAGTACGAGTCAGGTGGGCTTAACGTCTTAGACTTTTCTACTTTAAATAACACTTTCAAAATTAATTGGGCTAAACATTTTCTTAAAAACCCTACCTCTATCTGGAACTTTATACCATATCATATTTTCTCTCGTTTTGGTGGCTTTAATTTTATTTTAAATTGTAATTACAATGTTGAGAAACTCCTGTAAAACTTTCATCCTTCCCTAAGCAAGTCCTCTTAGCGTGGACCCTCATTTATAAACACAACTTCTCACCTCACAAATACCTTATCTGGAACAACAGAGACATTTTATTTAAAAATAAATCACTTTTCCTGGAGACTTGGGTCCAAAATGGGATCCTATTGGTGGCTCAGCTGGTTAATAAAGAGGGACAACTACTTACTTACAACGACTTCATTGCACTATATAATTTTCCAATCAGTGTTCAGGAATTCTCAATGGTGCTTGGTGCCATACCCTCAGGGACTCTAATGTTATATAAAAACACTGACAGCTCAATATCTACCTCAGTCACTCTCCCTGATCCAGCTGAGTCACCAATAGGAAAAATCTGCTTTTCACAGGAACTTGGTAACAGCAATAAGAGAATACGTAGTTTATTCCAAGAAGATGTCGTCTCTCTCCCATATGTAATATCTTACTGGAACCGATATGTTCCAGATATCAAGTGGAAGACAGTCTGGATGATCCCCCATAAATATTTGATTGTAAATAAAGTGAAGGAAGTCTCATTTAAAATTCTACATAAATGTTATCCAGCCAGTCACTACATGGTAAAATTTAAAAGAGACATAAATACTAACTGTACTTTCTGTGGGGATCATCCAGAAACTGTGACACATCTTTTTTGGTACTGTTCTTTTACACAGAGATTCTGGAAGGAATTTAGCAGTTTTGTTATTGTCCATATTTTAAGGGAATTTTCTTTACGATGGGAAAATGTTTTATTCTGTTTCTTTAAGTTCCCCAAGAGGAATGATAAATGTTTTTTTGTGATAAATTTGTTAATACTTTTAGCTAAATTTTTTATCCATAAATGTAAGTTTACTAACAAAACACCATATTTCTGTCATTTTTTTAAGGATGTGGAAATGTATATACAATCAATATCAGACTCTACCAACAAAAAGGCTCTCAAAACAATATATATCTGTGAATTTTTGCGTGTATTCTTGTAACTTTTTACCCCTGGCTTTGTGTGTTCATGTTCTGTTGTTTTGTATACTTCATCTGTTCGTATGTTGTATACTCATTGTTTGTTAAATAAAGTTTAACAAAAAAAAAAAAAAAAAAAAAGAGTGTCGCTTGTCGCTACCCGATCCGTACCGGAAACCCGATCGGTACCCCGCATGCGCGAATGTTTCCGGTACGGATTGGGTAGTGACAGTCGCTACCCGATCCGTAACCAAACATAATTTCACTCCACATAATAGCCCAATTTGGAACAATAGATATATACTAATGAACAGAAAATCTATTTTTATTCAAGATTGGTTATCAAAAGGTGTTTGGGCAATTGCCCATTTTGTAGATAAGGAAGGACATGTTCTAGAACATCAAGATTTTTGCCAAAAGTTTAATATCTAATGTTCTAAAAGTAAATTTAATCGGGTTATAAAATCCATAGCACTGTCACTTATAATAACATAGTTGTAAATGATATAATATATTCTGACATCTCCCCCAAGTTAAGGCAATTATATATAGATGATATTCGATTTTGTGATGTTAAATGCAATAATAAGTTTCTAAGATCTTCATTAAGGAGTCTTTATTCTCCAAATTTACTTAGACGTAATTACATATTAAAAGATTTCCAAAGGGAAGAAATTGAAAAAATAAGAATTGATTATATCACCTTCCCTATCCCTCCTAAAGCGAAAGAAGTCCAATTTAAAATTTTGAATAAAATTTACCCGACACATAGACTCCTTGGTGATAGATTCAAAATAGAAACTGGTAATTGTGTATTTTGTGAAACAGAAGAGGAGCATTTGGACCATCTATTCTTTTTGTGCAGTTTTATACAAATATTTTGGTTGGATTTTCATACCTGGCTTTATTCCAGTGGGATTCAAATTACCCCATTTACCTTAAATATGATAATGTTTGGAGTGTTTTTGAAAGAAAAGAAAGCTAATTATGGTGTTAATGTGTTATTAATTTTGTGCAAGCAATTTATACATAAATGTCGTTTTTTTAAGACCAAACCAACACTAGCTTACTGGAAAAACGACTTAAAACTGTTGGTTAATTCTTTGACTTTAGTTAAAAAGAAAAAGGCTGCTTTTTTTGTTTCCTTTGTAGAAGATTTTGATTTAGTGAGTTAATAATCTGTTAAATTATGTGACCCCATCTTTATATTTTCTTTTTCCTATGTATGAAAGTTAATTTGTAAGGAAAGCTTATTCTCTGAATGTGTAATGTATGGTGCATTTTGTTTGTATGTTATCTATACTAATAAAGTTTAAAAAAAAAAAAAACGATCCGTAACGGAAACCCGATCGGTACCCCGCATGCGCGAAAGGTTTCGACTTCCGGTCGAAGCGTTTTACGATAGTTACGGGTCAGCGTATCCGTTAAGATGTTAAGAATAATAAGTATCTCTTAAAATGTTTCCATTAATTAAACATTTCAATATAATGTAGACAAAAACGAAAAATAAAAAGATAGTTACGGATCAGGACTCCCCGATCCTTACTGCGCATGTGCAAAGTCGGACCGTACAAATCGGGTCTACCCGATCCATACCGCGCATGTGCAGGGGTTTTCTTCTTCTTCTGTTCGTTTAATGGCAGTTTACTCCCCAGTGTAAGAGGATACTGCCACCTGCTGACCGAGCGAATGAACCTTATTGTAAACTGAATTAGCACCATTACAAACGTGTGTTAAATTTGATTTAGTGACAGTCGAGTGTGTTTATGCTTGTCTGTGTGGAGAGGATTGATTGGAATAGTGATGATGATGTCCGCTACCACTGTCGATTGTCAGTAAACACTTCATCTGGCTGATGAATCTTCACGTGACATATTACAAAGTCTGTATTATTAACTCTGTAATTAGGCGCCATTCTTATTTTACGGCATTGTAGTTCAATCGGGGAACGCTCTCTGTTGAGGAGAAAAGCATGAATTTGTTTGTATACGGATTATCCATTGTTTAAATGTCCCGGTAGTCGGAAAGGAGGCAGAGCTGCTGAGAAATGCTAGGAGCTAACTGGGCGCTAACCGTATCATTCAAATATATTGAATGTCGCAATGTTGGCAAAGAGAGGAAGTGACGTAAGATTTGTGCATGCGGGGTACCGATCGCGTTTCCGGTACGGATCGGGTAGCGATAGAGCCCAGGGTTTTTTTGTTATGATTCTAGAGAGAGCATTTTCCCAGTTTTTTTGACGTCCGCTATGGCCTACAGTAGCCTGTGTTACTGTTCTTAATAAACAGCCGGTAAACGGAATACCAGTCATCTCTGTCTTCTGTCGGAGGGACGCTGCAATAAGGAAATTAAGAAATAAGATATAAAGTGCCTGTTAGCAATTGTTTTCTTGGTTACTTTTAAACAAAGCAATGGAAGCTATTTCACCATTTACGCTGTCTATGCTAAGCTAAGTTAACTAGCTGCTGGATTTAGCTTCATATTTAGTCTCTTCATGTGACTCTCAAAAACAAATTTCAAAGTCAAATTTCTGGGGAGTTTCTTGGCAAATGCTTCATACTAGAGGAGAAGGAGACATTTATACCTGATAGGAATGGAAAAGACTGGGAAATGATGAGTGGTCACTGTCACAAAACATTTAGATATATTTAATATATAAAATGTATATTTAATGCTTCCAAAAAATTACTAGATTTGCTATATAGCCAACTCTTTTAGATACCAGTACTACAGATTTATATTGGCAAATATCTACTTTTTTTCAGTCTATTATGAGGTGCTAAATACAACAGCGGCATTAAATGCTCCACGGAGAATGTCGTGGAGTAAACAATGTTCCACATAGAATCAATTCTTTAGTGGGTCGCTGTAACCTTGTTAAAAGGACAACTTGTAGTTGTTGGAAAAATATAAAAACATACAAAATACAAATAAAATAAAGTTAAAAAATTCTTTAAAATTTTTCCGTAATTGGCCCATAGACACAGCAGTTACTGCAGGTGTCATAATTCTGGCATCCTTCGGTTGCTGGTATCACCAAACACTGATATACACAGAAAAGAAAAACACAGATGTGTCTCAGTTTCCTCTCATTAATACGGTTTCTAATAAATTTTCTTTGTTTCACACGACTTGCACATAGACTTACGTGACGAAAAAACACAGTGTAGCACAGTACAAAGGTGGCTGAGTGTGGCACGGTATACTGGTTGATTTACTGGTTGACAGCACAGTGGCTTTGCCAGTATGTGTCATCACAAACTTGTCTCCCTGTCCAAGCTCTTGTCATGCCTTCTCCGCTTGTGACGCTTTTCATTGCTTTTGGAACTGCATGGGGGGAAAAAGAAAATGTAAACCCAACAAAAATGATACAAAAAGAGAATTTCGGTGGCATGCATGCATGCAAATTTATCTCAAAAAGGTTCAGCAGTCTACCCTTAAAATATAGATTACAGTGACCAGTAAATTAGACCCAGTGCTATTAACTGTTTGTATTTAGCATGCCAAGGTCACATTTGACATCAAGAAAACATGAATGAATAACATGCACATACATCTTCCATCACCCAAATCATAATTTGCAGCACATATTCATCATGCAATAACACTTGAGACTCTCCATGCTGAAGGGGTCACCTCTGAACTGCTTACCTTTGGGATATCAGCTTCTGAGAGGTTAGGAAGGGGAGCTTAGGGGTGGGATGAAATGAGAAAGGCAGGCAGGAAATTCTATGTTAGTCTGCTCAGTGGGAAATCTACAAGGGCAGGACTGCTCCTAAACAAACATACTAGCATGTCAGCTTCTTGGAAAAAGTCAGTATTCCTGAATAATAAACACCTGTGCTTGCTGCTTTCACAACCTTAAGATCAGAAGCCTACTTATGATCTGGATCAACATCCAGTATTAGCTCTGTGTTGTATGGGAGATCTGGAAGTCTTAATAATGCAAATTTGCATTATTAATGCAAATAATGCAAATCTATTCTATTCTATTCTATTCTATTCTATTCAAATATGTGGCTAACCTTTTAGCACTTTGTTCCTTTTTAGCACTCTCAGCAGGGTTCACACTCTTCCACACATTCCCAAAGGACCCTTTGGACATCTCATCAGTGATGTTTACTGTTGCTGGGTCACTCCTTCAAACAAGCAGAGAAAAGGACATTATTTCATTGACTGTATGAGGTTTTCACTAAAGTAGCACAAGCACTTAAACCACACATACGTCTAAGCTAGAGCTAAGAATGAACTCAGAAATATCCGCATGTGTGAGTTTTGGTTGACGGACAAAACAGCTTAGGTAAAACACAAAACACAGAATAGAATTAAATATCCGAAAGACTTACTTGTAGTGTCCCTCAAGTGGCACTTGTACAATGCCTTCCTCCTCTGCAATAATGCTGTGTTCCTCCTGTGGGAAGAGAAAAATCTATTGCATTAGCCGAAATTTGAAGATCATCCAAGTCCTCTAAACAGTGCTCTCTTACTCCACCTCTTGTGCAGCATCTTCTAGTTTCTTCTTCTTCCACTCCGGCATCAGGTCATCCAGCCAGCTCAGCTCTCTCTTGGTGAAAATGAAGTCCAGCAACTTGCGAATAAACACTAGGGCCAAGACCTGGAACAAGAAAAACAGACTGATGTCAAGCCATCATATTCATTAGGTGCACAAACACACATGCATATACAAGCACACTTGGGTTACCATCATGGGGAAAACAATGGCAGCTTTAGAGGTCTTGATGACCCAGAGGAGGACCAAGCAGCTGAGCTGGATGATAGTAAAAAGATGGACCTTCCTCAAAGGGACGTGACGAAGGTAAATGAAGTCTGGCTGATGTTTGGCAGGCATGCCAAACAGCTTCAGACGGTCAAAGAACTGCACAGATACAAAGAAAAAATGAGAATTTTCCTTCAAAGCTTTTCTGGATTATTTGTTCCAAAAGAAAATACCATGGTCATGCTTTAGCTCACCTGAATACCTCTGAGTGAGGAAGCCCCCATGTAAAGAAAGACGCCATATAACACAGGCATGGGAATAAACTGCGTACAGACAGAAAAGCATTTCCAGTATGAGTAAAAACTTAGTCTTTCCTGTTAGATGGTGAACTTATTCATCCATGTCAGCGGTTACAGAAAACATTTCTCTTGTTTTGTTTGCTAGACATTATTAGCTGTAGTTCAGAAGGTAGAGCAGCTGATCAACTAATTAGAAGGTTGGTGGTTTGATCCCTGGCTGCTCCAGTCTGATATTTTTTTGCACTTTGCAACTGTGGCTACATTTCTATAAGAGCATGCTAGAGAAATGTAACCATGCAATCATATGGTTGTAATTCCTTAGCAATTATGATGTGATTTCATTCTAACTTAACCACTGTTTTGTAGACGTAGCTTGTGTCACTCTAAACACAACTGTTCACATAAGCCCTTTTTTTGTTAATGAAGCAAACACTGAGTTGAGCCAAATGCCCCCTTGCCAAGGTTGGTTGTCCATTCAGTCTGTATAATCTGATATGAAAGTAACCGCTGATTCTGTCATGGTCTGTGGAATACGCAGATCATACAGTATATTGAGGAATGTGATGACTCAAACACAGACCCGCAGAGGCAAGCTGGAGTAAACAAAAACAAAAGCAAGCATTTTATTTAGGCTGGTGGTCAAAGCACAAAATAAAGGTAAGACATAAAATACAAAAGGAAACCAAAAACTCTTGCTATGAGAAAGCTAGGTGACACAAGGGGAAGTTGACTGATGCTCTGACAATAGACAAAGGGAGACTGAGACAATATATACACAAGCAGGTGATTAGAAAAAGTAGAGACAACGCACAGTGGGGAAAAAACACAGCTGAATTGAATCTAACTAATGAGGCAAGGAAAGCAAAACGAAACGTAGCACACGCAAGATTAGACTGTCAAAATAAAACAGGAAGTATACATGCACACAGAGGCTAAGACACAAAACTTGACAGAGACAAAAGATAAACAAACATGGAGAGATGACAGACTTAAAGGAGATAAAAAAGGACATTACACAGAGAGATGACTAAAGTGAACAGAAAGGGATTGTTAAAGACATGAGTTTCAGGAGGTAGTTTGTTTGTTTTAGGCTTGTCACTGTCCACTTGTCTAATTTCCTCAAATATTTTGATGGACACACTAGAGATGTGACTAGTTTTCTGCTAAAAGCTCTTTGGGAGTCCCTTTGTTAATGCAAACAAATAGTCAAATGGTGAAATGTTTCATAGGTTCAACAAAATTACACAACATTATATGTTCTTGTAACGTGCCTAAAAATATTATTTAAAATAGGTCCTTTGAATAATTATCTGTTATTTTTTTATATATTGTTAAAAGTATTAAGAATTGAACAAATAAAAAGTATTTCTGAGATCCGGAAATCTCTACTAAGTATAGGTATAAGCAGGGGTGCACATAAGTGGTCCGCAGGTGCGCATTCCAGATAAGAAGTTGCAACGCACGTTTGCGTACATATAAAAGGCACTGTTTTTGTCCGCTAGAGTGGGATTTTCACTGCATATTCTGCACCACATCTCTGTGCGTTCATCATTTGTTTGAAGCCAGCTCACCTCCTGCAACCACTTTTCCGAGAATACGAGCTTCTTTTGCGGTTCGGACTCCTTCTGACATTTCTTTGGAGGTGGAGGAACAACAAAGTAATTGCTTAAAGGAGCTTGCTTCTTCAACATTATTTTGACAGCGAATGCGCACCTGCGGACCACTTATGTGCACCCCTGGGTATAAGTATAGGTGTTTATCCCCTACCTTCAGCACAGAGGTCATGAAGACGGAACAGCCCATCAGAGTAAAGATCATGAGGCCAGTGAAGCGCTGCTCTCGGATTCCCAAGAACTTGGGCTGCTCTCCAGGGGCCGAGCACTCTGACTCCAGCTTCAGGCTATTCACGTGGGAGATGGAGAGCACAGTGGCAGCCACGAACCATGGCAAGCCCATTACTGAGCACACACCAAGCATCACCCCCACCACAAACAGGTCCAGGTGATAGCCACAGCCTTTCTGTAGGGTTGGATCAAGGAAAGTGTGATTTAGATATTTAGATTTAGCTTACTGACCCATTTCAGAAAAAGCAAAGGTTAGATAACTAAAAAACAGCACACTGGGGCTTGTAGGAATTAATTGTATTGACCACATTTAAAATCACTTTGACACACCAATGTGAGCATATCCAATTAAATACCTTTAGTTTGTGTTCCTTCCTGTTGATGATGACGGCTGTGATCTGCTGGTCCATAAAGATGAGAATGGTGCAGAGCAGAGCAGGGATGAAGGTGATAATTGTGGTCCACCAGGGGTTGGGCCCCACAGGGTTGATAACCCAGCCACGATCATCCCTGGTTGGCTAGGGTAATGACAAAAAGAACATTTAATAAAAATGAGGAATTTGAAATGTTTAAATAAACGAAAATACATATTTCCTCTTTATTTCTAAATTTCTCTTCTGAGTCATTATTATTAGACTATTATTACATTTAATTAGGACGCTTTGATGTTCACTGCTAATATAAGTTATATATTTTCTGGATGTTTTTACACTAGTTTCCTTTTTGGCCAGGATCAGTGTCATTACTGGCAACATGCCGGATCCTACACAGGTTTCACAGGTAGTCCAATCCCTCGGATGGCACACCAATACCCACCATTGTCAGAAGGTTTATTGTATCTCCCAGCGCAGTCTCAAGAGAATGGAGGAGATTCCAGGAGACTGGAGTTAGTCTAGGATAGCTGGACAGGGCTGTAGAATTGGAGGTGCTACTTTTTGCAAGGAGGAATAGGAACAGGTGTATATGTCCTCATATCTGCCTCTCATATTTGAAGTCCGTCAGCAGACAATCCTCGTACCAATTCTGATTTCAATTTATATCTTATGTTACCCCTGGGTCATCTACTGAACAGTTTCAAGGACATCTTGTACCTTTGCTATGCTAATGATGCACAGCCGTACTTTTCAATTCAGTCTAACAACTTCAGCAGCCCCTCTAACATGGCTGTTGAATCTAAATCTAAACATTCTTATACAGTTATACTGTTATACTGTTATACTCTTATACTGTTTCATTTAAATGTTATGAAACTTTAACACAGAAAAATTGTGCAATACATTTTGATGTAAACAGCAGCATGTGTGAGATTCATGTGGACTTACTTTGAATTTGTTGGGAACCTGTAATTTAGGTGAGGGGATACCCAGGGCATAATCTACTAACACCATAGTGAGAATGGTAATGAAGACTGCAAAGTCGCTGATGATGGCCCGCACCTAAAGGAAACAAGACACACAATCTTTAGACAGAAGTATGTTACAAAAAGATAGATAGATAGATAGATAGATAGATAGATAGATAGATAGATAGATAGATAGATAGATAGATAGATAGATAGATAGATAGATAGAAAGAACTGGGCTGGGTTGAACATTTTAAGAATATTCTTTATGGTGTTTTTGGAACATTTGGTCTCTATAGCTTTATCTAGAATGAGAAACATTACTTCTTGTCTATATATTTTAAAGGGTCTCAGTATAATGGCTCAAGTTCTGTTTTGACAATGGGTTAGGCTTGTTTTCTTAAATTTAATTAATTAATTAACTCTATCAGTACAGAGTTCAGCTCTTTCACCTTATTTTTGACCTCTATCCAGACTACAGTGCAGCACTCATCACCACAAGGTGGCGCCAGGACAGTACAGATGAGTGTGACAGCATCAGGCCACACATGCACATCATCACATTGATGAATCATAGAAACTGCACATAGATTCTCCACAAATACTGTGTCCTAAGACAACCAACTGATGGCAGCATAAGTTACCAAATACAAACATTTAAAATAAATTGGATAAAACATATGTACCTTGGTTGGAAAGTACCGGCTTGTCTTGAACTCCTTGAGAAAAGCAGACATAAAGACAGTGGAGAAGAACAGGACCACGCACCAGAAGAGGACGTCAGGGATGTACGGGCCATGGGGACCGCAGGCGCTGCCCTCAAACTCCCCGTGCAACATCTCGCACTCCTACTGACCCCAGAGGACACAGTGATGATGATGATGATGGCGGTGGTGGTGAGAAACAGGGTATGAGCAGGAGAAGGAGGAAAGCAGGGATAATGACGCCAATAAAGAATGATTAAAGTGACAGTGGGGATAATGGCAATGATGGATGTCAGTGTCAATAATGAATTAGAAAATTCTGACTACCAAAAGTCAGACACATTCACTGCTCATTTTCTTTACTATCCCTGTAGTGCATGATTCATCACTTGCATACAGCAGAGGCCTCACCTGACTGCCACATCTAACATGTGTAGGAGTGGTGTAGCATGCTGCCACCAGCGTGACTGATAAGTGACATCATTCCTTACACTGCATCTACACCCTTATTTTGCACAGCTAGATACCATAAAATACTGCCCACATGATCCTAAACCCTGCCTAGTCTTATTATGTTTGTGTAACAAAGTAAGGGCTGAGTACAACACAACATGTGTGGTGTTATGTTTCATTGCTGAATGAGCAGTTTCTGTCTAGATCTGGCCTTTCTTCTCCTCTGCATCAGGCATTATTTCAAACATATACATATATATATATGTATGCATGCAAGTGTTTTGCAATAATTTTTATTCTTACCGTGACCTCCAGCATGGTCCAGTTGACCTGGGAAGCAGTGATGTTTCTCTCCTCCCAGAACTGCAGAGTCTCATTGCTGGGGTCCCTAGGTTCCACACAAGAACATCTATAGGAGGAGGATAAATAGATTCAGTTTTCTTGAGTAAAATACAACAGGCCAAGATAAATATACTCTATCTGCAGTTCATTAGCGGTGGCTGTGGATCCTTGGACAGGATAATGAGCCTCAAATTGCCCCACTTGTTCCACAGATGCAACTGCAAGTGTGTCTCTAATCGAGAAAGTGTGTAAAGTACAAAATAAAGTACTGTTTGAATGTAGCAATATCACATCGATATTTTTCAATGGTATTTTGCAGAATGGAGTCATGTTTTTTCATAAAGTAATGCACAAAGACAGTTTTGTGTGCAAACAAGTACAATATTGAAGAGACTGTTTAGTCCTTGCTGAATTTATTTCTAAAAGGAACAAATAAATCAGAATCAGAATTTTTTAAGTCCGCTGTGGAAAAAAGTGTTTCCAAATAAGAGGGCGATTACTTGTACACCTACCCAGTCTACCTACTTTACCCATATAGCCTCGCATACAGAGATAAACTATTAGAAAATGAAAACACAGAATAAGTGGACATTAAAGTCTGATTTGCTGACATGATAGGAATTACCCATCAGCAGCCCACTTCAGTGATATAACAATATGTAGCATCCCTGGTATTTAATATGTTCTGGCTCCACCTAGCGGAGGAGGCCATGATTTGTTGTTAAAGAAAAAAAAGAGCCTTTCTAGATCTAAAAGTCAACTAAAGGATTGAATGAAAATAATCATTACTCCGTTTTATATGACATAGCAAAGCAAATGTAGAATAAGACATTAATACCAATATCTTTCTATTTAAGAAGATGAGTAAAATACTAAAAATAAAACGAATGCATAAATACTTTTACAGCTTAAAATGGCTGAGATGTAACTGTACACATCCAAGCATACCCAAATTAGCTCCTGTTGCCCACCCCTCCACCACTGACCCTTGACCTAATATAAAACGTATCAAACCGGTTGAATTTTTTAACTAAATGTGGTCATAAGTTACAAAATGAATATCATTCTCTATTAAAAGACCTGAAACTAGAAACCAAGAAAAGTGTTTACTGGTATCATAAATTCATTGAGAATTAGATGTTTTCTCTGTACAGACTTCTAGATATCTTAATGACCTTATAGTACCATATCACCCTATTAGAGCACTTCGTTCTCACACTGCAGGCTTACTTGCTGTTCCTAGAGTATTTAAAAGTAGAATGGGAGTCAGAGCCTGCAGTTTTCAGGCCCCTCTTCTGTGGAACCAGCTTCCAGTTTGGATTCAGGAGACAGACACTATCTCTACTTTTAAGATTAGGCTTCAAACTCTCCTTTTTGCTAAAGCATATAGTTAGGGCTGGATCATGTGACCATGAATCCTCCCTTAGTTATGCTGCAATGGGTGTAGTGCTGCTGGGGGATTCCCATGATGCATTGAGTATTTCTTCTTCAGTCACCTTTCTCACTCACTATGTGTTTAATAGACCTCTCTGCACTGAATCATACTTGTTATTAATCTCTGCCTCTCGTCCACAGCATGTCTTTCGTCTTCCTTTACTCTCCCCAACCGGTCGCAGCAGATGGCTGCCCCTCCCTGAGCCTGGTTCTGCTGGAGGTTTCTTCCTGATAAAAGGGAGTTTTTCCTTCCCACTGTCACCAAAGTGCTCTTAGGGGTCATATGATTGTTGGGTTTTTCTCTGTATGTAATATTGTAGGGTCTACCTTAAAATATGAAGTTCCTTGAGGTGACTGTTGTTGTGATTTGGGGCTGTATAAATAAAATAAAGTTGAAACTGAAAGGTGAAGTCATTTCAATTTCAATTGGAATTGAAATGGCTTCACTTTTCATACCTGGAACCTGGTTCGTCTTTTAAATGATTCCTCACATTAAATAAACTTTCTTCCGGACTGAATGGTCTGACAAGCTAGCCTAAGTCTACAACTTGGTGAGATTGGTTCCTTGGATCTGTTATGTTTTTGTGATTGTTAGTGTTACACTAGAGTTTCCCAAGGTGAAAATGCTTCAGGCTCACTGACTGCTTGTTTCACTCATAATATGTCATAAAAACACTGTGTGGACTTGTTGGTAACATTTTTCTTAGCTTTCTGCTGGCATTTATCAAAACTAAATGTCAGCCTACCCTGGTGTCCACTACACCAGAATAGAAACTCACAGAAGGAGCTTTTGGCTTGACATAGCCACTAGCCAGCTTAAAGCACGATGATCCATCCTGACACACACTCAACATGGGATTATTCATCATAAAGCACAATCCATGTCTGAAAAAAAATGAACAGCATGCCCGCTACAGTGCTGCACCATCTGCCGTTTCTTGATACAGCAAAAGACTTGAGCACGTGTGAGCAAATGTGCTGCGTTAAGCACACCGTGCATGGCCTGTAACCAAAATGTACGTACGAGTACAATGTGAGTTTCTGAAGGTTGTTGTTCTTGTTGATGGGGTAATGCACCCCCAGGTGAAGTAGTTTCTCCAGGGCCTCATAGATGAAGATAATGCAGATCAGTGCAGCAAAAGCTTCCTCGGTGAAGCGTGTGATGTAACAGACAAGCGAGCTGGCATCTGTGGCCACCAGAAGTAGACAGAAGAAGGCCGTCCACAGGCCAATACAGGCCCTCAGGGAGAGGTAGGAGAGGCCGTATTCCCTGACGGACACGGAAAACACAGAAAAACATAGCAGTGGCAGAAAAGCAGGTTACATGACATTTCAACTGAAGCATAAAACACACACACACCTATCAAATAAACAGAAATATTATTGTATAAAAAAGCACAAAGGTGTAGTAAATAACCTACTTGCAGAACTTAAAGAGGATCTTCTCAAAGACAAGAACAGGCCCTGTGCTGCCCAGGATGGTGAGAGGCTGCCCGGCAAAAAGAGAGTAGGCTATTCCAGTCATGGAAGCCCCGAATAAGGATTCGATAGCACTCTGGAAACACACAAAATAATGTTCTGATTCATTTAGTCAAACACATGTTGTATTTGGAATGTTCTAGTCTTCAAATCAGCATTTCCTATCATGGTGGAGTATAAGCTATAACTCTAATATTATCCTGTTCACACATGCAAGGAGCCAATAGGAAGTCAGACAACATAAGTAAGGCTTGGCTGGGGAAAAAAACCAAAGAGCCTGTGTCAAATAAAAACCTTTGCTACACAGAAGCACCAAAATGAAACTTTCCACACATTCTCCCACTTTAAGCTCGCTCAGAGAACTGCAGAGCTCCCATTGTGGTACAATAAAAGGAAAAAAAAAAAGTAAAGTCGTTTTTAGAAACTGTTTTGAAACTGCTTTGGATATGTGTTAAAAATACTTCTCACTTCATATAAAGAACATCTGTAGCTGTGTGCTTTTGGCCGGAAGCACCAACAAACTGGTCATTTATCCAATCCGACTATGGGCTACCAGCACATAGCTGGAGATGCATGAATGTGAATTCATGAATGTGATCTGGAGGATCCAACTGTCTCTCAAGGTAATACCATTTTTGTCATAAAACTAAATAAAGGAGGACATGTGAGCTTTGACCTGGTGATGGTGCTTAAAGATAAATTTTGATGAGATCAAATCCTTCAAATTCCTTCATTCAGCTATTGGTTTCAAAGGCTTTGAGTTTGATGCGGTGTGCAGATGATTGTGTATATAGTTCTTGGATGTAAAAAGATGCTTTTTGGGGGTGTTTATATAGGCTCGAGGAAAAAAATAACAATGATCTTACCACACGCCCCTCTGTAGCCTCACCCAAGAGTCCTCCAAAGGTGATCACAGGGGACATGCAGGCGCAGTAGAGGAAGAGAAATGAGGCTAGACACTGCAGACTGACAGCGTCTGTGTAGTCAGAAAGGTAGTGAGGAGCCTTTCTTTTGACATCCAAGATCAACCCACCACAAAACCTGTGGATAAAAAGGGATTTCATGAAAGAGCTGCACATAAGCATAAGGTAACAAAGAGCAGCTTATCTTACATCTTATTGTAAGATATTGTAAGATTCATATGCCTTTAAACACTAAGTTATTATCAGGGCACCCACACTAAAATTATTGTACCTCTGTGCATCCATGTGTGTGATTGTGTTGACTCATGGCTCCATCTTCGTATACTTCTCAATCACAGTGAGCAGGCTCTACTACTGCTGTGCACTGGGATGGTGGGGAACAGTCTGGAGGTGGTTGGTGTAGCAAGCTGGCAAGTGGGTGGGCTGTTGTTCTTATTTCAGGCTAAGCAGTAGGCAGCCAGATAGCTGAGCCTGGGTTTCCAGCCGATCTTAGTTTGCATAAGAGTCTGTACCGCAGTATACCGCAGCTAAGCAGGCGCACATCACTCACTCCTCTGCCGCTAAACCCTTCCTGGGTGCTGCACTCTCACTTTATTCTCACTTTATTCTTTCAAGGATTTTTTCTGGGGTGATAACAAAATGATATTCTTCATTTTTAATCCTTTCTTTAAATCTTATCTAATCTCAAAAACATTTTTGAAGGCATATGAAAGTAAAAACTAAATATATATTTTGAGATCTCATCCTTATATTATTAGGTGTTCATTGCTGAGACTTCAGAGAGCATTAAAAACTATTAATAAAATAAGCTAAATAAATAAAACGTGGGGCCCTTGGCAGCTTGATTGCTGAAACTGGCTTTAGTTAGATGAAACATCATCCCTCTGGTGAGGAAGGAGCCTAAGGTATTGGCTACGTATAGTCGGCCTCTCCTGGATTCAGTGCCTACATGTTAGTCTTATCCCCAGGGGATGGGACGTTTGCTTCCCTGCATCTTTGCATCAGTGCTTATATGTCAAATGACTGTACAGATGGAAGGTGTCCCATCTGATTTGACCTACAAGGATGTGACTGGGAGGATTGGCCTGCCCAACCTGAACCCAAATGGCCTTTTGTTGTTGGATTTCTACTGAACATAAGGGTTTCCAAAAGTGCACCAACACACTCTAAGACAAAATTGTATCCTAAATCATCTGAATGATTAGTTGGCACAATAACATAAATAATAACATTAATAACATTAAATGAGGCTTTCAGAGATAAAAGAATAACACACCTGTATATCCCTTTCATGCATGAATTATGACAACCTCAATCAGGATTTTTTTCTTAAGTATTTTTATTCATCTTTAGGCATGAAAAAATATTTTTTAACTTCATTTTTGTAAAACATGTACTTTTCAAAGAGCTTTTTACATGTCCACTTAGGTGGACCACTGGCTGATCAGTGGGTGGCAGGGTATGGAGTGACACATCAGTGTCCAATGTGGTGGTTTATGTGCAAGTATATCATCAACACTGATACAAATACAAGAAAACAGCCTTTGAATAGCTGTCCACTGTAGTCTGTAGTGACCACTATGCGTGAAAGGGATATAGTGCAGATTACTAAAGACCCAATAAACCTGTTTGAAAGTGACTGTAAATATAACGTTTTTTGCAGATGTCTTGATGCAATCATCCAGGTAAGGAAATCCCAAAAAGTAGATTCTGTTCATCTAGACAGAATCATGCATATTTACTGTTTATAAGGTTGGGGAAACCTGCGGTCAGCTGAGACTGAAAAAGTCAGGTTTTTTGGACTTTTGCAGATAAACAGACTTGTTTTACAACTAAAATGTTACTAGTAACTTACGTTTTCGCATTACTAAGTATATGTAATATGCAGTGTGTAGAAATATGTATTTTATCTGTGATGACAATGTTTAGCAAAGTCTTGTTTAGTAATAGAACACTGTTGCATATTAAAGACCTCTGACTTTACAATGTAAAGGGTACTCGGATTACTCTGAGCCCGTCCATTCCATGAGGGCAAGAAAGGCAAGGAGTTCTAGCCTGAAAAAATCTAAAAATAGACGCCAGTTAAAAGAAACTGTACCAAAGTGAAAGTGATTTCTCTCTTTTCATCTCAAACAACATTTTGTCATGTGCATGTGCATTGTGGATAAGCCTCTGGTCAATGATGAGAACCTGACAGGAGAGCAATAAGCTAAGCAAGCTGCTGACTCTGTTTTCACTGCTCTGAGATGAGTTATGATCTGCTTGATGTATGGAAATGGGGCTAGCATGAGCAAGTCAATAGATTTCAGTGATTTATCATTGTAACAAATATGCTTCCCCTTACTGACCACCATTGGCAACCTAGAAGAGCTGGTGTGTGAAACGCTGAATTTTTTTCCATCACATCAGCAAAAAAAGCTTTGATGATGGAGGAGGTGTGACCACCTCGAATTTTAATCAGGTTTTCCATATTAATGATTTTTTTTTTAAAGTAACATTTAATTCATGTAGATATTGAGATATTGAGTTAACCTTGTTGCTCAAGCCTTTAATTCAGCTTTTTTTATTTAAACAACTATTTGCAGCTCTGCGCTCATTAGAAGCTATTCATTTATAGATCTGTGGTCCTCAGTTTACAAACACAAAATTTTATAGAATATGATGTATTACTGTAAGTTAAGCATGATACAAAGTATTTAAAATTCATCAAAATCAGCAGTAGCAATAATATCTGTATCCATACTGATATAGAACTTTTTTTTCACTCTGTACACTTTTCACTATGTACAATTTCCCAGTAATGCTGTTTTACGCGTAGTGAGTGCTTCTTTTACTAAAGGAATGGTTCTATAAAATTCCTCCACTACTCATTATTGTCAGCTAATAGTAAATATGTTGATAATAACTATAGCAGTAATCATATTTTACAATTCTGTAGCCAGGAGGCACTACAGAAAGATGAACACATCCAGGAAGGAGTGCAAAAAGGTGCAGGAGGCTTCCAATCTTCTTAAACAGCAGATGAAGATTTTTCTTTTGGTGGTGGTGGTAAAAGTCACAGCACACTATTTGTATGAGCTTATAATAAATTAGAACTTAAACAAAAGGTCTCAGTTTGGAATTGATGTATGAGGAATGATAATAGGTAAGTAGGGCACTGCCTCTTAAGAGAACTAAATTTACAGTTTAAGGAACCGAAGGATGCTCACAGGAGACAGGAAGGTTCCAGGCACAAAGAGGCGTTTTGAGAGCTCAGGGGTCTCAAAATACAGCAAATCATGATCTTTCTCTTGGACACTTACTTCCCAGTGCGCTGGAGCTCTGGGCCACCATGCCCTCCGTGCTCCCCAGACTCTCCAAGATCTGTCACTCCGTTGGGAACTGGGGGAATCTTCCGCTTTTCCTGTGTGTTTAAGATCACTGTCAGTCAGCTGTCTGCTGCCCCCATCACTGTAACTCTTAGTTGGAATCAAATCTCCACCAAATACACTGTATTTGGTACAATATACTTTTAAAAAGTCAAATGATTAAATTAGTATGCATCATATTCTGAGCTCATCAGTATAACAATCTAATTGCTCAGTGGTGTGTCATTAATCCACTGCAGGAGCCTAATGATGAAAGAGAAATGGAAAACAATACCTGAAACAACATCTGTATTTTTTCAAAATGTTTCTTCTGTATGACTAAAAATTTCCCTTCAAGATGGCATCTCTCTTTTCAGAGTAGACCAGAATAACTAATGGAGGGAAATAACTAATGTTTTGGAGAGGATTGAGAACAGAACCCTGGGGAGTCGCATCAAAGCGCAGAGCAAAACGCAGTAGAGATCAGAGGAGAACACAGATGTTTAAAAATTCTCATCAGGCAGTAGGTCACAGAAGGGACTCACGGATATTTGTGAAAAAAAAATCATTATGTGCACACAGACTTTAAAATTCTACATAGGTGCTCGGATTAAAGTCCCAAAAAACGGTCATTTTTACTCACTGTTTACCTGGGAGGGCACATTTTTAGGGGGCTCTATTCTGATGGAGGGGTCCCACTCTCCTGGGGGTAACACTGTCACCTGATCCAGAAACTCGTCAATGCCTGCCACCAAGTCATTCCTGTCTTTGGCCTTGTAAGCAACATCATGGAAAATCTGTGGGGAGGCAGATTAAATATAACCTAATGAAATGTAAACTCACATAGCATACCAGCCATACAGTCAGCAAATTATTATTTATAACCTAACTTCATTCACAACAACAGCATCCAAAGTGAATCTACAGAGGAATAAGACACATTCATGCTCCAATTTCTGTTGTCTAATGTTTATTTTTTATCCAAAGAATATATGAAAAACAGTATCATTCTTGCTTGCACTGGCACGAAAGCAAATCATAGTGACACATTCAATCCATTTCCATATATGATGTAGGTTAACATCTCTGCCTTCTGTTTTCATGCATCCCAAAGGACTGCTGCCAACAGAGAAGGGAAAGAGAAAAAAAAGAGACAACATCTGGCTCAGATGATGCCATGTAACATTAGCTCATAGCTACACTGTGGGAAATCTCCTGTCAAGGTTTTCATGTCATACTTTACTGATTCCCAAAGGCTTTTTGTTGTTGATGTTTTTCTTGCTTTTTTGACATAAGTCAAAGGTCAGGCTCAGATACAGAAAAGCAACCCTGAAGCGGGTAGTTGGGCTTTATTTATTGAAGCTTCTCAACTCCCCGAGCTACACTAATATCGCGTATAAGCACAGAAAGCAAATCTCACATTGATTTTTCTAGGTTCAGGATACAAATGTGAGTATTTGACCCAGAATAACTAAGAAACCACCCAAGGATCATGGTATGTGTTGAGGCAGATTTGATAAAGGACACTTACTCCATTACTGAGAACAACTTTAAGATGATTTAGTTAACACTTTCCATTCCAATGACTTTAATCTTGACATCTTAAACTTGCAATGCATGATTTTCAAGAAAATGGATGGATGGATGGATGGATGGATGGATGGATGGATGGATGGATGGATGCTTTTGTAAAATTATCCATGTAAAAAGCTACAGAGTGGTGAGCCTCAGCCCATCAAATATGTGATTCCTTGCCTTAAAAGGCATGACAGATGTGTTTATTATAAACATATTTGTAAAATGTTACAAAAAATGTTTGGGGTAAAGCTTCCCACAAAATGCTCACAATGCAGTTTAGACGAATTGAAGTTTTAGAACACACAGCCATTTTCCCTCAGTCTGGCTGATATTACACATTTTTGATGTACATCAGACTCTTTAAAGAATTCCTGAGACCTGAACCATTATAACTTGTTCAAAGATACATATTTAAATTTAACATTTAAAGAAGCACATTTAAATAAAAAGGTGTAACTAAATAAAAAGTAACCCTTTTTCAAATCAGTTACTGATATGAGGGCGTGGGAATTGCAATAAGTCATCAATTTAACCTGATTCACAGAGAATGGCTGAGCTTGTATGATGCAGCAGTATGCTCTGTTTAGTGAGCTGCTGCTGATTGTGGCCAACACTCATAGGTGTGGCAGCACTGTCGGAAGCATGTACCGCTGCATTTGGAATTAGATAATTCCAAAGATAATTAGATAATTAGAAGATAATTAGATAATTAGAGGAGGTGGTTCACCAGCTCTTTCACTGACCACTGCCAGGGCTGACAGAAGCTGTAATTAGGACTGTGAACACTGCTTTGGTTGAGAAATTAGTTAATGGGTGGAACACTCATTGCATACATTGGCTGAGTGTGTTCACAGTGATGTTTTTGCTGCCCAAGTGTTTCATCAAAATCAAAAATACTGTATTCCAAATATTTCTAACTCAGTCTTATTGTGGTCGAAGCAATGATTGCATCAAACCACAGCTGGAGCCATTGCCAGTGGGCTGGAATCATCAAAGATAAGCCTTTAAAAATGAGCAACAAACAATAATTGATTCTGTAGCGTCTTTAGTTTTTACGTCTACTGGTAGTGTATTATAACTGAACCGCATCAGTATTGTTTATATCAATCAAAAATGAGCTAATATTTTTCATTAAAGAGTAAAATGTTGCAGTTTATGCAGTTTATTTTGTTTTCTATTTTTTAACTTTAAAAAAAATGGGTTCATGAGATTTGTAAACCATTTCATTCTGTTTTTATTCACATTTTACATAATATTCCCACTTTTTAGAATTGGGACTATCCTGATTGCAGTTTGCTGTCCTATTCCTACTCTGCCATATTTGATCAACTAAGGAGATAATGTTTATGATAATGAAATTAAACATTACTTGACATGCACAAGCAATTCCATTTTAATAGTAAAAACCTATAATCTGGAATGCCTTTTTGCATTTTATCTCACTGTGCCTAGAATCACTGCAAGAGGAAAAATATCCTAAAACACAGCATTAAACACTTGCTACTTCCTTCAGATTCTTGCCTCACCTCATCAGTCATCAGTGTAGCAATAGACCGGCCGATTTCATGATACTGTGGACCTTTCCCCAGAGGGCCAAGCAAGATGAAAAGAAACCTGCACAAGACAAAGAACAAAAGGTTTGGGGTAAAAGTCAAATCCTTTTTTAATGAGAAATTCAAAGGTTAACCGGCTCATCTATCCAGCCTTGACACAGAATATAGGGAGAAGGAGACAGAGGCAAGTTAAGGGCTTTGCCAACAATTTGTTTATTACCTGGTGGTGATGGGAACTTCAGCCAGGCCATTTAGCAGTACAGCCGGAGCTAGCCGGACAAAGGCCACCACAGGGCGCTCTAGGAATTCCAGCTCCCCTACCAGCACATTGGATGCCTCAGCACCAGGTGGGATTTTCTTCATGAAGTGGAGGTCAATCTGTAAAAGAAAAAGAAAAAGGAAAACCACTCATTGGTCTGCTTTACTTTTTTTTTTAAGGAAAAAACACAGTGATGTAGATGCAGTCGTACTGAACGTCTTATAAATGAGAATCAACAATACAGCAAGAAGAAAGAACTGCTCCTGTTAAATTCCACTCAGTTTCCCAGGGTAAGAAGCTTGTGATTTCATATGTAACCCAGGCTTGGTTAAATATACAGCACTACTTATGTGTCCAGCTATCAATGCCTGTAGACAAACAGCAGGATCAGTGGTGGGTCTGGTAGCTAACCTTGCTGAAGTCAACGGCGCTGTTTTCTCGGCTGACATCCTGTTTGCCCTCATTGTTGGCTGGCTGGGACTGAGGTGAGACTGTTTGCCCTGTCAGGTAGAGCAGGAAACCAACATCAGTTTTCACAGGGGCTCATCATCCTATCCCAATACCTCTTTCCCACACAACGACAGAGGTTTCCAGTGAGTGACTACAGGGTACAGTTACATTCTCTGAAAAAGGGTTACAGCACTGGGCCCTTTTGTTGTAGGTGCTGAGCCTTTATTGAAGACAGAAGGTTTAGCCCCAGTGATGAAAGAAATAATATTGTACCCATTTTCAGAGTGTACCTGGTGAGTTAAAGCTCAATATATTAACTGTTGCTAGACCATTTAAAGAGCATTTAAAATAAGGTGCAATCTTTAACTTTCAGTTCAGATTTATGTGCATCAGTTAACCAGTGCTCGTTTAAAGCACCTTATTCATTTTGTTTTATTTAAGTCAAAGATTTCACCTTGCAACTGTGGGCGTTAACGAAAACAGTTAAAGAAAAAATCTAAAAATATGCCTTTCTCAGAATGTCAACTCTTTAAGTGAGTGTGCTATGGTGCTGCTTTTAAAGGAGTTCCAGCAATGAAATGTATATCTGTTCGATACGACGCTATAGCTAAGAAAGTGTATCTTTAATATGGAAACTAGTCTGGCTTACAGCTGGCTCCTGGCCTACAACGCTCCCATCACCACATTTTGATAAAGCCCACCGATTAATGCGCTATACATTATTTATTTAATCTACAATAAACCGATTCATTTGTAACACTTATAATCCAAGTTGTTTCACTGTTTCCAGTCTTTCCAACAAGGGAAGCTAACAGCCTGTGGGCTTTGGACTCATTTTTAACAGACAGAAATAACAATGGTATTATGCTGAACTCCTCCTTTAAAGGAATCATTTTAGGATATCATTTATTCAAAAGCAGTGTCCGTGTTTTATTCAGTTGCCAAAAAGGAGCACAAGTGTATTTCCCAGCTTTTATATAGAAATGTTCAAACATTTCTATATAAAAGCTGATCCCCAAAAGCAGCAAAATAAAGACTAGTGAGCAGTTACTGCAGTTAGTCATTACTGACTCTTTTTTAGAGTTGCTCTACAAGTTCTTATGGTTTCTGTTTAAGAAACATATTGATGACAGTGACAAGAAGGGGAGAGTATTATAAAAACTTTTGTGATTCTGCAGTTCAATGAAGTCTAGTCCCAGATGTGGAAAAACTCACAAAACCGCAACAACTTAAACATTTCAACTCTTTATATTGCTTCACTTTGAAGCCTCAACAGTAGAAAAGCTGGAAGAACTTTTTTGTCATGATTATTAACCAGCCACATCCAACCAATCACAATGTTACTCTCCCATCCTTAGCACGTTCTTTTTATACTACTACTACTGTCTACAGACTTTCTAATCAGCCTACAGGATCTCTTGTTGCCCGTGCAGATTTCCTGATCTGTGTCTTCCAGTGAGATGGGGCAGAAGCCTTGTGCAACTGCCTGAAGGACACTAAGACATGTGGTCTTGTTTTCACCACAGACCATGTCCGGAGTCATGCCCCTGCTGGAGCTCAAAGGTGAAGAAGGAGTGGACAAGCATGATACACAACAAACACACTGCCTACAAGCCCTATAAGAAAAGGTCTTTCTGGGTGAAGTGCTCTTCAGGAGTGTTTTTTCAGGTGAACATTTAGGAGATTTTAAAGTGTGATAACAGAGGCCGTTTACTGGGTAAGTGAATGATATGCATGCACACGTGCATGCAAAATACAGCAGACAGGAAGAAAGACATACACAAACATGGAGAAACACAAACAAGAGGAGAAAATGAGATATCAAACAGCAGTAAAACAGCATGTCAGAGATGGATAATTATTGGATTGTCATGCAAAGGATAATAGCATTAAACAGAAACATACTGCATATATTTGTTTACAACATCAACACGTGAGTAGCTGAGGACATTACAGAGTACAGAAAAGCTTGCAGTCTCATCTACAGACTGGTGTATGTGTGGGTGTCCTGTACACGTTCTGTGCTCACCATTCTTGTCCATGGAGTGAGGCTCAGACTGCTTTTTGCCAATATCAGCAAAGGAGCGTACAATAGGGATACGGTTGGCCAGTTTTTTGTGGTTTTGGTGATGGTGTTGTTTGAGAAGAGCCTCACGGATCTTTCTCCTGGCATCTTCACCTACAGGGCCAGATGCCTCATACTGATCCAGAACCATGTCTAGGGAAGAAAACACACACAAACGGCATTGAGTTTAATGCAATACCCTTAAAACGGTTGAATTCACAAAGGCTGCTCCTGCTGGTGTCTGGTGCTGCGTGGCAGCCAGCAATACTAAGCTGATTATTCCAACAAAAAAACAACCTGATTTAATCACACCAAAGCAGGTTACATACAGTAGATTTGTGCAGCAGAACAGTTTTTACCACAATCAGATAAAGCATTCAGTTGATGACCTCAAAATCTAAAACACAGTTTGAAGCAGATCAAATGGTCCTCTGTAATGTTCTTGTGGATGAACGTCTTCTGGCATATTATGGTGCATGCTAACCTGGACTCCACCCCAATAAAAGCCATTAAATCTCCATCCATCCATCCATCTTCACCCGCTTTATCCGAGGCAGGGTCGCGGGGGCAGCAGCCTAAGCAGAGAAGCCCAGACCTCCCTCTCCCCAGCCACCTCCTCCAGCTTATCCGGGGGAACACCAAGGCGTTCCCAGACCAGCCGAGAGATATAATCTCCCCAGCATGTCCTGGGTCTGCCCCGGGGCCTCCTCCTGGTGGGACATGCCCGGAACACCTCACCCAGGAGGCGCCCAGGAGGCATCCTTGTCAGATGCTCGAACCACCTCAACTGGCTCCTTTCGATGTGGAGGAGCAGCGGAGCCCCTCCCGGATGGCCGAACTTCTCACCCTATCTCTAAGGGAGAGGCCAGCCACCCTTCGGAGGAAGCTCATTTCTGCTGCTTGTATCCGCGATCTCGTTCTTTCGGTCACTACCCACAGCTCGTGGCCATAGGTGAGGGTAGGGACGTAGATCGACCGGTAAATTGAGAGCTTCGCTTTTACACTCAGCTCCTTCTTCACCACGACGAACCGGTGCAGCATCCGCATCACTGCAGCCGCAGCACCAATCCGTCTGTCGATTTCCGGCTCCCTTCTCCCATCACTCGCGAACAAGTCCCCGAGATACTTGAACTCCTCCACTTGGGGCAGGAACTCATCCCCGACCCGGAGTGGGCACTCCACCCTTTTCCGGCTGAGAACCATGGCCTCAGATTTGGAGGTGCTGATCCTCATTCCCGCTGCTTTACACTCGGCTGCGAACCGTTCCAGTGCGAGCTGGAGGCCTTCACCCAATGAAGCCAACAGAACCACATCATCCGCAAAAAGCAGAGATGAGATTCTGAGGCCACCCAAGTGAAGGCCCTCCGCCACTTGGCTGCGCCTAGAAATCCTGTCCATAAAAATTATGAACAGAACCGGTGACAAAGGGCAGCCCATCACCCACCAGGAACGAGTCCGACTTATTGCCGGCAATGCGAACCAAACTCTTGCAACGGTTGTATAGGGATCGAATGGCCCGTAGCAATGGGCCAGACACCCCATACTCCCGCAACACCTCCCACAGGACACCCCGAGGGACACGGTCGAATGCCTTCTCCAAGTCTACAAAACACATGTAGACTGGTTGGGCAAACTCCCATTAGGTGCACCGGGTCTGTCCAGCGTCCTCCCCCGCCACCTGATCCAACTCACCACCAGGTGGTGATCAGTTGACAGCTCAGCCCCTCTCTTTACCCGAGTGTCCAGAACATATGGTCACAGGTCTGGTGATACGATTACAAAATCGATCATCGACCTGCGGCCTAGAGCGTCCTGGTGCCACGTGCACTTATGGACACTCTTATGCTCGAACAAGGTGTTCGTTATGGCCAAACTGTGATTTGCACAGAAGTCCAGTAACAAAACACCACTCGGATTAAGATCAGGGAGGCCGTTCCTCCCAATCACGCCCCTCCAGGTCTCCCCCCCAGGGACTCTAAGAAGGCTGGGTACTCTGAACTGCCACTCGGCGCATAAGCGCAGATGACAGTCAGGACCCATTCCCCGACCCTGAGGCGCAGGGAACAAACCCTCTCATCCACCGGGAAAAACCCCAACGTACCGGCAGCAAGCCGAGGGGATATTAGAATACCCACCCCAGCCCGCCGCCTCTCACCAGGGGCAACTCCAGACTGAGACAGAGTCCAGCCCCTCTCCAGGAGACTGATTCCAGAGCCTAAGCCATGCGTAGAGGTGAGCCCGACTATATCTAGCCGGTACCTCTCAACTTCACGCACTAACTCAGGCTCCTTCCCCACCGGAGAGGTGACATTCCATGTCCCTATTGCCAGTCTTGGCAGCCGGGGATCAGTCCGCCAGGGCCTCTGCTCCTGGCCGCCGCCAGGCACACAATGCACCCGACCCCTATGGTGCCTCCTGCAGATGATGGTGGGACTGCGGGAGGATGGGCCCATGTCTCCTCTTTGGGCTGTGCCCGGCCGGGCCCCATGGACTAAGGCCACCAGACGCTCACCCTCGGGCACCCTCCTGGCTCCAGGGCGGGGCCCCGGTAACCCTATCCCGGGCAGGGTAAACTGTTCCCTCGATGTTCTCTTCATAAGGGTCTTCTGAATCGCTCTTTGTCTGGTCCCTCACCCAGGACCAATTTGCCATGGGAGACCCTACCAGGGGGCAAAAGCCCCCAGACAACATAGCCCCTGGGATCCCTGGGACACACAAACCCCTCCACCACGATAAGGTAGCGATTCACGGCGAGGTAGCGATTCACGGACCCATTAAATCTGTGATTTTAATAATTAAGAGACCCTAACCCTAATATACAAAAACAGGAAATGATGCAAAGATCAAAAATTAATAAGCAGTTGCAAAATAAAATGTATAAAAGCCAATAGCAAATAGAAATTAAAATTCTTTGCTTGAGTATAAGTTTAGAACTGTGAGTTGGATCAGTAAGCAGACTACAGTGAGGAGCTGTACCATGAAGGCCTGCTAAAAAAGAGTGTAATTGCTACACAACAGCTTAAACTCAATTGGAGGTCATATCATGGTTATACAGCAACCTGTCATCTGATTGGTTTAAAAGATGACAATCCATTTCCTAATCTCAAATCAATGATGTTATCAATGTACGAAAAATCCTAAAATTCCATTCAATTTTATTTATAAAGCGCCAAATCACAACGACAACAGCGCTTTGTCGTTGTGGTAGACCCCACAATAATACATACATTAACCCAACAATCATATGACTCACGATGAGCAAGCACTTTGGCAACAGTGGGAAGGAAAAACTCCCTTTTAACAGGAAGAAACCTCCGGCAGAACCAGGCTCAGGGAGGGGTGGCCATCTGCCACGACCAAAACAGAGTAGTGCTGCTGGTGTAAATATCCCAAAGAGAATGAGATCAACAGATCATCAAAACGTCAAACATTATGTTACAACATATGGCATCTACAGCAGTATAAGCTACAATTAAAGTTAAGGAAAGTTTCTTCATCCTTCATTCTGAGCAACCTCTGAACTGTGATGTGTTTCGTTACTGTATATTTTAAAGGTGCTGGTCAATGTGAAATGGAACGTCCCAGCTAGTCAAGTATTGTATAGTATGAATACTCCTTCATTCTATCTGCACACAATGTGGGTAAACTGTTAGAGTAAGAATCAAGTCATTTATTACAGCATTTAATACATTTACATTGGGAATAGTTGAGAGTAAGAGCTGAAAATTTCTGCCTGTTTTATTTTCCTCCTTGAGATGATTTAATGTGCACCGCTCTCTCTGTTGATATGAATCAGTGGAGCTCACTCAATCATCTCTTTCTTGGTTTCATTCTTTCTCTGCAATCATTCAAACAAGACAATATTTATTTAATTACACCTTGGATCTCTGTGCTTTAGCAAATGAACAGACTATACTGGTCTTCACAATTAACAGCTAAAATAATAAAAAATTACATTTGATATGCTGTGAACAGGTGGGTTATGATCTTAGATTTAAAATATGTAATAGAGTTTAGCTGACAGAGGTAAAGTGGTAGTAAGTTTCAGAGAGGTGTGGAGCAACAAAAGCTTTGGCACCCAATTCTGAAACGAGGGACAGTCAGAAGAGCAAGTGAGGCTAAGCCTAGAGCATGTGGAGCATCTGGATCAGGAAAGGGTGGATTTGGTACTTAATCATGGATAGTGGCAGTGGCTGACATCAAGACATTCTATTGGCGGCTGGAAAAGGCTAGGATGAAGCACAGCACAGAAGCAGAAGTCTGTGCAGGCATAGTAGCAGGAAGTAAGATGCAAGCTGGAACAGCATATACTGAGAGGCATAACCAAGTCGCTGGGATATTGCACAGGAACATCTTTGCTGCATATAGATTAGAAATCCCCATGTCCTGATCCCGATGGGACATGCCATCAAAAGTGGTTGAGAACAACAGCACAAAGTTCCTGTGGGACTTCTAGTTCCAGACAGGAACCAGCAACCAGACACAGAGGTGGCTGTCAAGGAGCAACTGTGTGGAAATCCCAACTGACAGCAACATCAGAAAGAAGGAACATGAGAAGACTGTTGTATCAGAGACTGACAAAGTGTGGTCCAAAATAGAGCTTGACTTGAGCCAAGAACCTTTCAAGAGAAACACCACAAAGAGCTTCACAACAAAAGCCAACATAAAAACAAAAAGTTAATCAAACATGAGTCTAAAGATGAGGTTTTAGCTGGGGTTGTGTTTTTTTATTATGTAGATGTTGAACAAAGGTGCTTGTTGCATGTTTTGGTGCCAGGAACATCGCATAAACCCTTTTAAAAATCAATTCATCTAGTGTTTACCTGCAATCTCTTCCAGTGAGTTTGCCCTCATGTCCAGCATCACAGTGCCATTCATGATGCAGCTGCGAAGTTCAAAGAGACTGTGTAGAGACAGAGTGGCTACATAGGGTTTACTCCACCGCTCACCACCATCCTCAACGTCTTCCTCAAACTTAAGCCACCTACAACAAAAAGAAGACACACACAAAAAAAATTCCTCGATTTTGCCTTGTATTTTCCTTTTAGTTTTGATGTGTACGTTATGTTGTATCACATTGCTAACTCATAGTGGTCTGGTCACATCATTTAATAAGCTTTTATTTAGATAGAAACAATTCAAAGTCTCAAGCACAACAGGGGAGAAAAAATACAAAGGCGTACCTTGCTGTCTCCTTCCATTCAGCATCCTCACCCTCCCTGAGGCAGATTTCATCCAGCTCAGTGAACAGGGCGTGGGGGATGTGTTCCTCATCGCCATCCTCAGTCCCCAACAGAAACTGCACCCTCTGAGCTGGTGTGTCTGCTACAGCAAGTTTGATAGGTGGAACACAAGCACAGAAAAAAAAAAAAGCCAAGTAAATTAAGAATTTGCATACCACTGGAAGACATGGATTAGAAGCACATAACCCAGGTTCTTTAAAAATGTGTAATCTAAATCAGCATTGTAGAACCAAAACCTACTGTGCGATGGGGATTCTCTTCCATCCTCAGCCGTGGAATCCCTCTCTTTGGACCTCTTCCTGTGTCTGTGTCCATGGTGACGATGTCGTCGGTGTGACCTCCTGCCTAGAGGAACGTGAACCCCAATGTAGAGAGTGCGGTGACCTAGAGAAAAGATGGAAAAAGATGAAGATTAGCTGTGTCATTGATCTAAAATTTTACAGACCTAATCGGTGAGTCACTCACCAGTGACTCATACGCAGGAATACTGCCAATGTGGGATGTGGCAAGATTAAGAAGTAGCTCAGTAAAAGCCCAAAATGTCACAAGTTTAATTCTTAGAGTCAAACTTTTATTTATCAGGAAATGTCCTGATTATTTCGGTGAATGTTTTTAATTATTCATGTAAAATCTGTATTATCTTTTTCACAATCAAAATGCAAAATAAAACAGCAAAAGCAATAGACATATGACAGTTAAAGGAAAAATTTGCCTACAATGCACAAGGTACAAAATTTTGCAGCTGGGAGATGATGTGCATCAGAGATCATATGTAATAAAGGGAAATTGCAAACAACGAAAAAGCATGGAAGGCAATTGAAAACACAGTCCCAGATGGATGATGGATGATTGTGCTCATGGTGAGCAAAATTGAAAGAATTGCCTATTGCCTATCCCTAGCCTGGTAGAGGAGTTTAAATGTGCAAAAGTGAGGCTTGAGATGTCACTCACGGACTTCCGGGGATCAGAGGGATCAGAGGACAGGCGCAACAGCAGGCTATAAGAGAATTAGCTAACACTGCTGAGAGGACCAGTCACTGGCTATGGTTAAAAAGGGCTGACATCACTTGGGCAGCTAAGGCAGTCAGCTAACTGTGAGAGAAAAGAAAATATTCCACTCTTCTTCCCTCTGCTCTTCTTCCCTTTTCTGGGAGGCAGTGAGCAGGTAGAGCGTACAGCCCGATCCGGCTGGGAGGTGTGGGAAGCCAGATCGGGCGCCCCTCTTCCAGCTCTCCTCTCTGCTCTCTCCTATCTTGTCCCTTTTGTCTTACTTCTGTCTATCACCTTTTCTATCCCTTTGAAGAAGTGAGGCTCCATAAATGCTAAAGAGGTAAGTATTATTTCTCAGTTGCAGTGAATAGATAGGAGAAAATAAACTGTAGACAACTAAACAGAAGAAAGAAGAAGAGAAATAACAATTTAACATAAACCAGTGACACACTCTGGGGCCTGATCAACCCTGGCAGGGCCTCCTTGGATGAGGGTGTCTAGTGATAATGGCCGAAACACCCGATGAATCCAAGGTCCTAGGTCCTAGATCAGATCTCTAATCCCAAAAAAATGGCAGATTAGCTTGGGTAAAAGACCAAAAGTTGAGGCACACAACAATGTGTGCTGCTGGTAAAGTTTCTGGGCTGCCTTTCCTCATAACAGCCATCCCTCAACATTCTCTTCATTTAAAGCAATGCAATATCAGGGACTATAACATCTAGTCCTTTTACTGAATCATACTGTAAGGTTCACAAAACGCAACACTACAGAAAATTGGTATTGGCCAGCAGCTGACGTATCATTGTGAATCAGTGTGAAGCCTTTGCTGCACACTTGATTCATCCAGTGTTCAAACAAAAAGATTTTGCTTTCAGGATTTTGCACCAAAGGGCAATTTCCATATTAGGTTTTGCAAGTTCTTTGATGAACAGTGATGACTGATGGAAACAGCTGGGTTGCATTGTGCAGTCTTACATTACTCTGTAACTGCCAAACCAAACACTTTTACTATCTTGTTAAACTAATTATTATAGAGTTTAAGTGTGGCAGAAATTTTATCAATGTTGTTAGATCCCTGGCACAACTGGGGGTACGTACTTCCTGTGGAAACAAAGCTAAGTATCATTAGCATGATAACTGTGACAGAAGTCACCCATACAGATAAATAAACCAAAAGACCTGGTGTAGAATACGAAGAAAATGGGACTGAGCACCAATCCTTGTGGTACTCCAGTGAAAAGAAAACATCCTTTAGCCACCGTATTTTGAGTCATTTGCTGTGAACTTTGTGGAAAACTTGTAAATATTATTTTACCTAAACCTTTGTCTGCAGGTGAACACGTTGCTACAGGTGTTAGGACAGCAGCTGAATGAGTACATTGGTTAAATATGCCAATGCACATCATCTTAGGCTATTTCAACTTATAGACCTTTCATTCTCGAGTAGAAGTAAATCACATGTAGACTTGCAGTGTTCAGTTTAAACTGTAGCCTATTTTTACACATATAAAAAGAACCCATACTGGCATATGTTTAACTCTCACAAATGCTGGTTTAATAAAGAAAATGACCATATTTCAAAAACGGGACTAGAAATGAAAACAAGACACAAAAAAACAGGCTATCATAGCTTGTAGCTTGTACATAATTAAAAATAACAATGCTTAAATTGCCCAGTAATATAGAGAAGTAAATGCCATTATCTGTTAGATTAAAACCACAAAGACATTATTTAATGAACTACTACCTCTAGGGCCTTTGGTCATCTTTGCACAAGTTGAAATGATTTTGACATTATAATATCTTTTGTAATTACTTATTTTCATCAAATAAATACAGAACAGATAATGAAAGGGAGATTATGAAAGGATATTGTACAATGTAGCACAAAGGCCTTTTTCTAATGTCCATGTGTATGTATGTGCACATCCACAGGGTCAGTGAGAAGATAATGCGAGCTGACTTTCTCCTCTTTTATTGCAATCGAGCTGCCTGGCCGCTGCTGCCTTCCTGCCGGCTCGCAGCTCTGTGTCCGGACACAGACAATACTTCTGCACACGCTGTTCTCTTTATCTGGCTTCACCACTATATGAGGCGCTACATTGTCCAGCATAATGTGACACCAAATGGATATACCCCATGAAATTTGATGCTAGGGAGTCACAAAATAGGGTGCGTCAAAGGAGCATCACTTTCAACTTTAAGTCCTTTTTTTCTCACCAGAAAGACGACACAAGGGAAGGGGGTAGGTTATACTGTTTTCATCAACCCATCAAAGGCACTAGGACTTTTGTACAAATTTACATGTCTACTTTACTGAAAAAACAACACTCTTGTTGGCGTTCACCTTTAGAGGAAAAGATCAAACTCATTTTGCATACCACTGTAAAAAAGGTTATTTCATTCATAAATAATTTATCATTAGCAACCATTAAATATATCACTTTGTTTGTAACACTATACATGCAGTATTAAAGTGAAAGTATGCATTTGAAATTAGTGTTCATGTGAAAACTGTGTGCATCACAGTCATACATTTCAACACATTCCCAAAAACTGTACAAGTAATTCCCAGTAATACTAGCGTGAGTAAATTCTCTCAAGTATTTTAAATCCTCAGGATATGTGTATTTTTTAATATAGGACAAAAGATTATTTATTATTATATTTGCAATGTACAGTTGAAGTGTGAATACACTTCCTATACATATCTGATTGATTATCAGAAAAACTCTGTACTGTATATTTTCTCAGATGAAAATATCCCAGTGATTGCCTTGAATTGTTTTCACTTGCTTGGATACATGCCTAATCTCATCACAGCATACTAATCAGATTTAAGAAATGAAAAGACAAAAGATGAATCATCTAGGAGCACAGTGACATCAGATCATTTCAGGGTACACACCCTCCACCAATAGGAATCCAGAGAAAAAATTAGATCTCAGAGGATGCGATGAGAAAACGAACGACAGGTCAGAATAGATTTGTAGTTTGGAGGCTATCTTCTCCAACAGAGCATGTACTGTTGCAGATGCAAACTGCTCTCAGCATTGACTGAATTATGCATGTCAGAAGCCAAGGAGAGAATGACTGTGCATATGCAGGAAATTTCATATATGAACAGACAGGACCTAGGCAGCTAAGGAACACATAACAGGAAAGCAAGAGAGCTTTAGAGTTCATGAGCAAGTCTCACAAGTGAAGGACTTTACAAAAATAGAACTTGTCCTCCAGGCCTAAACTACTGCTGATGTCATAGGATGTTTCTTTTCCTTTTCTTCTGTTGCCACATCTCACTGGCTTTCAGTCAGCCTCAGCCTGAATTCACTCAGTTGTGTGACATGCTGTGTTTTAGCGTCCACATCCTCAAGTCCATGGGTGTGTATTCATGTATGTGCAGGTTTACGTGACTACTGACGAAAGTAATTCTGATTGGCTTTTGCGGGGTTTTGCAGTCTTCCTTGGCCTCTGAAGAAACAGTACAGTTGATGTTCTCAGTTTGTTCATCTCATGTGTGGCAACCTCTTGTACTTGTTGACATTGCAAAGTTTAAAAAAATATTTATTTGAAGGCCTCCATATTTCATTGATTAGAGATATTCTTTGTATATATCTTTTTGATGCCAACTGGAGACTATTTAAAATAGCTAAAATAGCTGATTATTTCAAATATATTTATATTCAAAATTCTGTAAAATATACATTTACAGAATATATTCCTAATGTCAGTAACTTCCTAAAGCAGCTGCTTGCTATAATTTCATATCAAATGTTAATCAAACATGAAAAAAGTATTTCTGGGGAACTCCAAATTTTATGCAATATAGAATATTGCACAGCAAGGTCAACAAGAGTAAAGTCAGCGTGCAGCTAATAATGGTAAGCATGCTAAGTGTGCCAAGGGTGTGGTAACATCAATGCAAAAAAAACCTAATACGTGTGTGGGGTTGGCCTGCTAGCAGTTGTATGGATGTCCCCAACAGAAACACTCTTAAAAAAGGTGCATGATCTAGCCTTTGGTATTCTCCTGGTGTAATGTGCATGCAGGTACACAGGCGGCTGCAGTCCCTGGCACTCCAGTGTGACAACCACTGGAGGGACACAGGATTCCTTCTGTAAGAAGGATCCCAGGAAGGAGTTTGTTGCTTTTCCTAAACCCTTTAGTTCCGGTTACATTTTTAAGCTCAGACACAGCAAAGTAAATTAAGCCACATCTGGCTCTAATCAGCAAATAACAGGAGATGAAAAGTTAAAAGCTCCAGTGTGGGACAGCTATAGGTAGACTCCCTATCCTTAGACACGAAGGGAGGCATAGGATACAGAAGCACCTGATTTTAGCTAGACAGCAATAGGACTGCTTTGAGTGAAAGTGCCTTTAAGTGAAGACATTCTAAAGGCTCAAAAGGCAGCTCTAAAAGTGCCTCTAAAACTGTCAGTAAATTGCACAAGGGGAAACACAGGCTTGGCAGGAGGCCTCAGCTGGTGGCCTCCCTTCATAAACCTCCTTATTGGAGAATTTTGACCAACTGGTGCAGAACCAAAGCCAACATGACAGGCTGAAATTGCAGCCAAATACATTTTAAGAGTGGAAAATGCTATTCCCTTATCTAGCAAATCCTGAAGGAAGCATAACAGCTTTGGAGCTGAGCACTAATAAGGAATGATGTTCCTATCTGAACACCATATCTAAAATACACACCATAAAGTGAACATGTGGAAAGAGCTCTTGCACTCTGAATGGTCTCAATGACCCACAGAAGAAGAACTCATTCAAATTCAAGTTTTCACATGCAAGGCCCAGAGAACTAACTGCATTGGATGCGGATGAAAAGCCTGCCTATGTCTCTGTGATGCTAAGTCCCTCAACCCCCTTGGGATTGAGTCACAAAGGCAGTGGCCACTGCTGGTTGTGGAGCAGACAGGCTAGGAAGACCATCCATGGCCTGTTGGGTCAATAAGAAGCAATTAAAATCAGAGACAGTCACTGCTCCCTGAGGTTGAGAGGGAGAAACACATATAGCAGCACATTCAGCCATGGGTGAGGTGAGATTTTGTGTCCTCGCCCTCGTTTCTTAGTGAAAATAACTCATCGCATGATGCAAACAGATCTACGGATGCCTGACCAAACCTGTCCCACAGCTGGTAAACTATTTTGGGATTGAGTCACACTCCCCATAGAACAGAGAACCTCTGGAGAGCAAATCCGCTCCGGTGTTCAACACACCAGGAACATGCGTCACACTTAATGAGAGGAGTTGTTTGCTGCTCTACATAAACAGGCTGTGAGCCAACTCGTGTAATGTCACCGAGAGAAAGCCTCCCTGACGGTTTATATACACCAATGCTGTTGCATTGACTGTCCTTAACAAGACATGACAATTTTCAGGAGCAGCAAGAAATAGCTCAAAGCCAGAAAAACTGTCCTCCACATATGTGTTTGAAGGAGCAACTCGGGCCAAGTGCCATTTATGGTCCTTCTCTTGAAAATACCCCCCTACCCAGTCAATGAAGCACCTGCTGTCAGAGTTTTCCTCATAACAACCACATCCAAGTGGTCACCAACAGTGAACACTTCTGGGTCTCCCCACTCACAGAGAGCTACCAGGTATACATCTGAGAAGACATCTCACATCCAGCTGCAGGGGAGATACCCAGTGCTGAAAGTCCTCCATCCTCAACAGCTCCTGAGCGATGAAAGAGATTACTGAGGACATCAGCTAATCAAAAGACCATGTTTCCCTTGTGAAAAAGAGCAAGGTGGTGGCGAAATTTCTCCTTGACTTTGAACAGTTAGAGAAATGATATCATCCTGATTTTGAATTTAACGGCAGCAAACATGTCTCAAAAATGTTGGGACGGGGCAACAAAAGATTACAAAAAGTACGCGGTGATAAAGAAATAACTGGAGGAACACCTCCAAAAGTTGATTCTGTTCATCTGGACGTAGCGTTTTGTGGGAGAAACGTTTCGTCACTCATCCAAGTGACTTCTTCAGTCTCAGCTGACTGCAGGTTTCCCCAAATCTTATAAACAGTACATTTGCATAATGACTGAAACCAGCCCACTGAAGGAACAATGGGCAGGGAGGAACAACTGGAGGAACATTTTGCACCTAATTAAGTTAACTGAGCTTCTCTTAAGTAAAAGTGGAAGAGATTTACCACTCTATAAAAATCTAAAGCTTTCAGAATAATGCTCATCAACAGCAAAGGCTGTGACTATGTCATCATATAGAGCATATCATATACTCAAGAGATTCTGAGACTCTAGAAAAGTCTCTGCATATAAGGGACACTCTAATAAATCAATATTGGATGCTCGTGATCTTCTTAGCCTAAAGTGGCACTGCATTAAACACAGCCATGATTATGTCATGGAAATATCTGCATAGACTGAAGATCACTTCTAGAAATCACTGTTCATGAAAATGGTCCACCATGTTATCCACAAGTTAAAGCTTTGTTATGCAAAGAAGAAGTAACATGTGAACACGATCCAGAAACGTCACCGCTCTTCTCTGGTGTAGTCGAAATCTTTTTCAGGAAAGGCCTCACATATTTCAGAGGGATAATGCTAAACCGCACACTGCACCTTTTACAACAGCGTCGCTTCGTTGTTGAAGAGCCCAGGATTTGAACTGGCCTGCCTGCAGTCCGGACCTTTCAAAAATATGACAGAAGACCCAGGACTGTTGAGCAGCTAGAGTCCTAGAATGTCAGACGGAAATGAGATAGCATTCCTCCTCAAAAAGTCCAACAGATGATCTCTTTAGTTCCCATATGTTTACGGACTCTTGTTGAAAGAATATTTTTGTAACATGTTGCTGCAAACAAATTCAAATTTAAATTCAAGACAAGCTCATATTTTTCTCATAAACATACATATCCTCAGACTTGCATATCATCACATTCTATTTTCATTTACATTTCACACAGCATTCCAATTTTTTAGAACAGGGGTCATACTTAACATATTAAGGGAATACTTGCTATTGAGATATTGTTCAATTTTGTATTTGAATTGGATCTATTAACAGTGATGTAATACACATAATTAACTCTCAAATGTAGAACTAATCTAGGAGGAGGAGTTATGCAGTGACATAACTTCAGAGGATCTTCTTTTCCTGCTTTTTGAAGAGTCTGTGTTACCACAGCAACAGACAAAAATAAAGTAATTATGGAAACCATCATCCAGAGACGCAGGTCCTTGAGATGAAAGTACTGCCTCACTGACAGAGTGTCAGAATAAAAGACTGACATTTCTGCCAGCTACCTAGGGCCACGTTGCCTGGTAACAAAAATTCTGTGGATGCTGACGGGGAACGAATTCTGCTTCAGTAATAACTCATCTTTTGAGTGTACCAAAGCTTTCTATTGTTTGACTATTGCACATGAAACTCTTTAATGCTCTCGGTATGAATGTACATTTATTTTCACAGTTTGCCTCCTAACAAGCCTTTGTCTTGTATGCTGCTTTCTAAAATGACTTCATGTGCCCACATTATTTCACCTATTTTCACCTAGTTTAGATTGTCTTTGGTCATCTTACTAATCATGTAAATAAATCAGGGTTGTTTTGTTTTTTTAATTACAGTTGTATTGCAAAATTACAGGTTTAGCATGTTAGTATGAGTAATGTTCACCACCTTTAATGTCAAATAATAAAGGTAATGAATTCAAAAATAAATATGGGGACAATTGTATTACCAAAACTGGTGAGTCAACATTCAATTCTCTCATTGTTGTTAACATACTCAGTTAGGTTAGTCTTTGTCTTAACATGCGGTGCTACTTAACACTATAAAGTTAATGACTTTTAAACATATCATAACAGAGAGCCTGTTCCAGATCCTCTTGGACTAAACCCAAGGTTTGGTCTGCTTACATTATATGATTGTCATGGACTACTGATCTTTTTGCATTTTCAAGATGTTTTCTTATTTACTGATATTTCCCTGTGGATTTATTAAGGTTTTTCTTCTTTTTAAAAGACAAAAAGGAAACCCTTTTGTAACCCTTTGAACTTTGTTGTCTATTTAGGATGCTGTTTGGTGCAGAAATTGCACCTCTGTCTCTTTTATGTCATCTGAAATGCTGATGCAAGCAGATGTGCAGAGAAAAGAGCTTGTGCTCTTTGATGCAGCAGCACTCACATCAAAATCCAACATCCATTTGCAATGACTTAGACAGGTGGACTGATATTATATAGGGCTTTTCTGGTGTTCCTAGGCTCTGCTATGATTAACACTGCTATGTTACACAAGTTTTCTGTTGTAGCTTTATTAGATATATATATATATATTATATAACACATGAAAATGACAGATTCAACTGAGCAGTGTTATGGAAAATGTTGGTGTGAACAGTTTTTGAGTCACCTGGGAATAAACATTTGAATATGGCCTCTGCTGTATCAAGCAAATGTTCAGTATCACTTAGTGATGTTACCTTCTAGTTCTTCCTTCTCAAAATTGGTGGTGAGCATGGAGCGTGTGCCCCCGCGGTCCACTATTGCTTCCTCATCAGTTCTCTACAGGAGACACACAGAGGCAAAGGTGATTACTCAGCATTAGAAAAATAAGAACCAACAATTTGTATGTAACATGCACATTTTTAATATTATCTTCCTACAAATTCACAGGTGTAGCACTTCAATGTTGCCCTAAATGCCTCAATTCTTGCATAAGAGCACCCTCCTTCCTCTGCCTCCCCTGCTATCAGGCTAGTGAGATGATGTGTCTTGAAATAAAAACACAGGAAAACACAGCATTAAGGCTGACTTCAACTCACTGCTACCATGGCAACAACAGACAGCCAATTGCAATTTAACAGGAGCACATTCATCTATGGAATGCCAGAATACACCATTTTCAGTTACACCTTTAAGAAGATTGCCTTATTGTGTGTAAGCTTTAAATCATGGAAACGCTAACCCACCCACACCTTCCCCAAGACCAGTTTCTCTGGAACTGGAGCAAGAGCACACGCTCAGGATAGAGTGGAAGAAACAAGGCCTGGTGATAATGGACACAGAGTAGTGCTTTTCTGGTAACACCCTTCTATAAATAGCTCTGACCTTGACAAATAAAAAAACAGGCTGCATAGCTTTCGAGTGTTCACTGTGCTTTTAATATTCACTGAAAACACTGGCATGTGAATGTGGTGTTTTAACATATGCTCTGAAGACAAAAAAAAAAAGGAGACAACTTCTGTGGCTTGGTAGTAGCAGAAAAGTGGTCGTAGCGATACATTTTCTATCTCCTTGTCACTTTCTCTTATACCTCTGACTCTGCGTCTTACCACTCTATGTCTCTCTCTTTTTATTAGAAGTCTTGTCTTTAGTTCCTAGATCATATGTGTTTTTCTAGATGTCCCCTATGAATGTGCAAGTCATCGAATTATTCTGTATCAACAAGCATTTTGGTAGTCTTCACACAATAGTATTTCACCAAAAAAATAAACTTAGCACAAAAAGTAAAGAAATTTGTGTTTGGTCTATTTTTCTTTGTTAGGGCCCTCAGGCTGTTGTGGCTTCTACATGCCACTGAGGCCCCTGTTTGCTAAATGAATAAACTGCCAATATGCCTTGTTGCTTCAGACTTCAATCATCTAATTCAATAAACTACACCAAATAAAGGACAAGCATGCTAAGCTGTTGACAGAGAAGATTTGAAGTTTTTCATTGACGTTTAAAAATGGCAACAATGCTGCCCATTGGCTCCAAAATATCTCACCATGTTGACCATTATATGGTTAGAATATCTTTGCAGACTGTGACGCAGGAAGGCAGTTTTTACACCCTTTTTAAGGTCAAGGAAAAAACTTTTAATGAGTTAGACGTGGAAAAAACTATGAATATGTGAAGTGTACATTTGAAGTTACTGAATTGGAGACAGGGCTGGAGAGTAAGTTCATCATTTAGACTAAGACAGTTACTTTTTGTCATTATAAGTCTGAAATTTCATGTTTACTTATATGTGCAAAGGAGGAATAATTATCATATACCATTATCTGTTATCTTTGCATTTTGTGGAGTGAAAGCTTTTGATAGAGTGAATTTCAGATATATTATTACCCCCTAATTAAGGCAAGAGCAATGCAGGGAAAAAGTTGTTTTGCTATCTTGTTAGGGATGAAATGCTCTATACTTGGTAAATGGACTGGTTATTATCATTATATCACACTTTTCTACTCTTCCTGAGCTCTTACAGTGCTTTATACAACTTGCCTCATTCACACCCATATTTCTTTTCTATCTAACATTCATGGACATTCATAATCCAATGGTTAGTATCTTGCCCAAGGATACCTGGCATGCAGACTGGAACAGCCAAGCATTGAATCAGCAACCTTCCATAAGTAGATGACGTGCTCTACCTCCTGAGCTACAGCCACTTCACACTATGAATAATATATGTACAAACACTTCAGCAAAAGCCTTAACAATACAGACAGCTGGCAATGACTTCAGTGTAAGGATGCATGGTAAACTTAGATGATTTTAATTTTATGATTAATATTTCAACTACATTTCGTATTTTGAGAGGCAATTTAGGCAATTTCAAAGACAGCCCTAAATATATGTACATATATTAAGCCATAAGCTGTTATATCATTAAAGATTTGAGAGTGAACTGAAGTTTGCTTTCATTAAAATGGGTCCTGTGACCTGTAAAAGGGCACAATGTCACATTTGTGGTGCAGTAAACAGTTAAATGTGGGGGGAAACCTAAAAGCTAAAAGCTGTTTGTTGTTGTTCTGTGAAAATATGCCAAATATAGAGCAACCAGGTGTAGACATAAAGTAGAAATCTAACATATAGACATAACCCACTAACACAATTCAGTTCACTTCTGCTCTGTTTCAATAAAGTGCTAGTATTATTACAGAATGTGTGGGTCATAATCCCACAGGACAGAGCAAAGATTTTGGCATTGTGCTCAAATTCCCACTCCTTCTGATAACTTCTCCCCTTCTATTTTAAATATATTAGAAGCAACTATCATGTATAAAACATACTTTTCATTGTTACATTTAGCACATTTTACAGTAAATAACCTGCCAGAAACCTTAATCATTCTGGTTTCTGTGTTTCAGTATTAGATGGAGATTACAGAGTGACTCCGACTGACTACAATCTGTTTACAGTCTGTTTATTAGAGGGCAATGAATTGTGGACCTTCTCCAGTCTGTTTCAGGGCGATTGCAATCAGTCCAAGGGGGTCTGAGAGATGTTGCTTCTAATAAGGAATATCAGGTATATGTATACTATAGCCATTAAATTAGAAACACTGTAGTTCAGCCGAAATATCAATCTCTGAACACGCAAGATGGAGCACTAGCGGCTCAACATCCGCTCGCTTGCACAAGAAGTGTGTGGACAGCTGAGGTCTGTCTTTGTGAGCTAACTGTATACACTGACAATAGCAGCAACAATAACATGCACACAGGCCCAAAAGAGGATTCATCATGAAGTCCCTGTAGGCTGCCTCCCCCAGATTTCCCCTGGCAGATGGTAAATGATAATCTGACATTTCCTCAGTGTCTCCATTTTGTCACTATTTATGCCTATGCATCCCAGAATCAACCCTCTACAGACTCCATGTAGTGCACCGCTATCTACACTCACACATATGAGTCACTGAAGAGCTGAATGTTTGTAACAGTTCTGGTGTCATGCTTTGCCAAAAGGTGGATCCAAAGAGCAAACCCAGGCAACACTTAGCAAGTCTAAAGTAGTCATAGTTAAGAAGTGAATCGTTTACTGATAGAGAGCAGTTGGCAGGGAGATTTAGCAGCACTACAGGTTTGCACATGGGAGCTCTGTCAGAGAAGAGATAAAGAATTACCAGGAGGCGAAAAGGAGAATATGGTCCACCTGTGATAGTAATTAGTTTTATTAGTTATTAGTAAAGTTAAGAGTGAATGGAAACTTAGAGAGTGTTTGTGGGCAGTTGGTGGATATCCAAGAGTCGGCAGAGATGGCTGATAGAGAGCAGACAGGCAGATGGGTAGTTAAATAAACACTTGGGTTAATTATGGAATTAATAATGACAACCATGATCTGTCAGAGAAATCTTGCAAACTCCAGCCGTGTATACTCCATATTTGATTACCAGACAGGTGTACGGAGAGCTTCTTCAATGGAGAAACTCCACTCAGGATGGACTCAGATAGAGGAGCCAGAACAACTACTCTACATGACACTTAATAGCAAAGAGGGGTTAATAAAAAACAAGATCTTTCTCAACTCTTCCTCACAGTAAGTCTGTAGTACTGCAGTGGCCACTTAACTGGTTTATTTGACAGGGTGACTCCAAAACTTTGTTCTGGGTTTGTGTGCCCTAATTTAAAGTCATTTGACAGATTCACTACAAGGTCAGCCTGCAATTAGGCATGTTAACTGTTAAAGACAGGGCAATTAGAAAAAGACTAAATAAATATAGCTTGTTTCGAAGGGTTACCATGAGAAAGCCCCTTCTCTCTAAAAAGAACATAGCTTCAAATTGTAAAGGTGCGCCTGGACAAACCACTTCTGACTGATTTCTGGAATAATGCCCTTTGGAAAGACCACCTTTCACTAACTGAGTCAAACTTGAGCTCGCTGTAAACTAAAGTATTATAGAGGCAAAATGTCAAAAAAATTTCTGGCACATGTATTTTGTTGGAGTATGTTTATTTACTTCTTTTCTCCCATTCCTCTGAACTGTTTTGTTTTTCAACACAGGAAGTTTTGAGGAGTTTGTGCATCTATATTCATTACCTATTACTGAAAACCAGAGAGAAATATAATAACTAGAAACAATGAGCTCCACCCTACTGTCCTGACTGCTTCACTCCTGTATTTTCTCTCATTTCCACACAGAATAAATGATGTAATAAATAATATCAAATGATGACTTTTGTTTTTTTCTAAGCCTTATGCCTCTTCAGGTCTGTCCCAAACAAAGCTTTACTCTGCTTAATATCACAGATAAGCCAGAATCTCTTGCCTGCAGGTCCCTGCTTCTATTTTTGGACAACGGTATTTCTGGCGTATGTTACTGACCCCAGACCAGCACACACAGCTACATCCCAGCTCACCAATCTGGGTTGAGATTAATCTGCCAGCAGGATAAAGCCTTGTCTTTGACCATGGGATCAGTGATTGAGGGCCCTGCGCTGTGGGTAGAATTAAATCAGCTGGTTCTCAGTTGATGCGCTGGTCAGTGATGAAGGCTTCAGGGGGAACAGGGGCAGAACTCACGTGACCAAGGCTCTAGAGGAGTTGGAGGAGGGGTAGTTATGGTATGATGAACAGAGACACTTGAATTTAACCTGAACAGATATTATATCTACAGCTGTTCACCTTGTAGCTTTTTTTTCCTTTACAGCCTATTAGTTTTAGTGTAGTTTTAGATGCACTAGTTATTATATGTGAAAGAAATAGCATCAACAAATTGTACTGGATATGTGGCACATATGCACAAAGCAGTGTTAGAATAGGAAGAAACAGCAGCACACAGGAGGAGAGAAGCAAAAACCATCAGGCCTGGACACAAAGAGAGTATGAGAGGGGGTTTTGATGCCTCACAGTGTGAAGTCCTCATGTGCAAGCATGTGCGCAGTGATGTTAAGCCAAGAGTTACAACCTACAGGAGGAAGGTTTGACATTGTACTTCATCTGTTTTGATTCTATCTACAGTATGTTCTGTAGATGTACACACAAAAAACCCATTCCCTCAGATAGATGTTCTCATCCAAAAATATTCTTTCTCAGTTATGTTTGTGGTTTAGTTTCTCATGTTGTGATCTATTTATCTTTATTCTTGTTCTATATTAAGGCCGGCGGTTGCTAGAATGTCTATGCTCAACTACAATATGTAGATACCTATGCTATGCTCAAAACATGCATTCACAATAAAAGCTCCATTGAGAAATGAAGAAATGTATTCTTTTAATACATGAGGACTTCATCAGTCAAAAGATATAGACCAAAAACAAATGTCCATTACAGAGGACATAAATGAATAGGCTGGTTCTCAGGAGGTTATAGTATACCAAGTGGACAACTAGTAGAAAGTCAGGGTCTGCAGCAGCAAATCATTAATGGTACAATCACACTATGGAAAACAGTGTTTGAAGACCCACGGCACAATCAGAATTATTGTCACTTTGTTCAATAAACTTGTGATCTTGTAGCCTTTGAAATGGTTTATTTATGGTGGGAAGAAGGTGTGTGACCAACTCCGATGCAGAAGCACAGTGATAAAATGACAATAAGACAGTCTACTATCAGTCTTCATTAGTTTACGACTGATCCACGTCAACTATATGCAATGTGTGATAAATTCATGAAAACCGCAAATCTGTTACTGTCTACATTCAGCACCCAGCCAGAACCTCATATATTTGACCCAGAAATTGAGAAATTCCTCCACAAATAGTGGCATAGTTGATGTAGGATGGAAATTTAATAGTAAAATAGCTCTGCAGCCTTGCAACTGATATCGTCTTGATGCATTCTCAATCATCCAGGAAAGTAAATCTCCAAAAGTTGAATCTGTTCATCTGGACGTAGCGTTTTGTGGGAGAAACGTTTCGTCACTCATCCAAGTGACTTCTTCAGTCTCAGCTGACTGCAGGTTTCCCCAAACCTTATAAACAGTACATTTGCATAATGACTGAAACCAGCCCACTGAAGGAACAATGGGCTGTGAGGTCAGTTCCTTAATCATAATTATGCAAATTCCCATGACCATTGATCAACAATCACTGACCAAAACCCACTGATCAAAGAACACTGATCAATGGCCATGAGTACCATTCACAGAGAGTTGGGGAATGGCTGCAATCACAGCATTGTAAGATGGCGAAAGATGTACCCTTAGGCCCCCTCCTCGATTCAGAGATGGTCTTTCCCTTTTCACGTAAATGGCCTCCTTGACTCCGCGCTCAAACCAGTGTTCCTCCCTGTCCAGGATGTGTACATCCTCATCATTGAAAGAGTGTCCACTGGCCTGTAGGTGTAAATAAACTGCAGAGTCCTGGCCTGATGAGGTTGCTCTTCTGTGTTGTGCCATCCGCTTCGCTAGAGGTTGTTTGGTTTCCCCGATGTATAAATCCTGGCAATCCTCCTGGCACTTAACAGCGTACACTATGTTACTCTGTTTGTGTCGGGGGACCCGATCCTTGGGGTGGACCAGTTTTTGGCGCAGCGTATTTTTCGCATCTTTCGCCATCTTACAATGCTGTGATTGCAGCCATTCCCCAACTCTCTGTGAATGGTACTCATGGCCATTGATCAGTGTTCTTTGATCAGTGGGTTTTGGTCAGTGATTGTTGATCAATGGTCATGCGAATTTGCATAATTATGATTAAGGAACTGACCTCACAGACCAGTGTTCCTTCAGTGGGCTGGTTTCAGTCATTATGCAAATGTACTGTTTATAAGGTTTGGGGTAACCTGCAGTCAGCTGAGACTGAAGAAGTCACTTGGATGAGTGACGAAACGTTTCTCCCACAAAACGCTACGTCCAGATGAACAGATTCAACTTTTGGAGACTTGCAACTGATAAGTTGCACTCCAGACTAACTCGGATTGATATCAACGTGTTGGCCATCTGTTTGCATTAGACAGCAATTTCCCAGTCTGTCTGAAATTGACTGCAGTCGGTCTGAGTTGCATTGCAATTGTTTGGATAGAAGCTTGTTTCTGCAAAGTTTGCACAATCAGCCTCTGTGTTTTATTAATAAACAATATAAAAGATGGATATAACTTCCAGGTTGGAAAATAAAGCCTTAGAGAGTTCCACTCCTACAGTGAGGGAAATAATTATTTGATCGCCTGCTAAATTTGCAAGTTTGCTTTGTTTTTATTGTAGTTTCATTTTAATGGAGAGAGAATCAGATTATCAGCAAAAACTAATTACATAATTGTTATAAATTGATTTGCATGACACTGAATGAAATAAGTATTTGATCCCCAAGCAAAACATCACTTAGCACTTGGTGGAGAAACTATTGGTGGCAAGCACAGCAGTAAAACATTTCTTATAGTTGGTCAACAGGTTTGCTCACGTCTCAGGAGGGATTTTGGTCCAGCAGGCCAAAATCTCCAAAATCCAGAGGTAATTAAAACACACAGAAACACTACATTGCTCTTGCTGTCGTCTTGTAACTGATACTTGTGGCCAGGATTCGTTAGGGGGGGTCGGATGGATTTCCCTCTCTCTGGTCAACACATTCCTGCCTCTGCTAAATAATGTTTCATTCCCAGTGGGGATAAAAGTTTATGCAAGTTTATTATCTGGAAACAGTGTACAGTTTCACAAATCATATCCTGCTTGTGGCCACAGTAGATTGTGGTTAAGAAAAAAACATTATAAAGTTGCACTTTACTACATAAATAGGCAGCTTATTTTAGCAGACACTGTGTAAAATATCAATAAAGACAGATGACGGATGATACAATGATATGCAAATCTCATAAATCTGTGTTTTATTTACAATAGAAAACAGAAAAGTGAATGGTTATACAGAAAATGAATCTTTTAAAGTATTAGCTCCTTTTTGAATTTGATGGCAGCAATATGTCTCAAAACAAATTAGGACAGAGTCGTAATAATGTAATGTACATTAGTACAAACATGTGACTGTGCATGCAAGAATGTTTGTGCTTTGGGTTAGAGTCAAGTTTAATGCTTGGATTTATTTCTTTATTTTTAATCATTTTTTTCTCTGGGATGAAGACCCAATCTAATGGTAGCAATGGAGCTAGCATATAGCTAGCTCGTTTGGCAGATTGCAAAGAGAGAGAGAGAGAGAGAGAGCACAAATTTGAGCTGTTGAATTTGAGGACAGTACATGAATTTATTTTATTCTGGGAGCTATGAAGAATAAAGACTGATGTAAGTATATATTTTTTCTAACATATTGCTGTTTGGAAGTGTTTGTTTAGTGACATTGGTGGGTGCTACTACCTTCCATTATACTTTGGATAATGGGAGGTAGCAGCACCCTGTAGGAACCATAGCCTGCAGTTAGAGAGTGAAGTGCTCTGTTAGGATTATAAGGTGATAAAGCATAATTTTAGAGATGGTTCACATGACCCTGAATCCTCCCTTAGTTATGCTGCAAAAGCTCTAGGTTGCTGGGGGATTCCCATGATGCACTGAGTGCACATAAACACTGAGTGCTTATGTGTTTCTACACCACTCTGTCTTTAATCACTAGTAATTATTAATCTCTGGCTTTCTTCCACCGGGTGTGTTTGTCCTGTCTTCTTCCCCCAGTCGGCTGTGGCAGATGGCCGCCCTTACCTAAGTCTGGTTCTGCCAGAGGATTCTTCCTGTTAAAAGTGAGTTCTTCCTTCCCACTGTTGCCAAAGTGCTTGCTCGAAGGAGGTCATCTAACTGTTGGGGATTTTCTATGCTTTCTCTGTAGTATTGTCTTTACCTTATAATATAAAGCACCCTGAGTCAACTGTTGTTGTGATCTAGCGTTACAAAAATAAAACTGCATTGGGTTGAAGGTAGTATGAGGGTCTTTAAGATTCGGTGGGACCTGATTACAACAGGGAGCCAGAAAAGGAAAGCTAATAAGGGAGAAATATGGGCTCTCATTTCAGTCCCATTTAGCACTCTCGCTGCAACGTTCTTTTTAGCAAGAAATTCGAGGTCATCCAGGCCTGTAGTCTGTCATGTCTTTTAGATGTGCCTGTAGTTTAGTTGATTTGTATCATCCTGTTTCATTGATGAATAAAGTTGGATGTCAGCAATGAAAATGTAGTCATTGTTTTTTTAATAATATTACCTAAGAGAAGTATGAATAATGTAAAAAGTTTTGGTCCCAGCACATAACTCTGTTTGGCTAAATCTTGTGTGTGGAAAAAAAGTTTCCATTTACATGCACAAACTGAAATCAGTCAGATAGATAAGAATCAGACTACTGCAACAAACATAATTTAAATACCAACGGTGTGTTTTACTGTCTCTAGTAAACTATTGTGGTAAACTGCATCAAATGCTGCACTGAGGTCTAGCGGGATAAGCACAGAAGATGATTAATAACCTTTACTAATACTGTTTCTGTGCTATGGTGCACTCTAAATCCTGACTAGAAATCTTCAAGTAAACCATTTCTTCGCAAAAAAAAATTCTAATCTTTCAAGAATTTTTAAAACAAGTCCTAGCATAAAGTCAAACAAACAAACAATATTCCTTTCACATTCACCTACTGAGTGATACCAACTGAAACTTCAGTTTTAATCATTTATAAGGCATTTAGTGTTTGTGTATCTTTGCTATGAGTCTAAAAAATAACCCAGCCAACACTAAAATGTGACCTGTTTGAACTCAAAGGATGCTAACTGAACATCCTGCTTCAAAAACACAGCTCTTACAATTGTGTTTTCCCACATTTTACTGTTTCAGCTAAACATTTCCTCTTACCCATGTTTGGTGTAATACGTTCAAAAGTAAGACATCTTGGCCAGAATAAATCAGATCCTATTGATTCTCACAAGCCCATTTCCAGGAATCTGTGTACATTACCACATCGCTCTCTGGAAAGCAGTATGTGACCTCATTACTGGATTTTTCAGGGATCTTTTTCCTGATGTGTTCACAACAATAGAGATGATTTACATTAATTTACCTTATGATCTAGGACAAGAGGAGAGTACTAAAAATCATATTAGCCAGCTGGGAGCACGAACTGGCTGTTAATGTGAATCTCTTTACTTTCAATCTGCTTTAGTCGACTTTCCACATGTGTTGGGAGATAGAGTGATTGTATAGGTCATAGCTACCCAAGACAGATTATCAGTGGCTGCACAAGCACTGCAATTGGCCATCAGCTTCTGTTGTCATGGTTTTCATCCCTACAGATGGCCATGGTTACTGTGGCAATGACAGCAGGCTCAGCATCAGCAGCCTTCCTTGGAAGAATATGCAAGGAATACTTGGAACATTCCTGCTTCCTAGCTTCCTCTAAACACAGGGGTTCCAGAGGCATCAGGTGTGGATGAGGCTGAGACTGAAGCTGTTTGGATTTGAGCTAGCAGTGGTAAAGCATTCGGCATTCTGTAAACACACACACAAAGACAGAGGCATCTCTATATATCTGACAGAGTACACCAGCTGAAACAAATCCAGCATTCCTGGCTTTTGTTCACCCATTTCTCTATCAGAGATTACTAGGGTCAGTACACCAGGTTTAAGCTCCTGTCTTTCCCCTGAATGGCAGCCACATCTGTCAGCCTCCTCAGGACCTTTTGTGTGCACATCAGCACAACCGGTCCTTTCTGCACCACAGGAACCAAACATGCTATTAACTTTACATGGAGTAGGAAAAATAAAAACCTTAGTCCAGCTATTGTTTTTAAGCTAGTGGTTATCTTCAATATTATAACAACAGGGTATACAGATCAAAAGTCAACTAACTCAGTGAGAGCTAACTGCTTGAATTGCAAGTAATGCTTTGATTAAACTCAGAAACAACATCAAAGAAGCCTACCTGATAAATAAATCCTTTATTGAGGTCCACTGAGAGCATGGTGCGCCTCTTGAAACGTTGGGGCAGGATGCCCGCTAACTCTCCTTGTGCTTGCGGCAATAGTAAGATAAGAGGCTAAGGCTAAGGGCCTGAGCCCCACTCAGCTCAGGATGACTATGACTGTTGTAAGAGGACTCAGAGAGAATAACAGAGGCAGACAGCTTGTTTGTCTGTGCATCTCACTCAGACCCTCGCCTCTCTTCTCAGCCACTCTTTTCAGCTGCTCTTCCCATGCTTTAAAAAGGCAGCAACCTTATTCCAAAAAGCCCAGCGAACACAACATAAAAACAAATGCAGAGTCTTCAGCACCGCGCCTGCTCTCCCTGTGCCTCTTCCACTGCCTCCGACGCCTTTCATCCAGGGTAACATCAAATGTTTCTGACAAGCGTCCATCCGCCAATCCCCCCAGAGAGATTAGTGCTCTGACATCACCAATGCTGTGCTGTGCAGAGTTCTACTGCTGAGCATCCAAGCTCTGTTGTTCTGTTACCTAAATCGTAGGTCACAAGGGCTCTAAAAACACCATCCTCATTAAGGAGCTTCACACATACATCTAGCAGAGGACGCAAGAGGCAGGGTGTAGCGTTGCAGTTTCATTATGCACAGTAGTGTATGTATGACCTACCTGAGGCAAAGAAGCTGCTCTCTGGCTCTAGTGCATTGTCAGCAAAGCTGTGATCTGCTAAAAGCAGATCCTAAAGGAACAAGCAGATATTCCTACTGCGGTGCCGGAGACAACTGTGAAATTACAGTAATGCTGCCTTTGTGGTTTGTGTCAGCTGATACTTCTAAAGGATTTCATTAACAGAAATAGCACTTATCATTGAAACATTTATAAGTGAAGATCAGACAGCCATATTACAATTATAGTATGCAATCTAATTTTCCATAAGCCTGCCTCTCCTCATCCAACCATCTGTCTCTCATCTTCTCCAACCAGCCCTGCATCCTCTTCTTCTACCTACCTCCATGCTCTCATCACCCTCCTCTCCACTGACACTGCTATAATTAACCATGGAAAGGAGCTCAGCCAGTCTGGGCTCCTAGCTGAGGTGGGGAAGCTTCCTCCCTGCCTGCCAGTTTTGCACAGTTGGATCACTAAGTCGAGCACAGAATTTCACACAGATAACACCATTCTCAAAAGAACAAACCCCGGCAACTCCAGCAAGCTTCCTCCATCTGTTCTCACTGATCTTCTCCTTGTCAAACTGGACAAACTGGCTGTAAGCCTGCTGTTATGTCAGGGTTGTACAACAATTAGAACTGTGCCAGTCAAGTTCACATCCCAAACAAAACAATTGTCATTTGAATTTGAGTCAAGTTGATAATAGGTAAAGGAAAATAAATATATTTATCTATAAAGAAACAGATAAATATGTGCAACGATGATACATCTCTGCTTTACAATACTGTCAGCCAGTACTGGCCAATCACAGACACAGTCACTTATAGCCAAATATAACCTTATTACAACAACACATTATGTATTATACCATCTTGTTTTTTATTTAACAATTAAGCCAAATAAAGAAGCAGTGTGTGAAAACTTCAGCAGACACAGTTGCAACATTCATTGAAGTTCATTCACTTCTAATCTCCACTTGGTTTAAATACCTGGGACTCTCCACCTTTTGGTTTTAGGACTGAAGTCTCTTGGATGCGAGGTAATACGTCCTCGGAAAACTTAAAGAAGTCCAGTCACCTTCTTGTCAAGCTTTTACACATACCTGGAATATTGAAAACCTACACAGACAATCTGGGTGGTTGTAGCTCAGGAGGTAGAGCAGCTCAATTACTAAATGGAAGTTTGGTGGTTTGAAAAAGGTGCATGTATAAATGAATGAATCAGGCAAGTTGGAGTGCTCAAGTATAGCAGAAAGGTGCTGTATAAGAACCAGTCCATTTACCATGTGTTGTGTTTGGGTTTATCCAGATTTTGGTACTGTTTATTATGGCCAAATATCTCCATTTTGGTCTTCACTGTCCAAAAGACGTTGTTTGGGCTGAAGTCACATGTCTTGTGATGTGTTCAGATAGAGCTTTACGCACCCAAGATGCTGCCACACGCTTTTTCTAAATCTTTTTCTAACTGTACTGTTGTGAACATTTCATCCCCAAGTGAGGCCTCTAAATTCTGAGATGTAGCTTTTAGGTTTTTTGCCAATCGCTGAGGACCTTTGAGTGAATTTGCTAGGATGTCCATGCTTGGGAGTATAAGCAACTGTACTGCATGTTTTCCAGTTGTGCATAACCTTTCTCACTGTAGACTGATTGCCCTTGAATTGTTTGGAAATGACCATATAATTATTTCCATATCATTACATTGTTTCTCTGTCAATGTGGTTCAAAGTCCTTAGCACTGTCTGCCACACAACTAGCACTGTACGCATTACAGCTAAAAAGCAATACTGGACATTCTTGCACCATATAGAAATAGAATATTGACAACATTATTACATTTGCTGAAGCCATTTAGATTAGCTTAGGTTAGCTTAGCATAAAATCAGATATTGTCTTCGAAACCAGGAATATTAGTACATTACTGTTCTTACACACTTTTATATGATATACGATATACGTGTGAATGATAAATTTGATTTATCTTCCACTCTATCCCAGAATTTAATTTAGTTACTGTTGTCATTACTTAATAAAACAGGGTACTAATATTTGTATTTATTCACAATATTTTGTAATGTGAAAGTCATCAAAGTGCCCCTGTCAGTTTAGACAGGGGCACTTTGTGCTCAGTCTTGTCCTCAGTTTGGCTCACAGCCCACAGTTGCATAAACAATATTTTGTCAGAGCAAATAGCATGCACATATCAAACCTATGCTCCATGGTTTTTCTTCTCATACTCCTAAATTTGGCTCATACTCTCAAAGGCATTTCACAGATAGAAAGCCTTCATACAGATTATCTGTTATTATTTATTTATGTTAACCTATTGTAGATGCCAAATGCAGGTGACGTGTGATTATTGCAACCTAAAAATAGTCAACATCTGTTTAGTAAGCAATCTAATTAAAGATCTGCACCAAATACACCTGCTATATTATTGCAGATTAACAGCAAAGAACGTGAGCACACCAGCTGAGGCATCAGTAAATCTATCTCATCATTTACTTTTAATTACTTCCTATTGTTCTGAGAAGCACAATAGCTAAAGTACCAGTAAAGCAATGCAGGCCTGCATTCAATTTTATAATATCTACTCATTCATTCGTTCTGCCTTAGTAAGACAGATTCGTTTGCAGTGTGGAGCTATTTTTTTTTACAATTTTTTATGCAGATGAGGGCTTCCCTCCACCCCCACGAAAAAAATATATATTTGGGGTGGACTCTCTCTAACATTTGGTTTTTGTGAAGCTTTAGATTTCCTAAAATTTTAAATCTTAAGTTGGAAGTCTACTCAACACTTTGCACTGTCACCTCACGGCAAGAACAACACAGTTTGGATGATCTCCCTGAGTCTGTGCGGGTTTTCTCTAGTTCTCTTCTCACCGTAGCTTGTGGTGTGGATGTGAGATCAATACAGGACTTAAAATACAGAGAATAGAGTGGTGTACGCATGTGTGCATAACAGTGGCTTGTAGTATACAGAGTTTAAAATCTTTTTGTAAAATGCTTTACCATTTATTTCAACTGCAAACTCTACACATACACCCAGCTAACGTTTTGGTATTGATTGATCATCACTATCTATTCAAGATAGCTGAAATAAAAAATAACAATGAAACTTATGCAGACATCCAGGATGTTACCTGGCCACCTGCTTGATGTCCTTCAATAACTTTTTAGTACTAGGGGGCTTTTTTATCCAAATTTTTGCATGTGATCATTTTTTCATCAAGACTAAAACAAAGCAAACAAGAAATACTTAGAAAGGGGGAAACAATATATTAGACAGTTTTGTAAATCTGTTCCCTGCAAGCTGGAATTGTACCCAGCAGTTTTTTTTGCTGCTAACACTACTACTACTTTTTCCTACTGAGCTATACAGCCATCCCACACCAGACTGACTCTATACCCTTACAGTACCTGCCTCTTATCAGAAACCAACTGACGACTGAGGGGTTGGGGCAGTCCACTGACCATGCAAAACAATAAAAAAGTCATATAATTTGCATTATTCTGTGTTACTCACCACTTCTTTAGTTTCTTGGGAACTTTGTTCCTGCAATTAAAAAAATATATATCAGGAAATCACTTAATGGGACAAAAGCAAGACACGCAAGAACATTACTGTCAGCCAAAATGGTCTGTGAAAAACATCCCTTAGCACGTAAACTTTGAGTGTAACAACTCAAAGGCAGCAGACATTGAAAACCAATAATACATTTGGATGCAGCGCTTGCTGTTGTAAATTAAACATACTTTCATGCATGACCCTGGAAACCTGGTAACACAGTAGAACGGTACACAATTGTACTGTTTTTTTTTTATAGCCACGTCGTTTGCTGAGAAGTCCCTGAGATTCTCACTATATTAACACCTCACATACTCATACACATCCTGGTGAAACCATGACAACACTTGCTGTGAGCTGTGTAGGAGGAGGGATGGGGAAACAGCAAAGAACTACAATGAGGGGGAAACGACTACACTGCATTGGCACTGCGGGGAAACAGAACATCCCATCCCATACGACATCAGCCCCATCAGGCTTCACTGTACACCATAAGCTGCGGAAAACTAAGTCCTCATGTAACACAGCCACAAATAGAACAAACAATGAGAGTATTGATTTACCTCTATTTGGTGCTTTTTTTTAATGGTGAGCACAAAGCAGCATATTTCATATCTCCTCTGTCACTGACAGTGCTTCCATGGTAGCTGACATTTTTTTTCTCCACACAGTCTCACCTGAATGCTAATGAATAGAGGCTGACCGCAGAAGCAGGCTGTGCCTTCAAGTGTCTCAGTGTGTTGCATATGTTTGTTTGTGTGTAACTCTGCCATTGAGTTTGTTAATACTACAGTAATACTACAGATGCACGTTATACTACAGATGTTATACTACAGATGCACGTATTCCTCAGTCAAATCTTTTTTTATTTGTGCTGCGTCTCTCTGTCTATAACTGTACTGACAGTAACATCTACACACGAGATAGAATATGATTACTGCATATAAATTCCTGCATGATACAGTCAATTCGCCGAATATGATATTTTCAAGTCATAAAAATCCATTCTCTCCTGTCTGTCTCCTCACTGCTAGGATCAAACATTTTATGCTCATCTCACTGTATCATCTTGAGATGATGTGTACTTAAAGCAACAGCTTGGCAGTAGATTTTCATATAGATAAGAAAACTGGGTCGAGGGGTAGCCCATATGATTTCGACACAAGCAGCAAAGAACCCATGAAATATAAGTAGCTTCATCACAAATGCCTCCTGTGTGAAGGCGTTTGGGGGAAGGATTATGTTATGCGTTATGGAAGGATATGAACATCTTCTACTCGGATATACATGTAGTGCACAATGGAACTGCATCCCCTATATATGATGCGCAACAGCCATGTTAGTCGTGATATAGTCATGCGTCATATAGCCGGCAAAGTGTCCGAATATTGGTCATTTTGAAGCACGAAAATACAGAAAATGAATCATTCATTTATCGCGTGCTTGCGCCTGTCTTATTCCAAAGGGGAAAACACTGAGCACCAACAGTCCATTATGATTTCAACAAGATTATCAGTTAAATTTTAAAGAACTGAACACAAATACAACAAGTACGTGAATATTTAGCCTTACCGTTGGCAAAAGAGGCTCCATTTGAGCTCCTTGATCCGTGATGTCCATCTTTTCTTCTCCTTGGCTTCACAAAAGGCAAGTCGTGATGCGCTACTGCGCCTCTGTCAAATGCGTCTCGAAAACCAGGATGGCTTTTTGTTGTTGCTGATTTGATTTTTCTCTTTTCTCCCTCGCATTCACCGGTCGAGTTTGCTCAAATGGAGGTAGCAAAGCATTGCCGTCCTGCCCTACATAATTTACGCACGAAGGAGGGAGGTAGTGCTTCCCATTACACGCGCTCACCCCGGGACGCGGCGGTGTTGAGGCACACAGGCGAGTGAGCATACAGGGATTTATTTGTGAATACATATTTATAGTCATTTATAGTCGTTCAGACACGCATAACTATGTTCGGCCAAACAGAGTCTATTGTTTCAATTAGATCTGTGAAAAAACATTCAATGTATTTCAATAGGGTGCAGTTTAAATACTGTACTATACTGCGTGCGTTATTAATATCTAGTTTAACTGCGACAGCAATCAATACAGTCATGGAGCAATGTCTGCTTGTTTGGTGTTACCCATGTGGATTTTCTCAACCACTGCGCCATACACAGGCCCCCTCCACACTGAAAACAGCCGCAGCCATTATCATTATTTTCATCTCATTTCAGCTATAAACATATAACGCATAATATTACGTCAAATGCGCATTACCACTATCCAGAACATCTTACACACCGGCTACAGAAATGCTCCGGTCATTCCATCATTATTTCTAGCTGCAGCACGCGATGCTGTGCCTGTGCCGGAGTCCACGTTTGATCAGGATGCCGCTGCAGTGAAGTTTATGCCCTCCTCTGGTGGCCATATAAAACCGTTGCAATTGGATTTAGCCTGTATTCATAATGCAACTGTTTAATCTCACTTATGAGTAACACAAGACAATAGCATGAAAGTCAGTACTTACCTAAGTAATCAATATTATACTTGATGGTAGCATTTAATGATGATCAGGCTACAGTGAAGTGCTTTCTATGCGTTTTTTATGCAAAAACGCTGATAAACTCCATTTATTTGAGTTGTCTTAACTTAGAAAAACTAAGTAAGCTGGAAGTTTTGCTTCTCAGTGCGGAAGGATGAAAGATGTGTTTTGAAAATGCCACGTGACTACCGTCCTCCTCCCTCTCGGATCAGTCCGCATGTTCACGGTGCATTTTTTATGGAATATGTTGAGCAAACCTGGAGAAGCGTCAGCTCAAGATATTATTGTTGTCATTGCTGTGGATCTTTACCTGATACAATGATTTGGTGAGTAAATGTTTACTCTTATTCAAACTGATTTGTGGCTGATTTGTAGCACCAGGTTTATAATCTTGCTAGCTAGTTAGTGTTAGCCTAGCGTTGCTGCTGTCGCTGGGCTCATGTTACTTAAAAATTAACACCACAACCTTAAAAACCTTACATAAAACTATGTGGTCAAATTTTCTGTTGATTGTTTGAAATAAATAAGTGAGATAAGAGCCCAGACAAAATTCTTCGGGAGGTGCAGCCGTTAGGGGTGGGGTAGGTGTGGGATGTGGGGGGTGGATAACAGAGCTCTCCGAAAACGTGGAAGCACTTTTGCAAATATGTGATATTTTGATAAATTAAGTAGATATTTGAGCATTACATAGCTACATTGTCGCCTGAAAATATCTTAAAAGGTTATTTTGTGACCCAGAAATGGTAGTCTGGGGAAAAGGAGGATCGCATTTGTCAGCCACAGTTGGCGGAGCCTGTGCGTACTTGTAAGCGCGGCATTGGCGGAGGAGCGCCGCTGAAAAACTTATTACTTTTTCTGGGTCACAAAATAAACTTTTAAGATATTTTCAGGCGAGAATGTAGCTGTGTAAATTTCAAATATCTGCTCGATTTATCAAGACATCACATATTTGCAAAAATGCTCCGACGTTTTCGGAGACGTCCATTTTTTTTTCATGCTTTGTGGCAGCTTTAGAACATCTGTGGCATCTATTAATGTCAAATCTAGCCTTTATTTAACAACATAAGCAAACTCTATGTTACAATGATTGCACAGCCATTAAGGATCAAATCAGTTTCTGAAAAATGTTCTGTTTTTTCTCCCTCTGCTTGCTTCTTACTGTCTTTGAGGCTCCGGACCAGCACTCCTGTTGTTGGACGGAAAGACATCAGTAAGTATTTTGGTTTTCCAATATATTAGCAACTGTCAGTGACATTTATATTAATCAGGCTGAACTTTAATCATACTTTAGATCAGCCCGTTTTACTTATTGTTTTATTTGTGCTTTGCTTTGGGGAAGTTGTTTCTTTACTGATCTTTTCCTGCCTTCTGTTATTAGACTTGAGATATGACTGCACTATGCTGTTGCTGGTGACCACAGTTAATTCTACAAGACATGCTGTGTAAGTAAACAAACAACAACAGTTTGGTCTGCATTTCTTGAAAGATCACATCCCCCAAACTTAGTTTAGAGGGTCTACACTGTATATAGTGAAGTCTGCAAGTTTTCTAACAGCAAAATCTGTTTTGTGCCCAAAATCATTTTGCACATCATTAGAATGAAAGTTATTGGCCATGTTTGCATAGCCATTTTTTAAAATGATGCTTTCATGACATTATTGTGTGTTGGGTGGTGGTCAGGGCTATCCAGACTGACAATTTGGGACATTGAATGTCACCTCTGCGGTGGGGAGGGAGCTTGAGATCGTCTAAATTGGAGTCTGTTCTATACCAAATGCAGAAAAAAATGTTTTAAGAAAGCAATTAAGTTCATGTTCCAAAAAATATGATTGTTTGCTTGCAGGACAACAGGAGAGATGAGTCCTCCGTCACAGATGGTGTGGTCAGTGAAGATGGTCGCCTGCAGGTTCAAGCTCATTGCATCTCCAACCCACATCCACTGCCACTGTACTTAAGCGAAGTTAAAGACTTTCTTCTGCACCTACATTTGGATCACCTCGATCCATGACAGTCATTCAGGCAGTAATGCCTGGACTGGAAACAAGCCATCCTTAAAATAATACAACATTCCAGCTCATGTGTTGAAATGGAAAACAAATGTTGTTTAAATTAGAGACTGCACTTGTGACAGAACAATAAATATTTTATTTTGATTATATAAGTAATGTAAGTACAAAACAAACTGTGGTAGGCCTAAACTTGTTTTCAGAATAATTACATCTGAGACTTTGTTTCATTGTAAGATTATAACAGTGATGGCAATATAATTGTTTGTTGTTCAGCAGAACAGTGTCCAGTATGTTGGCTGTTATACTTTGTTGTGTTTGAAAATAAAAGTTGGGCTGATTTTAACATCATTACAAAAATTGTTGTTAATTATTTTTAATCATATTCAGGTTACCACAAATTGTTTTTTCATTTAGTTGAACTTAACATGTTTGTCAGTAGGTAAACAATTAGTATTGTACAGTCAGAAATATCAAGTTATTGTTAATACTGCAGACTTGCAATGTATAAGTTGTCCTAACAGTCATCTTAAGTAAGCTTTACTTAGTTTTTTTGAGGCAACGAGTTTCCATAATTTTTTTAAGTTCTGGGAACTAACTAGGCTGTACAGTGTACTCAAAATGAGTAAGTTGCCCTAACTTGGTCATCTTATGTAAACTTGATCCAATTTTTTTGAGTTCTGGGAACAAATGAGCTTGTACAGAGTACTCAAACTAAATAAGTTGTCCTAACTTAGTCATTTTTAGCTAAGCTTTACTCAATTTTTTTGAGGCAACGAGTTTCCATAATTTTTTTGAGTTCTGGGAACTAATTAGATTTTACAGTGAACATGTACCGCCGTTACGTATTTAAAATACAAAATATGAGTAACTGTATTCCATTACAGTTACCGTTTAAAAAGGTGGTATTTAGAATACAGTTACTTTGTTGAAATAAATGGATTACACGGCGGTACTTTCCTGTTTCATATTGTGGCGGGTCAGGACTGTTTGGGTTTTGTTTGACAGCTACGTTCTGTTGTTCCAGGCGGCAGCGTTACGGTTGCCATGGTTACAGGGTGACGCTCTCGCTCTGCATGTTTCCTGGATGAGAGAGCGCCTTTTTGTTGTTGTTGTTGTTGTGCTAAGCTAAGGCAGAATGCAGAATGTAACATCATGGGCGGTGTAGTCCGTGCTGCAGGGAGAATGGACTGTCATACTCGTTATGTGTCTGTGAGCAAGAGGAGGGAGAAAAAGGAGAGTCGAACAGTACAAGTTGTCACCGAGCAGAAACGGGAGCTGGAAGCATGTAAATATAATAATAACCACTGCAGCCAAAAAGAGTGCCTGACGAGCCCAATTGTAAGTAAGCTATTAAGACTCGACTGTACGCTGTGTTCGTGTTTTCCTCCGAAACAATAAGTTCCGTTGGAGCAGCCTTTCAACGCCTCTCTCTGTCTCTCGCTAGCAAAGTTGACCCAGACAACAAAGTAAAGCTAGTTTTCGGCTACAAGCCCGACACGGAACCCTTATTAGTCAGAGGTCCCTTTACTACGGTTCGGAGCCGCGGACCTTCAGTAATAGTAATAAATCACAGCAATAGTACATTCACATAGTTGTAAAAAGCATGATAATATGTTATCCAAAGTATTCAGAATACGTTACTCTCATTGAGTAACGTAACGGAATACGTTACAGAATACATTTTGGGGCATGTAATCTGTAATCTGTAATGAAATACATTTTAAAAGTAACCTTCCCAACACTGACAGCTCTTGGTGTCCTTGTCAAACTTTTGCTTGCTACAGCAGGGGGGAATTGCCCCCGCATTTTTATTTTAACTTTTACAACTCTTTGAACTACAAGTAAGCCTGCAGTCTGAGACTGCAATCTATTATTTGGGATATTATGAGTTCTTTAGGCTATGATGGGGTTTGATCATGCATTAATATGGCAGAAAATTAAATAAATAATATATTAATAGGTCGATATAGGTTGAATATGGAATATGTGGAACTCTCTTCCCCCAGATATAACAAACAGTGGTTCTGTTCAAGTCTGCATATTCACTGTAAACTTATTGTTTGTTTATTTTATCTTCTACTACGTGTTTTATTCTGTTAAGCGTCCTTGGGTGTCTTGAAAGGGGATTTTAAATAAAATGTATTAATATGGAAAACTTTGAGTTTCATAGTAACAGGTCAGGTCTACCAAGCTGATTTTGTTTATAATAAATGATTAAATGAAAATAATAATTTAAGAAGAAAAAACAATGAAAGATTGTTCTAAGACTTGTACTTGAAAAGACGACATATTCATTTTTTTCCGTATTCAGTGATCCTTCCAAATAAGGGCCATATTACTTTTATCTTACCGTTATCTTAACATATGATCGCGTGATGAATAAATAGTAATAGTGAATAGTGAGTATATTTGTCATTACACAGATTATGCATTCAATGCCGAAAAAACTTATTAGGACTTAACATGTCTAAATTTTGACGTAACGCCTTAATGGGAACATTAAAATAAGTAAAATAAGTGTTTGCACTTTGAGGCATTTTAAGGCAAGCTACTGCTATTGGTCTTTTTTTAAACGCTACGTTTATGAATTCGTGACAGTTTTTTTTTCTTTGCCGTAAAGTGGTGTTACCAGAACGGGCCAAACAGAACTTCTTAGATGAGATTCTGTGGTTTAAATGTGGATCCTTTTTATTAGTATTAAATTCGCACTCAGTCATTCAAAAAAGAAAAGACGAATATAAAGTCTGGGGGCCCAGGATTAATCCAGCTGCCATCAACACCTGGTAGGTGGGAGAGAAGTAAAGATGCTGCTGCTGATCCGGATCTGGATCCGCCCAGTCAGGCGTCACGGCACCGACAAGATGGCCGAGAGTACGGGACGAAAATGAGGGAGGAAACAAAAACACTGGTGACACTATCCTTGCTGTGGATGGCAGATCTGTAGAGCAGCTGGTGACGAGTTAGTGCAAAGATATAAGCTGCGTTGCTTAGAGTTTCTGTTCTGTGGGTGACATTTGCCGTATGCAGACGAATTGTAGTCCAAGCTGACGGAACGTTTGGCAGGTCGTCTGCGTTGGCCAGGGAGCTAACCCGCTAATCATGTTAGCTAGCTGACGACACCGTTAGCTAGAGAATACACTTTGAGAAAGTGACATCAGGTTAAATTTGAAATACACAGTCGTCGCTGCTTCTTTATTACAGATAACATTTTTTCGTCAACGGTATTACTTCTACGAGTGAGAAATTTAATTTAACACACTAGTTAACACTTAGCCTTCTGGTTAGTAAGCTAACATTGCGGATTTCTTCAGAGTTAGCGTTAGCAAACGTTGGTTAGCGTGTTCAGTTGTTTGGGGTGTCTTAGGTTGTTCGGATACAGAAAAGGTGCATCAGTTCGTGTGCAGGAAGGACATTTTATTGTCCTGTTTGAGAGTAACCGGGGGTATTCTGAGCAGATCTGGGTAGATAGGTGTGCTGCAGGAGCGCTGTGGGACATTAACGGCACACACAGCCGGGACTGTAAACACAAGTGAAACCGATCAGACCTCAGCCCTGCACTACAGAACCAGTCAGCATCACCATGGCCCATTCTCCCGTTCAGGGTAACCTGCCGGGGATGCAGGTAAGTTAAATGTCTGTGGAGTCTGTCCGCAATAGGTAGTCGAGATGACTGTCAGAACAGAATTTAAATCGTTTGCCTCCCTGCTGTGAGTTTGTACTCCTACTTGGCTCAGTGAAGTGGAGCGTTTAAGTACTCTGGTACATCGCGTCAATTCGCCTCATGCTCGAGATAGGACATTTCATTATAAGTTAACTGGGCAGAATAAATCGGAGGTAAATATTCTCTAAATGCTACCAAAACACATAGACTTGCGTGTGCCGACAGTAAGTCAATTAACCTTTCTGCTCCCTGTGTTTTTTAATTGTTAGTATCATTGACAACAAGTCTACTACTTAATGACACATATTTTGAATGTACAGACTTAAAATTCGGATATTTCAGTCATGACTTGAAGGAAATACTGAGCTCTCATGCCCCGCTGTGCAGAGACATGCAAGCTGGAACTTTGTTCCTGCATCTCATTTATCCTTACTGCGCCTGTAGAGCTTGTGTTGGGCAGATGACTAGCAGATAACTGCTCCTAATGTAAACTGCCTCACGCACCAGATTATGCTGTCTTTGCAGGCTTGTTAGTAAACACAAGATGCATATCAGAAGTAGAAAACCTTTTGGGATTAGCCAACGGCTACCTCATTTAGTACATAGTAACTCATACTGAAAGTATACAGAGGTTAGGTTTATGTTATATGAATCTGCACAACACTGAAGCACGCTAAATCATGGTTGTTGCCTGCCAGTATAGTTTTTGAGCACTGTTTTTCACAATTGTGAAATTGTAACACATTTTACTCACAGAGTCAATGGTTTTTCCTTGGAAAATTGTCTTTAAAGGCACCCTTTGACAGAAGGGTTCCTCCTTGTATAAACCAGTGGCTTCATATTTTAGTAATCTCAAAATGGACATATTGACCCTGTCTGTGCTCAGAGAGGTCAAAAAAGGAAGTTGTTTTTGTTGGTGCCTAGTCCTGTGTTTCCCACATAACAGCTTCTTGAGAATTCGGTAATTTTAGTTCACTTCCTGTGGTGTTGGGGGTTTTTTCATACCCCACTCAAATACACTGTGTTACTATCCACCGGCTCCACCGATACGGAGTTGAAAATATAATTTTGTTTTCAGTGAATTCACTGAGCACACTTTCAGTTTTTCCATCATAAGCACTTCAGAGTGTTAAGCTTTTCTGTGTGACTGCTCAAACAGTTTAAAATCAGGCAAAAGCAGTTACTCGGTGTTAAACAGGCAGCATGTAAAACTTGTCAAAAGAAATAATACTCGCAAGTATCAGAAAAATCTGACCTTTTTGCCAGTGCAAAGTGAATGTGACAGATAGATGATTTAAAATCTAATATCTACAAATAATATCAATTCTGAGCCACGAGAAGCTCTGGGTTTTGGTGAATACTCCAGATGAGGTGTAGTATGTGCATAGATACACTATGGACATTAGTAACAGAGCACGTACAAGAGCTGTGTGTCATATCACAAAAATACCTGTACAAATTTTTGCATGAGATAAATATGTCATATGGTGATGTCATTAATATAGTAATGCTATGCGTTTACATTCCCTACTGTGGTCTTGTCTGGCAACCATGTGTCAGTCTCTGACAACGGGTTAGTGCCTAAAAAGGAGCTACTTAAACTGTCTCTAACAAAGCACAGTACTTTGTAAAATATGTAAGAAAAGCGTTACCACAAAAGCTGGAAACGACAAATGTTTCACCACGTGAGGCAGAAACAGTGTTAAGTACAACAAGGCGATGAAGGAGGAGATGCTAGCAGGTGGTGACGTGTGACCTAAATGTAAACAAATGACTCCACTGAGCACTGGCTTGTACACTTTATATGATAGTAAGAGCAAATCATGGATAGTAATTCCTGATGCGGTTATATGTTGGAAAAGCAGGACTTTAAGTAGCTGGTTAAAAAGCTGCAAGATACAACATTCTAGATAGAAAGTATTTTTTATTTTTAAAGTATTACACAAATTTTCTTGTATTATGAGCTATATGACACCCTCTACCACCTACACTTGAGCTGCTCAGTCATGGCAACCCATGTCAAGAAGCTCCCAATGCACATTTTTTGTGCTGATGTTGAACTTACTGAGTCAGCAGAGTGTTAGTAACTAAGCCTCAGCACTTCGCGACCCTGCTCTGCAACATTGCATGCTCTGTCACTTTGTTGATCAGTTGCTGTGGTTCCTAAAGGCTTACATCTTTTAATAATAGCTCTTAGAGTTGATTATGAAATTTCTTCGCGCCTAGACATTTCAGAAACTAATGTGTTACAAAGGTATCATCCTATTAACCACACTCAAATTCATTGAGCTGTTTAATTCAATTCAATTCAATTTTATTTATATAGCGCCAAATCACAACAGAAGTCACCTCAAGGCGCTAGAACAGGCCATTCTCTCACAACTGTTTGTAAAAGCAGACTGCTTGGCTAGGTGCTTGATTTGTATACACCCGTGCATATGTGACTGAAAACATTTGAATTTAGAGTGGTTTGGCCCAATCCTTTTGTCCATATGGTGTATGTAGCTGTATGTTTATATACTGTATATGATATATGAGTAAGGACATGAATGTATGATTCATGTGAAGTAGCCCCGATCTCCAAGTCCCCTTGAAAGCCTCATACGCGTTGATTGAATTCTTGAGGAAGGGCTTTTTTGTAGACATAATCTTAGATATTTTTACTGCAGTCAGACCTCAGCATATGAAGATTTTTACTGTGTGTTTATACATCCTGCCTCAGATGTAGAGTCCAAAGCAAAGCTACAATGTTTCATTTACTAATAATCATGAGAACAGTAACCTTTTTGAAAGTTTAATTTGGTCATCGTTTTTCTCTTCTATATGTTTCGGGTTTTTTTCTTATGTTTTGTTGGCTTGTTTTGTTTAAAAAAAAAAAATAATAAAGAAAATGAACAGCGCACAGTAAACCCCAAAGGAGTAGCTCGACTAAAATGTTGCCTTCCATTTACATTTTGGGTTTTTGTTTTTTGTTTGTTTGTTGTTGGGTTTTTTTTGGGAGGGGGGGGGTTATGCTTTCTTAACCTGCATGCTATCCAATTTTTACACTTTTCCCTTTCATTCTCCTGTGTCTTTCTTTTTGTGTACACAAGCAAAAGGTGTTGCAATGAGTGAATTAACATGTCCTGTTAGAATGGCACCCTGCTGGTGTTTCCTGTTTGCTCCCCCAGACTGATTTCTTTTTAAACATCCCTTTCTTTTATGTTTTTTTGTTTGTTTGTTTTGTGTTTTGTTTTTTCAATCCATCTTCCCTTTCCGCCTTTGTTTTGTTTCCCCTGCCCGTCAAACATTAGAATGCTAGAGTGGACCCAGAGGAGCTGTTCACCAAGCTTGAGCGCATTGGCAAGGGTTCATTTGGCGAGGTATTCAAAGGCATCGACAACCGTACACAGAAGGTCGTGGCCATCAAGATCATAGATCTAGAGGAAGCAGAGGACGAGATCGAAGACATCCAGCAGGAGATCACTGTGCTGAGCCAGTGCGACAGCCCCTTTATCACCAAGTACTATGGCTCATACCTGAAGGTGATGTTTGTTTCTCACACAAATGCAAGGTTGCAATCAACAGCATACTTTCAGGTTCATACATATTTATAAACATTTGGTCTAATTTTGGTTCTGTACACCACCGCAGTGGATTTGACATCAAACAGTCAAGATCTGATTTAAGTGTAGACTTAGCTTTAGTACTCTCTTTTCAGAGAATCAAAGATGACAGGGCATGCTGGCAATACAGTTAATATTTGTATACAGTTATGGTGAGAAGTGTACATATGCTTGTCACGAGCATAAATGTGATGATATTTTGTGGGGGTTTTTATTTCTTTTGGGTTTTTTTGCCAGGGTGGAATGATTATACAACATACAGCTTTAATGTGCACAAGTCAAATCTAAATCCATTTTGGATTTCCTCATAACTCACGATCAGAACTGTACATGGAGATTTATACTTAAGCTCTCTTCAATCATTTAATTCAGTGATTTAAAACCACTTTAATTAATGATCCTGAAGGTTTTATAGTATATTTTAGCTTGATATGGTCAAGGCCTGTTGACATCTTGTTAGTGAAAATGATTGACTACTGGTAGTTTGTCTTTTCCAGCATCAAAAGGATTTGTTTGACAGCACTCATTAGATTGACCAGTTCTTATAAGAAAAAATGTCTTGAAAAATTCAAGGAACTCGGTGAAGATCTTAAGAAGGATAATTTTAGATTTACACTAGTTGGGAGGTCTCTTGGAGCCATTTCTAAACAACTGCAGATTCAGAAACCATCAGCTGAAACAACATAAGTACAAGTTATTCAGATGTTTTCACCAGTTTGATCTGGAGGAATACCCAAAAAGTCAGCTGCAGATGAGAGGAAATTGGTTAGCATGTTCAGGGACGACACAAAGACCGAGCATGTCATGAAAACTGCTGGAAAACCAGCCTCACTGCCCACAGTGAAGCGAGTTTGATACCGCCATGGACTGAGAGGTTGCAGATCAAGAAAAAAGGCCCTGCTCCATAATCGACATCTTCAGGTTTGACTGAAATTTATAGTCGTCCACATGGACAAACAAATACCTTCCGGAGAAAAGTTTTTCGTGTTTTATGGTCAGACAAGACAGAGATTGAGCTGCTTGTCTACAATGAAAAGCGGTATAATTAGAGGAGTGGAGATGAGGCTTTCAAACCTAAAGCCTCTGTACCAGCTGTCAAGCATGGTGACAGTACCATCGTGCTAAGGCTGTTTTGCTGCCAGTTCTACTGATACATCACACAAGGTGGATTAAATAATGAAGCAGGAGGACATCAAAGCTTTTCTGCAAAAGCATCTAGTTGAGGTGCAGCTTGTTAAGAGACATTTAACCAAATATTAGCGAGGTATAGCACCAGTTATTAAAGTGGTTTTAAATGATTTTAAGAGAGTGTATATACCTTTGAGCCTTTATGTGTACTTTTGACCCTGCTTTGGTCTTCTTGTATTTTTTAAAGTCATTAAATCTGTGTGCTGTACAATCAGTCCAGCCTGGGAAAAGAGCCATGCAAACAAATCATTAAAAGCCCCAAATTCCACATTACAGCGATATTTATTCCCGTGTTTGGTGTATATGAGCATTTGACCACCATTATTACTGGAATGAGAATTCTGAAATCTGGAACACATGATATGCTTTGCCAGGCCTTTACTGAGGCTGACTTTAGTTACTTCTTACATGTGTGTGTCTGTGCAACTTAAGTACCTGATTACATGTCTTCCAAGTTCCTCCTGCACTAACACAAGATGTTTAGTCAAACTTTACATTGAGCAAATTTGATGAGATATACAATAAACTTCCTCCTTCTGCCCACGTTTCCAACAAATAATCCAAAATTTAATAGGAATTAGCCTAAAAATGACTCGAGACACCCACCAGAGATGTGTTTTTAGTTGCGTGTGTGTGTGTGTGTGTGTGTGTGTGTGTGTGTGTGTGTGTGTGTGTGTGTGACAACAGGGATTCTAAGTATCACATTATGGTCTGAATCTAAATATCATTGCAAACTAGCCTAAGCTATAAATGCAGTGGTCTGTTCTCTGGATCCTGTAACATACTTGTCACTATGCAAAAAGTAAACTAAACTTTAAAAAGCCACCGAAGTACTTAATGTCTTCTCTTTTCATTCTTCCTGTTACTGTTCCAGGACACAAAGCTATGGATCATTATGGAATATTTAGGTGGCGGTTCAGCATTAGATTTGGTAAGTGGTTCTCTCAACCCAGTATAATAGTTGTCAAAACAAAACCCCTGACACTCTTTCCTTTATGTAGTATTGACAGCGTTTGTTCACATCTCAAGCCCAACGTGTATATGGGTAGAAATGTTGAATGTTGTCCATAGAAAATTTCTGTAAATTTGTGTTAATGACAGTGAACAACATTTTATCATCGCTTGGAGCTTAGAGGCAGTAAAATTAGTCTTTCTTTTCCCAGGAACTGCTGGGATTGACGGCACACTACATAATTCAAAATGTACATCTACTGAAACAACATTGTATTGCAATAGTAGTAAACAACACAAGTCACTGTTTATCACTGTTGTTCATGTTCACTAATTCTGAGGGCCCCATTAAACCAGCAGTACAGTTTTTCTGAAGAAAAGTAAGAGTGATTCTTTTTCTCCCCCAACACTCAATTATCAATTTTCAGAAATTTCAAAATTCATGTGAATGTGTGTATAGACACGTCAACCTGACCCAAAGGATATAAATGTATTGGCTATAGTAGTATGTGTGCTCAGTCGTCCACAGCTCACAGTTTTTGTTTGTTTGTTTGTTTTTTTTCAAAGATGGAGCCTGGAGCTCTGGATGAGACCCAGATCGCCACGATCCTAAGAGAGATCCTCAAGGGCCTGGAGTACCTGCACTCTGAGAAAAAGATCCACAGGGATATCAAAGGTAGCTGACTGACTTTGAGTGCTGTAATTAGAGGACACATGTTTCAGCTGTTTGGGCTTCAGGGAGTGAACACAAATATCATGGTTTTGACATCCACTTAGTTTCTTTCATTATGATGTTGTTCACTTGAGACTTGAGATGAACATTGCAGCAGTTCTCTGAAAGCTTTGACCGTTCCCTCTTTATTATAGAAATTGGTGATGTAGATAGATGGCATTAAGAGAATTGTCTGAAGCGGTAGCAAGGCTGGATCACATCAGCTATCCTTCTTGTTCCTTCCGCAGCTGCCAACGTTCTGCTGTCTGAGCAAGGAGAAGTAAAGTTGGCAGATTTTGGTGTTGCCGGGCAGCTCACAGACACCCAGATCAAACGCAACACTTTTGTGGGCACCCCTTTTTGGATGGCCCCTGAGGTCATCAAACAGTCTGCCTATGATTCCAAGGTGAGTTCAGAACCAGTTACATAGTGTACACAGCTACACTGACTTTCCTACAGTCCTCTGGCAATCTTTCAGGCTACACTCTGCTGTAAATGTAAACTTCAAAGTGTTTATGGTGCTAAAATGACACAAAACAGAAAACTGTGAATATATTGTACTTGTACATAGAGCTGTCTGAAAGCTTTACTCAATAGCCATTGAAAACATGGTCAGTATAAACCCATTACATATGTGTTTTTAACAGACACTATGAAGACCGGTGACAATGAAAATATCGTCTTTACCAGTCATGTGGCTGTAATAGTGTTAGAGTTATGTCAGCTTAGGCTGATGCACACAGCGTAGGAAGAGCAGCCTGCAGCAGCACATGTGCTTTCAGCTGCTTTCAAAGTGACAGCTATCATGTCGAACTGGTGCCCACTTTATTGAGATTGTGCTGCATTTCATGTGCACTTTCTGCAGCAGATGAACAGTATCTGAAAGTCATCTCCTTAAGAAATGGAAGAACAGTCCTGCAAACTGGTCCTTCACTTCATCCATTAACTGTTTGTGGAAATGGGTGTTTATCAAAAAGTTATTAATTATTATTGCTGTTGGTGACTGCTCTGTGCGTTTCTTAAAAGGATGGTAAATGCCACATAGAACGGGAGTAACTTTCTGAAGTGGGCGCAGACTCCCTATGAGCAGCAGAGGAAAGATGTGAGTTAACAGAGTGACTTGTGACCAAAAGGACATCAGTAATGGTTGGTCCAGCCGGCACATATAAACTCGGAAGAAGAGTCTTGGTTGTCTGTGATTAGTCTTTTGGTGGATAACAAAGTACATGTGTGGCCTTAAAATGAACTTTTTTAGTTGCTATTTTCACGACTTGACCACAAATGATCTTTTTCTTTATCTAGCTTTGTGGAATTTAGTTATTTTTAGTTGTTTTTAGCTTCTTTGTCACAAAGTAAAGGATGTCCACAGCTCCCCAGTCATAGGTCAGTCACTCCAAGATATAACGAGAACTCTGAAATTTAGTTTATGTTCTGTTTCAGTGTAAATTCTGTGTATGCGAAGTAAAAGCTACGTTTTATGTGTGTTCCAGGCTGATATCTGGTCTCTGGGCATCACTGCTATCGAGCTGGCAAAGGGTGAGCCGCCCCATTCAGATCTCCATCCAATGAAGGTTTTATTCCTCATCCCAAAGAACAATCCGCCCACACTGGAGGGCAACTACAGTAAACCACTCAAGGAATTTGTCGAGGCCTGCCTCAACAAAGAGCCCAGTTTTGTAAGTAATATTAAAAGATTTGTTTTGCTGTCTGTACAGACTTTTTCAGACTGCATCACATGCTCATCTCAAAGCTTTGTTTTTACAGAGACCAACTGCCAAAGAGCTGCTGAAGCATAAACTGATCGTCCGCCATGCGAAGAAGACTTCCTACCTGACCGAACTGGTGGACAAGTACAAAAGGTGGAAGGCAGAGCAGTCTAGAACCACAGAATCCAGTTCTGACGAGTCCGACTCGTAAGTCCAAAATGTCTTTAACTGTGAAGTGAATTTTCATTACCGAAAAAATGCATTCATCTCTGTGCTGCTTTGTTCTGATGAGCTGGAAGCACTTAACATGCATGACTTTATCACTCATCCTGATAAATGTCCAAAATCCTCTTTAATATCTGTCCAATCAGAGAGCAGGATGGCCAGGCCTCAGGCGGGAACGACTTTGGTAGTGATGATTGGATCTTCACCATCCGAGAGAAGGATCCCAAGAAGCTGCAGAATGGGGATGGCCAGTCAGGAACAACAGACCAGGTCAGCCATGAATCAATTAATGCTTAAAACATTTTTATTTGGTTTTAAAAATTTTTAATTTGACACTTTATCCATCTGGCTCCTTGGCCAGCTCCATTTTCCTACTTTGATGTAGCGTGTCTGCAGCTTATGCTCACTTAACTGTGGTAAAAAGTTGTGATGTTATTTGGGGAAATTGTAAATTTTTTGGTTTTTTGATCCCCTATAAGTTCACTTCTTTATTTTCTTTTCACACAGAAAAAAGACATTCCAAAGAGGCCTTATTCACAGAGCCTGGCCACTGTTATCTCTCCTGCATTATCTGAGGTAAGCAGCTTCATGTGGACGATCAGCTGAGTAGTTGTTGTCCTCCACAGCCATCACTTCTCACTACTGAAGGTAGAGCAGGTCACCTACTGATCGGAAGGTTGGTGGTTTGATCACTGGCTCTTCCAGTCTGCATGCCAAGTATCCAAGTTTCTCTCCGATACATCCATCGGAATGTGAATGTGTATGAATTTCGTTAGAAAAGCACTCAGTTTAGAGTCAGTGCTTGTGAGAATGGGTGTGATTGGGTGAATGTGGCATGTTGTATACAGCACTTTGAATACTCCGGGAGAGTAGAAAATCGACATATAAAAATCAGTCCATTTACTCGGTCTGACTCGTGTAGCTGTGGTGGATTTCTGCAAACTATAGGCAAGACTTTATATTTGACTGAATATTTTGGGAACTGTAATTTGTGTGTGACTCATTCTTTTGCTCACATAGTTTTTGGTGTTGTCCAAATGAACTTTGCTGCGTTTCCATGGTTTTCAAGCAGGGCTTTCATTGAGTAATTTACCTTGTGTCTGTTTCACTCATCTAAACATTCAACCGGTTGGGGTGAGAGAAGGAAAACAGGATAAAGATGCTGTGGGAGAGAGACAGAGATTAATAACAGATATGATTCGATGCAGAGAGGTCTATTAACACATAGTGAGTGAGAAAGGTGACTGGAAAGGAAAAACTCAATGCATCATGGGAATCCCCAGGAGCCTACGTCTATTGCAGCATAACTAAGGGAGGATTCAGGGTCACCTGGTCCAGCCCTAACTATATGCTTTAGCAAAAAGGAAAGTTTTAAGTCTAATCTTGAAAGTAGAGATAGTGTCTGTCTCCCGAATCCAAACTGGAAGCTGGTTCCACAGAAGAGGGGCCTGAAAACTGGAGGCTCTGCCTCCCATTCTACTTTTAAATACTCTAGGAACAGCAAGTAGGCCTGCAGTGTGAGAGCGAAGTGCTCTAATGGGGTGATATGGTACTACAAGGTCATTAAGATAAGATGGGGCCTGATTATTTAAGACCTTGTATGTGAGGAGCAGGATTTTGAATTCAATTCTGGATTTAACAGGAAGCCAATGAAGGGAAGCCAAAACAGGAGAAATATGCTCTCTCTTTCTAGTCCCTGTCAGTACTCTTGCTGCAGCATTTTGGATTAGCTGAAGACTTCTCAGCGAGTTTTTAGGACATCCTGATAATAATGAATTACAGTAGTCCAGCCTGGAAGTAATGAATGCATGAACTAGTTTTTCAGCGTCACTCTGAGACAGGATATTTCTAATTTTAGAGATGTTGCGCAAATGGAAGAAAGCAGTCTTACATATTTGTTTAATATGTGCGTTGAAGGACATGTCCTGGTCAAAAATGACTCCAAGGTTCCTCACAGCATTACTGGAGGCCAAGGTAATGCCATCCAGAGTAAGAATCTGGTTAGATACCATATTTCTAAGATTTTCAGGGCCGAGTACAATAACCTCAGTTTTATCTGAATTAAGAAGCAGAAAGTTAGCGGCCATCCAGGTCTTTATGTCTTTAAGACATTCCTGCAGTTTAACTAATTGGTGTGTGTTACCTGGCTTCATGGATAGATAGAGCTGCGTGTCATCTGCATAGCAGTGAAAATTTATGCGATGTCTTCTAATGATGCTGCGTAAGGTAAGCATATATTGTATCTTTGTGTCATTAGTTTAACAAAGTGTGTGGCTCCTTCCCTGTGTTCTACCTCCCAGCTGAAGGCACGACAAGAGCAGGTGAACGGGAACCCCTTGGTCCTGGATGAGCTGAAAGAGGCTATCCTGTTGGCTGAGGAGGCCTACCCTGGCATCTCTGATTCATTGGTTGCTCACATGGTGCACAGGCTCCAGAGGTAACAGCTTCCCTCAGATTTAGTGCTCAGAAGTCAGTAACTGTACAAAGCAGAAGATGCCATTAATCTGTTTTATCCTTGTCTCTTCTTTCTTCCAGTTTCTCCACAAGCAAGACATCCACTTCCTCCACTTAGTGATTGGTTCTGTCCCAGCCCTGCTCTCCCAAGCCCCAACCCCCCCATCCAACACCGCAGCCAGATCAGAGGGTTCAAAGTCAGGGGTGATGTCATTCAATACCAGCTGACCACATGTGACCTCTTTGTGTAGGGCGGGGTGCTAACCTGGCCTATAAAAATGACTGAACTCCAAAGCAGAGGAAAAGAAGGAACCTCTGGAGAGCTTCTTTTATTCAGTAATAAGGAGAAGGTTAGGGGCAGCAAGACCCGCTGGAAAGGCTTTGATGGGACAAACTCAGTCAGAGTGATGTCAGCGATGCTGGGCTCTGTATACAGGAGACTCCTCCAGCCTCACACAGCAGAGTCCACAAGGAGCCAAAAAATCTCCCCAAAATCCACAACAAGACTTCAGCCGCCCCACCCCTCCCCCACCCCCAAAGTAGGAATCATATCCCCCCAAACCTCTGAAAGCATGCTTGATGAACCTGCAGGGTTATTATCTTAGTGTGCAAGCTGTGTGTGCGTGCGCGTGTACCTGTGACTGCGTGTTCATGTGTTCTCTCACGCAAGTAAGACTCCCTGCTTAGGCAAATTGCAGCATTCATAAGGAAACCTCAGGTAAAGTGCTTTAAGTGGAATTTGTCCTCCAACGGCGTGGGGGGTGAGGGGGCCATGCTGTACATGAATACAAGTTGTCATTGCGGGAATTGAATCACTGTGTACAAAATGGTCATGCGCATTTTGTAGATACTGATAATGTTTAAAAGCAGATATTTAAAGTTACTCCAACAGTAAGAACAGAAAATGCCTTGCCTTTACAGATACACACAAATCTGTGTTCTGGCATTACATCGCCGTTTTCTTTGACTTATCAGTGAGTGAGATTCATCAGTGTTTTGGGGTTTTTGTTTGTTTTTTTTTTCCAAAGTGACTTGGTTCCAATCTCACATTTCAATCACCTGCTGAATCAAACTAACTTTGTTACTAAGCTGACTTTATTTAGCGGCAGAAGAATTTCCTTTGTTTCTTTAGTCGGGAGGAAAACTGCTACCTGTACTTATGTTTAGACAATTAAAGTCAGTTTTGAAATTTTGTAGGTCAAGATGAAGTTAGGACAATTACAAAGAGGAACCATTAGGGGTGGTCAAATGCTGATATGTGAAGTATTATTATTCCTCGGCTTGTAATTTCTCCTTAGCAGTGTTTAGAAACTCAACGTGGAGATGAGGAAAAAATGGCAAGGACCCAAGAAGGCAATCACATCGCAACACTTTGCTCATGGCCAAATTAAACTATTGATCAGCACAAGCCAAGCTGCAGAATCCAATGCCACCTTTATTATCCTCACACATTTCTGTTCTCACCTCCACACCGTGCTATAGAAGTGCCATGTCTTCTTTTATGCTTTCACCAGATATTTGTAGTATGATTTGCACCTTTTTTTTTTTCTAATTTTCAGATCAGTTTTTTGCACTTTGAAAGTGTGTCAAGTATTTAAAGAAACCTGTACAAAAAAAAAAAAAAATTGCTAATAGCCATGTTTTACTATATATGTTTACTTAAGAGTTCCAGAATTTACTACTGTGCTAATGCAGCAATAATGTTGGTGAGTTGCATCAAGACGCACTTGTCAACACAGGGACTGAAAGAAATTAAGAAATATGTGATATTTTTATAACTGCAAAGAGTTAAGTATGGAAGTATGGAATGCTTTATGGATATCAGCACCTGCCTCTGGCAACAACAACAAAAAAAAAAAAAGAAATCTGTAACTTACAGAAAAACATATGCTACAAAAATAACAAAATGTGTACATTTGGTCTCCTTTATCATAGCTGACAGTTTATAATACTGTATATAATCTTTGCTTGTGTCATTTGAGAATCCCCAAGTTAAATTTAAGCTCCTTATAAGCTTTCAAAGTGACATGAGAAATAAAGATCTAATGCTAACTGAGAACATAATGGCCACATTTACTTTTCAGGAGTTGGTGTTTGTAGACTGGAAACTCCTTCGACACCATGCAGAAATTTAGTTACTCCACTTCCCCTACCATTGTGCCACATTCACAAGTGTTTCTAAAGGAAGCTAAAGCAATTCCCCATCATGGTAAAGTATGTATTTGCTTGTTGTTTGTTTTTAGGTAGGAAAGAAAAAGTCCTGTTCTTATTCAAAATTCCCAGAACACAGAAGGGGAGCTTCTGGCAGTTTAGGATAGTAACTCCCTCAATAGTCACAGTGACTGGAGCACATTGGTCGACAGCTACAGTGAAAGAGAATTAAAACTGCAGTAAACCTGATAATGCAAGAATAGTTTTGTTCTTGATCACCAGATCTGGTAAGTACATCTACTAGGAGGCTGAGGCAGTATTTTATTTACATGTGAAATGCTGAATTTTTCCATAGTTTAATGTCAGCGCTGCACTGCTGTTCTAAAGCAATGGACAAAAGTGGATTAACACCATTCTAACGAGATTAAAAATGGTATTTTCAGAGTTACTTTATCTTAAGCATTAAATGTCAGTGAGACCAGAGAAATGACAAACTGAGCTATATTTACAACAGTCAGTGAGGCCTCTTTTTAAAGCTAAATAATTAGCACCAAGTAATTACCCAGATATGATATAAACCATTTGTAATATATAGTTCATTAGTATGATTTATTGTAATCACAATAACCTGTATGTTTTGGGGTTTTTTTGTGGTAGGCCCTTTGGGCAGGAATGGTGAACACTACGTTCTTGCATTGAAAGACAAGAAATCCACCCAGTCATCAAACTTGCTGCAATAATTTGTATTTGAAGGCATATTCAATTACAGAATTGTAAGCACATAAACACTGATTTTAAATGATGTCATTGCATATGTGGAAGAAACCACTGCTGGCAGAGCATTGGAGCATTGAATAGCCATAACTTGACAGTGTTCTTCAAGCCCAAAATTTATTCAGACTTTGAATAAGGAACATTTCTTACTGAGGAAGCTGGGTGTGGTGTCAGATTATCTCCTGTTAATACCATTTATATATAAAATACCAACAGTATATTACAATACATACATCACTGCACTTGGAAATAAATACAAATATTGGGATGATTTCTTTGTAATTATGCATGTGTAAAAACATGAAAGACAAAATTAGTTGAAGATAAAGCTCAGTGCAAAAGAAATGTCAGATTTACAACAGTTAATCTATAGATGACAAACCTATGAATGGATTTTAATTATATGAGCTGATATGCGGATAATCAGCTTCTGTGCTATTCAGTACCATTTCACTCGGGTCACTCTAGCTGCTACATGTCCAACTGTGAGCTGATTTCTCTGACAAAATGACCAAAATGGAACAGGCACATGAAAGACAAAATCCAGCAGAAGAGAGGGAAAAGCCATAGCGAGGGAGTTGCTTTAGATCTTTGTCTGTTTGGTGCACTCGTCATCAGAGCTGGAATCAGAACTCCTCCTGTCCTCTTTGTGGCTCTCAGCTGAGCCTTTCCTGGGCATGTCAAAGCTTTTCCTCTTCTCCTTCTCTTCAGGCTCCATTTCACCAAACTGGGCCTCTATCTTGGTTGGGTCAGTGTAGGTGTAAAAATAGGCCATGATGGCAAAGATGATACACACCAACACCAGCAAGGAAGCGAAGAGAATGTACTCGGCCCACTGGTGAAGAGAAACACAAAAAAGTGTTCATTTGGAGCTTGGTATAAAGGGTGAGAGAGACTGCATCGCCAGTCATAGGTTGTTCTGAAATTCTTCACTGCACTTCTGGTGTACCTTATTGAACTCAACCTGTGTTGTTCTTGTCCATGAAATGCAAGTACAGCAACTTTCAGACATTTATATCACTTAAAATAAACTTGCCCAAAGTCAGTGAGCACAGTATGCATATTAATCCACTCACCTGATCTTTCAGCGTTGCAGCCTCAGCAACAATAAGCACAATGATGTTACCTACGGCAACGGTTAACAGCCAGCCAGCCTGCAGCACAGACTTCATGTTGCTGGGTGCCTGGATAGCAAAAAGCGGTATCCCAAATTATAAGTAAGATCAAGAATGACATCATCAGTCCTCAGGTTGCATTCTCTAGGCAGCTGGCACAGACCTTATTATCAAGTGAGAAAAGTTAAGGAGAGCACCCTCTACCTGTGAGTAGGAGAACTCTAGGCCTGTCACAGAGAAGACGACCTCTCCTGAAGTCATGAGGAAATACTGAATGATCTGCCAGGCCATGTGCACAGTGTTAGGCTCCATGTCCATCACTGCCTTGATGTTCTCTGAGCACTGGAGCATACAGAGAGGTATGCATGTCTTAGCTGCTTCCAACAAACACTGAAACCATGATGTGACTCAGGGTGGATTTACATGTTACCATTTCTCCAAACGTGAAAGTGGATGGGATGATCAAAGTATAAGAGCTGCCAAAGCCCAGCTCTTGAGTGTAGATGCAGCTACTTCCTCTGTCATCCTTGATCATGAACTCAGCTCTGCCATATAAAGAAAACCCACCAGTCAGAACAGTATAGTATAGTATAACCATATAGAACTTGCATATGAATGAGAAATCAGTCTTACTTTCCATGTGAAACACTGAGATACTCTGACATGTTGCTGGTAAAGTTGAACACCTTGTCACGCACAGTTACATTCAAAACTGAGCCAAAACCATTCAAAACTCTACAGAAGGACAGTTCAAAAACAGAAAAGATCAAATTATAAACAAAAGAATTTAATACCGATGTCCAACTCATCATACACGATAACTGTGAGGCCTGTCAATTCAGTTTTATTTATACAGTGCCAAATCACAACTACAATCTGCTCAAGGTGCTTTATATTGTAAGGTAGACCCTACAATAATACATACAGAGAAAATCCCACAAATCATCTATGAGCAAGCACTTTGGCGACAGTGGGAAGGAAAACTGTTTTAACAGGAAGAAACCTCCGGCAGTAATGTAAAATGTATGAGTAACTAAAAAAAAAAAAAAACAAAAAAAAAAACACTTGCCTTAAGGCATTTTCACCCTTTTCTGGCTTTGAGGTCATGTCGTCGAACTGGAGAAAGAAAAATATTTTAGCATCACTGTACCCAGTATCATTTTCATCTCAGCTGGCTCAATGTACATGTACATGTAAGTTTTTACAAATATGTTATTCTTCCATCAACAAAATGCTTCAGTTCCCCATGCTTTTACATCGAAAGTCTACATGTTAAGAAAAGGCTGCAAGACTCTTAATCTGAAAAATCTTTAGGAATTATACCAAGGAGATTGGAGAGAAAAAAAGGCAAAGTTCATGCTCCCAATATTAAGAATTTTACAGTAATTTTTTCCCAGCTTGGCTTCAGTGTTTTTACCTTTTCAAACCCAAGCTTGGATCCCTGAATGATAGCCATGGTATTCCGTGTGCCATTATCCAACTTGACATTATATTGTTGCCCAGGCTCCAGAACCAGTGTAAACTGGTTATTAAAGGTCAGATAATCCTCATTAGCCTGTAGGAGAAAACATCTGCCAATATCAGAAAATTTTTCAAACTTGCATCTGACCACAGTGTCTGGGAATAGTTTCTTGTGTTGGCTAGTATACCCCAAAAGCTTTCAAGGAAATCGTTTGGTTATCAGCTTGAATCTGTAGATCCCTGTTAACCATGTTGATGAACTTCACTTGGCCTTCAGTACTTGATGGGAAGTCAGGCAGGGTTTTCTAAAAGAGCAATGGAATTTTGCTTCATACGATGCATGTTTAATAGATTGCCAAAAGTGTGTTTTGGGGTTTTTTGTGTGTTACACTCACATCAATCTGTATCTGGAGTAGGGCAGCAGCCACAAACGCGAGAGCAGCTAGGAACATCCCCACTGTTATCCTCCTTAAAGGACTGCAGAACACACACAAATTTGAAATCATCTTTATATAACTATCCTGTATTCAGCCACATGGAACAGTGTTTACAGGAAGTTATTTCATAGGAGGCATTTATCTTATTCTATTTGTCTTTTTGAAGACTTTTGAAGTATTGCTTATTTAAAGATTTCTACAGTTTGAACACATTTTATAATTTGGTGATGTGATTTTTTTACAGTTATGTAATCTTCTACAGACTTTATGTAACTAATTAAACATTAGTTGTTTTTGTTTGCTTTGTTTTCTTTTATTACTAAAAGAATTAAATTATAATTAAATAAAGATGACTAGCTACGATGCAACCATTAGTTAGTTGCCATGTGAACCAATTATTTAAAAGGTTACTGTAAAGAAATAAATAAATTCTGCTAATTCATCAAATAACTATATTTTCTTACACAGTATAACAACATACATTAATATAAATTATAAGATGACTAATGGATAGCAAGTATAAATTTTGTTTTCATTCTTGAATGTAAAATAGTATCGATTAAACAAAATGAATACGGAACAACACACTCACGTGAAGTTAAAGCACTTGGAAATCAGAGGGTAGATCAAAGTGTCCATGATTGGCACCAGAATCAGGATCAAGATAGGGTTGACAGTCTGATGGGAAGAGAGTGACGCTTAAGCCGTGTTCACATATGCAGTGTGGTTTCGTGCATCGCTTTATATCACAATCATGCATTCAGGACATTATGCTAAACCAACACCATCATCTAAACCACTGGCTGATTCTGACAGGGATTTGTTGAAAATCCCAGACTCTCCCAATGCTATCGGCTCTTCATGTGTGAAAAATGGTTCATTTAATCAGGTCAAAGTCAGATGTAATAAAGCCCAGTATCTCACCTGCATCTGATCAGGCTGGATTGTAATAGCTCCCTATTGGGAAAAGAAGAGAAACAGGGTCTCATTAATATCATTCATTTCTGTGGTTTGAGCTCACAAGGTGTTATACCTGTACAGGGAGTGCAGAATTATTAGGCAAATGAGTATTTTGTCCACATCATCCTCTTCATGCATGTTGTCTTACTCCAAGCTGTATAGGCTCGAAAGCCCACTACCAATTAAGCATATTAGGTGATGTGCATCTCTGTAATGAGAAGGGGTGTGGTCTAATGACATCAACACCCTATATCAGGTGTGCATAATTATTAGGCAACTTCCTTTCCTTTGGCAAAATGGGTCAAAAGAAGGACTTGACAGGCTCAGAAAAGTCAAAAATAGTGAGATATCTTGCAGAGGGATGCAGCAGTCTTAAAATTGCAAAGCTTCTGAAGCGTGATCATCGAACAATCAAGCGTTTCATTCAAAATAGTCAACAGGGTCGCAAGAAGCGTGTGGAAAAACCAAGGCACAAAATAACTGCCCATGAACTGAGAAAAGTCAAGCGTGCAGCTGCTAAGATGCCACTTGCCACCAGTTTGGCCATATTTCAGAGCTGCAACATCACTGGAGTGCCCAAAAGCACAAGGTGTGCAATACTCAGAGACATGGCCAAGGTAAGAAAGGCTGAAAGATGACCACCACTGAACAAGACACACAAGCTGAAACGTCAAGACTGGGCCAAGAAATATCTCAAGACTGATTTTTCTAAGGTTTTATGGACTGATGAAACGAGAGTGAGTCTTGATGGGCCAGATGGATGGGCTCGTGGCTGGATTGGTAAAGGGCAGAGAGCTCCAGTCCGACTCAGACGCCAGCAAGGTGGAGGTGGAGTACTGGTTTGGGCTGGTATCATCAAAGATGAGCTTGTGGGGCCTTTTCGGGTTGAGGATGGAGTCAAGTTCAACTCCCAGTCCTACTGCCAGTTTCTGGAAGACACCTTCTTCAAGCAGTGGTACAGGAAGAAGTCTGCATCCTTCAAGAAAAACATGATTTTCATGCAGGACAATGCTCCATCACACGCGTCCAAGTACTCCACAGCGTGGCTGGCAAGAAAGGGTATAAAAGAAGAAAAACTAATGACATGGCCTCCTTGTTCACCTGATCTGAACCCCATTGAGAACCTGTGGTCTATCATCAAATGTGAGATTTACAAGGAGGGAAAACAGTACACCTCTCTGAACAGTGTCTGGGAGGCTGTGGTTGCTGCTGCACGCAATGTTGATGGTGAACAGATCAAAACACTGACAGAATCCATGGATGGCAGGCTTTTGAGTGTCCTTGCAAAGAAAGGTGGCTATATTGGTTGCTGATTTGTTTTTGAATGTCAGAAATGTATATTTGTGAATGTGGAGATGTTATATTGGTTTCACTGGCAAAAATAAATAACTGAAATGGGTATATTTGTTTTTTGTTAAGTTGCCTAATAATTATGCACAGTAATAGTCACCTGCACACACAGATATCCCCCTTAAATAGCTAAAACTAAAAACTACTTCCAAAAACATTCAGCTTTGATATTAATGTGTTTTTTGGGTTCATTGAGAACATGGTTGTTGTTCAATAATAAAATTATTCCTCAAAAATACAACTTGCCTAATAATTCTGCACTCCCTGTATTTAACTGGGTTTTTGCATCAAAACATTAAAACATAACACTTGCAAAGTTGCCGTTCATTGTGGTTGCCTGGAAGGTCCATCTTGAACCCTGTGAAACAAACACAGTTGTCTTTTTTTTCTGTCACTGGATTCTGCTTCAATCCTTCATTTCAGTTTTACAGCCATCTCAAGGCCATATACCGTATTTTTCAGACCATAAGGCGCACAGGATTATAAGGTGCATTAAGTGAAACAAAACAGTCAGATAAGTCAAACTTTACTCAGCTTCACTGTGTTTATGTGATGCTAACATAGCTGTGTCGCTAGCGATCACGTAGTACATCATTATATTCCAGCTAGCCCAACTTCAGTAACCCTACAAACGTCACTGTTGTTTAGTTTTCTGTCTTCATTTATGTTGGAAGTGATAGCAGAGCTGTACATTTTAATTTTCTCAGAAGTCTCTCAGTCAGAACATGCTATATCATGTTTAGGTGGAAATTAGCGAGCTAACTCCGTTAAAATTAATAAATTCTGTTTTCATGGATGTCTGGATGTTAAACTTAATTGTTATACTTGTTAAAGCAGCAACACTGATCATTTTATTAAAGATGAAAGAATTTAGACAGTTTTTAACTCTCAGTGATGCCGCAGCGTTGGTTTGACTTTTGGACCTGAAGCGGACCGGGTTTTGGACCCAGATTACTCCACGAGGCTCCTGACTATGGCAGCCGTAATGTTCCAACAATCCATCAAGCGGTGCGGCTTCGTAGCTTACCAAAAAATAAATAAAAATTACACATTTTTGAGCGCCGTGTACCACATAAAATGGTTCGAGGTCAGTAAGCACAACCAGAATTCATACATAAGGCGCACCGGATTATAAGGTGCACTGTCGATTTTTGAGAAAATTAAAGGATTTTAAGTGCGCCTTATAGTGCGGAAAATACGGTAAATGTGGGATTTACCTATATTATAAGGTAAAAGTAACTCATTCACTCAAGACAGGATGTTCCTAACACTGGATTCAGGTGCTAGGTATTCATAGTCTCACACGTGCACACATACCTGCTGGTCAAAGAGAGCCCAGAACATAGGCAGAGGGATGTAGAGGAACAGCACCTTCAATGCCATCTTCACCTGAGCAATCAGGAGTTTCTACACCAAAAATAAGAAAATGATAAGAAATTTATGGCCGTGCTGTTTGTATTTGCATGTGCCTGTGTTCCACTTACATCATATTTCTCCTCAGCCCAGTCCATCCAGTGTTCTCTCTTGGGATACTGAGAAGAACGATGCCTGAAGCGGTTTTTGACGGCAAACTACAAACAGCAGAAAGACAATTGCAGAATAATGACTGTAACTGTACAGCAGGAGATTCAAATGGGATTCACTTTTAAGCTAGAAAGACACTGGAACCACCTACCCCGATGCACTTGCAAACTTTCACAATGATGTTGCCCTGCGGGGGGTTCCTAATGTACATGGGACTTCCAACAATGAACACAACTGCAAACACACACACGACACATACATGTGTTACAAAAGCAACAGGAAATTATAAATGACAATATTGTTTCACCAGTTAACTGTTTATGGTGCAACTTTCTTAGAACACAGTTTAAGGTAACTACTGGGTTTTTTAGCGGCTTGGTTAGAATTTCTGTAACAAGCACTCACTACTTAGCTACAATTTGTCAACACTTAATGAAGGATACATCATCAAAAAGAAGCATTAATCTGCTTATTACAGCAAACAAGAGCTTTTTATAATAAAATCCTTACTCAGAGCTACCACCATGAGCGCAGCAGGGACACCGAAGGCCAGCGGATAGCACTCTTGCTGGATGTGAATACCACATGTCTGAGCTGAAAATGTAAGGACACAAAAATCAGTTTGTGACCCAGCGGTATATTTTATTTCTGTGATCAGTTTGAGTGTTGTGGCTCTACCTCTGAGAATGGGAGTAATCAGAGTGGAGATGAGACTTCCAGCATTAATGGACAGATAGAAGATGGAGAAAAAGGTGCTTCTCTGTTTCTCCTGTGGGACACAGCATTATATTGTACACTTATTTCCTTAGATAATTTAGCCTTGTCATTAACATTATGGATTAATCTTTGTCCCCGGCCTTGAAAAGTGCAATAAAATTACTGGGGCACTTGTGCTTGCGATCAAGTAGTTAATAAAAAGCTAGCAGGAATGAAAAAACACAGATAAACAAAGTGCTGACCGAGTACAGCTGATAACTTAGGGAGGGCTTTAACTGCTGTGTGCAAAGGACAGGTAGTGTATGTTGCCATGTATAATTACATGTAAAAGTACATCTCTTTGTTGCTGCATGAATTTGTATGCGTTTTTGGTTGTCATGTTGTTTTATAATAACATATGGTCACAGATTTCGAGACTGAGATTCACGTCAAGGTGGCTATGTCCATCTTTTATATACAGTCTGTAACGAACATGTAAAAGTATTGCAATTTTTGCTATTAGAAGATTCTTCTTTTTCACTGTATTTAAAAACTCTTGGACTCTTTGAAAAGGGGTGTTACTGGCAAGTTCCACTCTCTGCAGTAAAACGTATGTTTGAGCACCGTCTGACCTGATGATCTTCAAACTGGTCCCCTCCAAAAGCAGCCACACAGGGTTTGATGCCTCCTGTTCCCAAGGCAATAAGGAGGAGACCCACCATGGACAAAGCTCTGGGGGCAAAACAAAGTACAGACAGATGTTCATTTGTCTGACAGTGTGGATCCAGTGCATTTCTATTATGCCAGACATTTCTGGGTGTGTTTAGCTCACACGTGTAAGGTCATGTTGTCAGGGGTGCCATCCTTGTTAGCATCTGTGATGTCCTGGATAGCACTTACAGCCATGACGACCTGTCCCACTGCATAAACAATGGACAGGTAGACAATCGTCCTAAGCAGAGGAAAGAGGAGAAGGGATGTGTAAGGCACTGAGCAGATGTACAGCATGTACAGATAACTCCAAGGTTAAACACTTTAACCATTTAAACTGAGTCTTCATGCAAATACTGAAACTGAATACAAAGCAAAGTATAGGTTGGTGTCTTTTCATGTATTGATTTGATTTCATTGAGAAGCTCACTTGAACTTCCCAAGCCATGAGTCTGCCACAATAGCTCCCAGGATGGGTGTTAGGTAGCAAAGAGCCACAAATGTGTGGTAGATGGTTGTGGCAAAGTCTTCATCCCACTTAAGGAAGTACTTAAAGTACAACACCAGCACGGCTGCAGACAGCAAGAAGAGAGGAAGGCGGGGGGAGAAAGCACAAAGGAAAAAGTTGATTGAGGTGAAGCTTATTCTATTTAAATTCATTCTGTGTGTCAAGTTAAAAAAATAAAGTGTCAAAAATCTAGTGGAAAGTTATACATGCACAGTAGCATAAAAACATCCTTAAACAGCATACAGTAAATACTTGATTAAATCAACTTTCAGGTGAAGAAAAATAAGATCAGAACCCAATGAAGCCACTCACCTCGCATCCCATAATAGGAAAACCGCTCACAGAACTCATTAACTACGATGAAAAAGATGCTCAGTGGGTAGCCGAAGATTGTGGTCTGTTAGAGGGGAAAGGAGAAGGTCTGCAGCGTTTAATCCTCACGGATATCGCAACAATATCAAAGCACTGTGTATTGTTAGTACAAAAGGATTAACTGCGGTGCAACTTGAACTTACACTTCTTTTCTTGGGCTTCTTTATCTTTTCAACTGTAGAAAGAAGTTAACATAAGTCCCATATAACATATATACTTGTGGAAACAAAGTAGAAACCGAATACGGAAAAAAGAATAATCTGTGTGTGTCTGGAAATTTATAAAAAAAAAGAAAGAAAGAAAGAAATCACAGTCACAGAGCTCTATACTCCAGATTGAGACTCACCTGCCATGGCTGCTGTGCTGACCTTGGGTCCCAAATTCTCTGACTGAATCTTTGAACAAGAGACAGAGAGAGACTAGTGACTCCTGTCTAGATCCTCGACACTAAGTTAGTCTTAGTGTCAACGGATGACCAGGTCCTTATGTAACCTCCTATCAACAATTCTGCGACGCCCACTGATGCTGGACTGTGAAACCAAGTACCATCTCCCAATTTGCCCTTCTCAGCATCATTGTTATCACAAGTGACTGTGTCAACCCCTAATTATCTCATGACTCAAAGAACTCAGGTGCAATAAGAGGCATGGTTAGAACAGCTGATAACGGGGACAATACTGTACAATGTTTTTCCTTTTTGCTTTCAGGTTTCATTATCACTACTAGTTCTTAGAAACTGCACATTCGGGCATTGCATTCTCTTAAAACCTCATTAACCCTGTTTAGCTTCACATCAATCAACCAAAACATTAAAACAGGCAGGTAAAGTGAATACAGGTGGGGCAAATAACAAGCGATTGCGTCATTATGATGCAGTGACCTGCTGGGAAAGCGTGGCCCAGGCATTCACCCAGCTAAACATTTTTGCAGACCAAAGACAACCTGTCATTGTCTGATAATGTGTACAGGTTTTTATCATGATTTCTAAACTGGTGATGGTGTTTGCCACCTAGAAAGGAAATACAGTTGCAGATTGAAACGTTTCAATCTGCAACAGGTAGAGTCTTTGAAGACTCCTTTTTCCTGGGATGGACAGGATTAGAAATGAATAAGAGGCACGGCTCAGGTTTAGAGGATTTGGAGATGAATGAAAGAGATGCAGAGGACAGATAGTGGTATATTGGGAGATGGATGTTGCAGACTAAGCTGCCAAGAGGAAAAGAAGAAAATCAAAGAGGAAGTTAATAGATGCAGTAGAAGAGGGCATGTAGATTGGTTTGATATACAAGATGATAGGGTAAGTGGAGGCCAAAAAACTGCTGTGGCAGTCCCAAACGTTACGTCACCGGGTTGGTTGCAGGTTATAGCCTTACATTAGTTTATGTTAGCCAACTAGAGACTGAATCAATAACTCAAAGGAAAATAACAACACTAAAACAGAAGATCAGTTTGAGGGCATCACTTATTGGGCTGCAACAGTAGCCATACTCTCCACTTTCACAGTCTTTAGCAATAAGTAGCTGTAGGTTGTTTGGCTAGCAGCAAACTGCTATTTAGTTTTACTGTTATTTCTCTCAGAGTTCTCTTGTGTCACCAGTTAGACTTCCATTAGTTTAGGTTAGCTATTAGCCGCAACCAACCACATGAGGTCATTTTAAAACTGAAAAGCAGTTATTTCTTAAATCCATCTTCACAGACAGAGTCAGGGATATAAATTAACCTTTGTATGTGTAGAACAGTGAAATTATCAGACAAATAAGATACTGTCATGAATGTTATTCATTCTGTGAATTCTCTTTGGGCTGATGAAGTATCTTAAAAATGATTGGATTGTACTGCCATTATATTAGGCACGTGACTTCCTGCTATTTCTTTAAACTACAGGGTGGGCAGCACACTGAACACATTTTATAAGTGGTCAGAAACTTGTAAATAACTCATGAAAGAATAAAGTTACGTTGAAACCAAGCACACCATTGTTTTTCTTGTGACATTACCAATAAGTTTGATGTGTCACATGGCCTTCTTCCTATTGAAAAAAAACAAAAGTTGTATCCAAGATGGCCGACTTCTAGATGGCCACCATGGTCACCACCCATCTTGAGGAGTTTGCCCCCTCACATATACTAATGTGCCACAAACAGGACTTTAATATCACCAACCGTTCCCATGTTATTACGGTGTATCCATATAAATGGCCCACCCTGTAGTTGGCTTTAATGTTGTTTTGTGGGGGGGAAAATAAATAAATAAAAAAATCACAGGTCCCTGGTTTGTATCTAGCATCCTTCTGGTAAGTATTTGGTTGGCATTGAGAGGCGGGACCTCAGGTCTTCAGTACATGGATGTGCCGGGTTTCCTAGAGCTTTCTTGTGGAAAGATTGGACATTCCAAACTCATTATCATGTATGTTTTGTGACAAACACTCAGACACTTTCGCTCTCCTTGCACACACCAATTTTTGTCATCATGTGTCTCATTGTTTTTCAGTGCGCTTTATTACAGATGCGAAAGTTGGATAGTTTTGTCTTCTGTCAACTCCGGTATTGTACAACCACATATGCTAATGTGAACAATAGAATAACACTAAAATAAACGTAATAAAATGACTAACAAGTGGAGCCTATAAGGAGTCATTAACACACCTCTTGGCAAAGCAAATGTGTGGTACAGCAAAGCATTCAGACCATGATTCTGCTAGCTAAAACTGCAGGACAGGGCGTTTTGTTAAATTGCAAACCTGCTAAACAATAAATCAGAAGCACAAACTAACCATTTCTGTATAAAAGTAAAAATGCAATAAAAAGCATATAGAAAGGATAAAGCCTATAGAGGTATGAATTCCTGCATTTCATTAAAGACAATCACACACAGCATGAAACATTAGCAGGACTCACAGCAGACACATGATGCTCAGCTGCCCAGATTTCTGAATGACACCATGAGGAGTTTGTTCAGCAAACAAACAAGAGGTTGTTTTTGTGTGGGGCTTTTTTTTGTTTGGTTGTTTGTTTGTTTTTTAAATGTATGGTGGTAGTGTTGTTGAGGGGATAGTAGTGATTACAGGTAGGATTAGTTGGCCTTTTACAGGGCACAGTGTGGATTTTACCAGAGTCGCATCCTGAGTTCACTCTGACCTCTTCAATGAGCGTGCCACCAACTGCAACACAGGCCTCCATTCACTTTCACACTGAAAAACCTGGAAGAAAATTTAAAGGGTATATACACACACATATATACATATATATACACATACAGTGGCTTGCAAAAGTATTCAGCCCCCTTGAACTTCTCCACATTTTGTCACATTACAGCCACAAACATGAATCAATTTTATTGGAATTCCATGTGAAAGACCAATACAAAGTGGTGTACACTTGAGAAGTAGAAGGAAAATCATACATGATTCCAAACATTTTTTACAAATAAATAACTGAAAAGTTGGGTGTGCGTAGTTATTCAGCCCCCTTTGGTCTGAGTGCAGTCAGTTGCCCATAGACATTGCCTGATGAGTGCTAATGACTAAATAGAGTGCACCTGTGTGTAATCTAATGTCAGTACAAATACAGCTGCTCTGTGACGGCCTCAGAAGTTGTCTAAGAGAGTATTGGGAGCAACAACACCATGAAGTCCAAAGAACACACCAGACAGGTCAGGGATAAAGTTATTGAGAAATTTAAAGCAGGCTTAGGCTACAAAAAGATTTCCCAAGCCTTGAACAGCCCACGGAGCACTGTTGAAGCGATCATTCAGAAATGGAAGGAGTATGGCACAACTGTAAACCTACCAAGACAAGGCCGTCCACCTAAACTCACAGGCCGAACAAGGAGAGCGCTGATCAGAAATGCAGCCAAGAGGCCCATGGTGACTCTGGACGAGCTGGAGAGATCTACAGCTCAGGTGGGGGAATCTGTCCATAGGACAACTATTAGTCGTGCACTGCACAAAGCCGGCCTTTATGGAAGAGTGGCAAGAAGAAAGCCATTGTTAACAGAAAACCATAAGAAGTCCCGTTTGCAGTTTGCCACAAGCCATGTGGGGGACACAGCAAACATGTGGAAGAAGGTGCTCTGGTCAGATGAGACCAAAATGGAACTGTTTGGCCAAAATGCAAAACGCTATGTGTGGCGGAAAAATAACACTGCACATCACTCTGAACACACCATCCCCACTGTCATTTATGGTGATGGCAGCATCATGCTCTGGGGGTGCTTCTCTTCAGCAGGGACAGGGAAGCTGGTCAGAGCTGATGGGAAGATGGATGGAGCCAAATAGAGGGCAATCTTGGAAGAAAACCTCTTGGAGTCTGCAAAAGACTTGAGACTGGGGCGGAGGTTCACCTTCCAGCAGGACAACGACCCTAAACATAAAGCCAGGGCAACAATGGAATGGTTTAAAACAAAACACATCCATGTGTTAGAATGGCCCAGTCAAAGTCCAGATCTAAATCCAATCGAGAATCTGTGGCAAGATCTGAAAACTGCTGTTCACAAACGCTGTCCATCTAATCTGACTGAGCAGGAGCTGTTTTGCAAAGAAGAATTGGCAAGGATTTCAGTCTCTAGATGTGCAAAGCTGGTAGAGACATACCCTAAAAGACTGGCAGCTGTAATTGCAGCAAAAGGTGGTTCTACAAAGTATTGACTCAGGGGGCTGAATAATTACACACCCCACTTTTCAGTTATTTATTTGTAAAAAATGTTTGGAATCATGTATGATTTTCGCAGAAAGGCGCGACAAAGAAGGTGCATAAGAAATACAGCAAGCTGTCCATACCTGAGGCCTTGTAAACTGCCAAGCAAAGACTCACAGCCTTGGCCAGCCGCTTGAGGAGGTACACCAGAGAGATAGAAGGCAGGAGAATAAACCAGCTGTTCTCCACAGAACCAGCAAAGGTGTACTCTCAGTGGCAAGGGAACAATAAGAGAACAGCACCACCAAGGCTGGGGACGGAGCAATACTGGAAGAGCATATGGGAGAAGGACGCAACCCATAATGGCAATGCTCAGTGGCTAGTGGATCTGAGGGCAGACCATAGCGACCTCCCTGAACAGGGTCCGGTAACCACCAAAGTGGCAGACATCCAAGAAAGGGTCTCCAGTATGAAGAGTTGGACAGCACCAGGGCCCGACATGGTTCACGCCTACTGGCTGAAGAAGCTGACTGCACTCCACGAGCGTCTGGCAGCACAAATGAACCAGCTGCTAGTTAACAAGAGACACCCGGAATGGTTAACCGAAGGTCGGACGGTCCTGATCCCCAAGGACCCCAAGAAGGGACCGGTCCCATCCAACTACCGACCAATAACCTGCCTCAGTACTACATGGAAGCTCCTGTCAGGCATCATATCGGCTAAGATGAACAGGCACATGGGTCAATACATGAGCGGGGCACAGAAAGGGATTGGCAAGAATACCAGAGGCGCAAAACACCAGCTACTGGTAGACAGAACAGTCAGCCGAGACTGCAAGACCAGACTGACCAACCTGTGCACAGCCTGGATTGATTACAAGAAGGCCTATGACTCAATGCCCCACAGCTGGATACTGGAATGCCTAGAATTGTACAAGATCAACAGGACCCTAAGAGCCTTCATCAGGAACTCAATGGGGATGTGGCGTACAACACTAGAGGCCAACTCCAAGCCCATAGCACAAGTCACCATCAAGTGCGGGATCTACCAAGGAGATGCTCTGTCTCCACTGCTGTTCTGCATAGGCCTCAGTGAGATCATTAACAAGACTGGCTACGGATACAGACTACGAAACGGAGCGGTTGTCAGCCACCTCCTGTACATGGATGACATCAAGCTGTATGCCAAGAGTGAACGAGACATCGATTCACTGATACACACTACCAGGCTATACAGCAATGACATTGGAATGTCATTCGGACTGGAGAAGTGTAGTCGGATGGTAACAAAGAGAGGGAAGGTAGTCAGAACTGAGGGGATCGAACTACCAGAAGGCAACATTGCAGACATAGAGGACAGTTACAAGTACCTGGGGATCCCGCACGCGAATGGGAACCATGAAGAGGCCGCTAGGAAAGCTGCAACCACCAAGTACCTGCAGAGGGTCAGGCAAGTCCTGAGGAGTCAGCTGAACGGTAAGAACAAGATCCGGGCCATCAACACCTACGCCCTGCCCGTGATCAGGTACCCTGCTGGGGTAATAGGCTGGCCAAAGGAGGAGATAGAAGCCACTGACATAAAGACAAGAAAGCTCCTGACCATGCATGGAGGGTTTCACCCCAAGTCCAGCACCCTGAGGCTGTACGCTAAGCGGAAGGAAGGAGGCCGGGGACTGGTGAGTGTCAGCACCACAGTCCAGGATGAGACAACGAACATCCAAGAATACGTTGGGAAGATGGCCCCAACTGACCGAGTGCTCAGTGAATACCTCAGGCAGCAGAAACCCAAGAAAGAGGAGGGAGACGCGGAACCATCATGGAAGGACAGGCCCCTGCACGGTATGTACCACCGGCAGATAGAGGAGGTGGCTGATATCCAGAAATCCTACCAGTGGCTGGACAAAGCTGGACTGAAAGACAGCACAGAGGCACTAATCATGGCAGCACAAGAACAAGCTCTGAGTACAAGATCCATAGAGGCTGGGGTCTATCACACCAGGCAAGACCCCAGGTGCAGGCTGTGTAAAGATGCCCCTGAGACAATCCAGCACATAACAGCAGGGTGCAAGATGCTAGCAGGCAAGGCATACATGGAGCGCCATAACCAAGTGGCCAGCATAGTGTACAGGAACATCTGTGCCGAGTATAACCTGGAAGTCCCGAGGTCAAAATGGGAGATGCCCCCAAGGGTGGTGGAGAATGACCGAGCTAAGATCCTGTGGGACTTCCAGATATAGACGGACAAAATGGTGGTGGCTAACCAACCGGACATAGTGGTGGTAGACAAACAGAAGAAGACGGCCGTAGTGATCGATGTAGCGGTTCCAAATGACAGCAATATCAGGAAGAAGGAACACGAGAAGCTGGAGAAATACCAAGGGCTCAGAGAAGAACTGGAGAGGATGTGGAGGGTGAAGGTAACGGTGGTCCCCGTGGTAATCGGAGCACTAGGTGCGGTGACTCCCAAGCTAGGCGAGTGGCTCCAGCAGATCCCGGGAACAACATCGGAGATCTCTGTCCAGAAAAGCGCAGTCCTGGGAACAGCTAAGATACTGCGCAGGACCCTCAAGCTCCCAGGCCTCTGGTAGAGGACCCAAGCTTGAAGGATAAACCGCCCGCAGGGGCAAAATGGGTGTTTTTTATATGCCCCCTCTCTCTCTCTCTCTATATATATATATACATATATATACACACATATATATATATATATATATATATATATATATATATATATATATATATATATACGTCTATGTGTGTATATATAAAAAACAAAGAAAACCACAATTCAAATTCACCTGAAATGCACTTCAGTGGCATACACTACCCACTAGTATCTGGCAAGACAAATCAACACTGCTCCCACAAACAACCAAAAACATACCACCAGGCTTTCCTTTTCCTTCGCCTCTGTTTCACACCCTGGAAGACACAACCAGCTACAACCTGATGAACCCTTCAAGTAGACCTCACCTAGCCTTTATAGTGTCTCAGATAATTGTTGAATGAGCCCAGGTGCTTACTTGGGGCAACAAGAGGCAGCTGGGTCCTGGAGCGAGAGCACAGACCACAGAACTGCATCTTTTAATGACGGTTCTATACTACAACACCTACAACCCCCCCCAAATAAACCCCCCACAAAAGTTCAACAACTGAACCAGTGCATTGTAAGTCAAAATGAACCATACACCTTCTCACTATACACCATAGCAGGGATTTTGAAAACCTAAGGCAGGCGTGGGGAATTCCAGGCCTCAAGGGCCGGTGTCCTACAGGTTTTAGATGTCTCCTTGATCCAACACAGCAATTTAAATGGATAAATTACCTCCTCATCATGTCTTGAAGAGGCCTTGTAATGAACTAATCATTTGATTCAAGTGTGTTGACCCAGTGTGATATCGAAAACCTGCAGGACACCGGCACTAGAGGCCTGGGGTTCCCCACCCCCAGCCCAAGGGAACTTTGAGGTACCTTTCAAGTACCATTCAAGCTCACTGAAACTCTGCAATCTGGGAGTGCCAAAGAAGTGTTCCATGTGGGATTTATCAGCTCTTGGAGTCAACATGTGTGGGACACCAAGGAACATTAGTAGGCTTAGCTGGGTCACTTGTTACCCTCTCACCTCTGGCTGACTATGACTATGATAATATCTGACTTTTAAAAAAACAAACTAGCAAGCCTGTTATGTTACTGCTTAATTAATTCCATGTTTCAGATGTTAGTAAAATGTGCCACCCTGTGGCCCCTTTAAGTTGATATTTTATGACAGTAGAAGAAGAGTTAAACAGGAAGTGGATGTTTTCTTGCTATGCTGTTTCAAGATGGCCGCACCACATTCATGTCCTTCTTTTGGGTGTTTGTTAAAGCATTGTCTGTAAGTATTTAATGGTAAGAAGCAACGAGACACTCCAAGTGTTGTCTTTATGTGTGATGGATCACACTTAACAAGTTTTCAATGTGCTATTCATATGTAAATGAGATCGCCAGTTCATATGCTAATTAGCGGTGCTAATCGTCATGCTAGCTTCTCAAATGCATTGTTAGGTCATTGGTTTAAGGCTGTATGTTGTTGTTAACAGTACAGATGAGTAATGTACATTTCCACATATGCTTTATTGTTACAGTTTCACAAAATGAAAGAACCAGTAAACTTCATAAGATCTCATCTATTGTCTGGAGTTCCTGGGTTCATGTTTAGCTGTTTGGATAGCTAGTCAGACTTCTAGCGAGGCCATTTACAAAGCCGTAACAAGCGAATACAATAAAATGTTGCTGTTGGCTATAGACAGTGTTGCTGTATAGCATACTGTCTGATTTATTCTGTATATTGCATATAGGAAAGCTTTATGTGAGATGTATGTAGCTCTTTAACTGACAAGATAAACTAGCTACAATAGTTTCCTAATTCTTTTTAGAAATTCACACTATGTAAATTTCTAAAGTTATAGTTACCTACAGCTAGCTAGCTAACTGAAAACCTAGCTAGCTGTAGCTAGCTAGCTTACAGTTACATGTTTGGCTAAAACACACACATACACAAACAGAGGGAGAAAGAGCATTAATACTGCTTTTAAAAGCTAATACTTAACACAATTATTAATAATTAAATGTCCTAAATCATCTTGTTTATTGGAGGTTAATAAAAGGAAAACTGACCTAATATTAACGTACTCATCTATGCTTTTTACTGATCAATGTGCAATATCAATAAAGTTGAGATTCTAAGTATGATGTTATACAACATAAAGTCTTGGATTGGGTCTCACTCATTTTCTGTGTTTGACAAAAGCACTTTCCCTCAATTCTTAGATATACTTTACTGACATACTTTATAGTGACTACTTCACAAATAAGAGACAACTTTTTATATGAAACCATAGAGGTGCCTTAGAGGGTGCTAAGATGTTTTGGCACCTGAACCCATCTGTCCTTTAAAAAGGAACATAAAAAAACTTAGTTTCTTCACTTTGCAAACCTTTAAATTTGAATCAGCAAGCAAACATTTATGTCAAGTATGAGGTCTTCCCATTTCAGGTGCAATAATAGTCATGATAGGACAAAGCAGGTTGTGATGGCCTTAACATCTTGTTGGCAAATATCTCAGATGTGACCTTTGCAATCAGACAGCAAAAGAGTTCCAGCAACACTGGTGCTAAGTCATGCTCACATCAGATACAGATGGAATTATTTAGGTAATTATTTTCTTAGCAGCTGTAAACTTTGATGAAATTTGATATGCTGCAGATACAGGAGTATGGTATTTCAGCACTGACCTGTTTCTCATACAATAAAAAAACAAAGGCAAAACAAGGAAGTAGGCATTATTATTATTACGTGTTTTATTTATTTGTCTTAAACATATGAATGAATGGATGAATCATGATCTAGTAAAAGTCTTGTGTTTCTTTTTAAATTTGAATTCACAGGTAATAAAAGGCGTCATGACAAAGAAACAAAGGGGTAGATTACAAATTGTTACACTCTTTGCTTGCATTGCATTGTCTTTTGTTCTCATGTCTTTGGCAAGAGGGGGTAGCCTTGGTAACTGTAAAAAAAATATTGCACATAATGTTGTTACAGAAAATAGGTTAAAACATTTTGGTTCATCTGGCTTTAAATAGTAATAATAATGAATAATAATGGATTGCATTTATATAGCGCTTTTCGAGACCCTCAAAGCGCTTTACAATTCCACTATTCATTCACTCTCACATTCACACACTGGTGGAGGCAAGCTACAGTTGTAACTACAGCTGCCCTGGGGCAGACTGACAGTCTGTTAAGTTTCTATAAATGCCCAATGGCCTAAAATAGAGTGACTAATTCTTTGAAAAGATCAAAGATAATCTCTGATGCTTCTGCACTTTACAAAAAAAAAAAGCTTCTGCTGTAGCTAGACAGGAGGAAAAAAATGAAGAAAGAACACTGTGCGCCATAGGAATGTATGAATGGTTACAGTGGCACTGATGTCTCACTGTCTTAAAGCACTCTTTTACAAACACACTATGTGAATGAGATCCCCAGAGTTAAAAACAGATCAAGTAGTCAAATACAAAAACACTAAACTTCCTTGTCTGTAGTGTTAACCCCATGATAGTATCCTTTGGGTTGGGCTCTGGACAGAAGAACAAGATAAGACCATATTGTAAACTGAAGTACTAATACATGCTTGTTAAGTTACACATGGTTCAACCCTCTTAGAATACAGAACAGAATAAACAACATATGAAAATGTAGACAGATGATGATATTACAGTTGTTGTAAAGGTTTGAAAACCATTTGTATTGAATGGAGTCTCCATAGGAAACAAGAATAATGGGGAGCACACGTGACTTCACTTCACTTGTCGCGGCAGGTGGGTGCCCCTCCCTGAGCTTGGTTCTGTCAGAGGTTTTTCCTTCCCACTGTCACCAAGTGCTTGCTCAATGGGGTTGGGTTTTTTCCTCTGTATTATTGTATGGTCTTTGCTTTACAATATAAAGCACCTTGTAGTGATTTGGCGCTATATAAATAAAACAGAATAACATTGAATTGATTTTCCAGGTTATGACCTGGAAAATTTTGAAATCGGATAAAAAAAGGAGGAAAAACGGTAACACATTATGTTTTTAGGTAGTGTTAGATTCTTTGAAGGTTTTCAGCTGATCCTTCAGATAGTTTGAACAGTCATTAGTAGTGATGGAGCAGCAATTCTGATGTCAAACATCTCTGTCAGAATATGGTGGTCGAGCCATGTACTGTAGGTTGGAACTGGTTGGTGTACCAGTGATGGTGTTGAAGATACCCATAGAGGCAGACAGATTGCTCCTTGGACCATCGTCCACTGTGTTTATCTGGAAGAAATGGACAGTTGGGAAGCTTAAAATATACTGATTGGTTTGTTTTATGTTTAAAAGGAGGTGGGGGATGGAATTAGTGAGGAATGGTCTATAAACATTTTCCTTAATCCATGGACAATCATAATTATCAGGCTACACACAAAGAGGCCATTACAGTTCATCTTTGGGAAGGCAGAATTGGGTGCAAATACTATGTCCATGAAGCTGTTAGTCAGTTGCTGTCTGTAAATCTTTTACAGTGTAAATAGTTACTTTATTCAATGATAAAATCATTATTACCATCCAAGCTGCTCAGGACAGCATAAATAAAGAAGGGGATAGGAAACATGGTTAGTAATGGTTGAACTGCAGCACAGGACAGCACTTTTTGTCATGCAATTAAATATAAAATTACACAATGACAAACACCCTCATAACAAAATATATGTGTAGATAAGTGTAGATGAAGCATGCAGATGTGAATACAAGTAAAATCAGACAGACCAGGTGCAACTTGATTCTTCACACGAAACAAAACTTGATAAATAAAATATTTAACAGTTATGAGGTATCTCAGAGCCATCACATGTTGTGATCATTCATCATTCTTCAGTATTTCTACCTGTTCGTGCATGATGTTCGACAGCTCCCTCGTCAGATTCCTGTAGTTGGCCTTCATCTCATCATGATACTCTTGCTGGTCTTCTTTAATTAGCCGCTCGTTAACGCCAAGCGCCTGACCGCAGGCGTCTACAAACTGCCTGAAAAGAGAGGCATGAAAAAACTCAAAGCAAAGCAACAAGCGCCAAATAGTAATATGCAATACAGAAAGACAAGCATCCAACCTCTGTAGCCAAGCTCACTAAGGCACAATGTAATCATAGTAATATTGGGCATGTTATAGTGTGTGGGAAGAAGGTTTTCTGTCAGTACCTGAAGACCTCTTTGAGCTGTTTGACTTTGTTGTCTGGATATTTCTTTGCACTGCTACTGTCTAGGAAGGCTCTGGCATAAGCAAGAGGACCAGCATTTACCTGGAAAATAAAAATCAAAGACTGCTAATTCTAGATTAAAGGAATAAAATAATTAATGATGAAGTAAAAATGATTATAACCTTGTGATTTTGACTGTACCTGAACACTGATGCTGCCTTGGAGCTTGAGCTGCAGGCGTATCATGTCCACTTCAGAGGCTGAGCACAGCTGTCGCAACTCATTCACCTTGGCACTCATCTCATCTATGGCCACCTCTATGGGGCTCAGGTCAGTCTGGTGTTGGTACATGACTGCTATACGCTTCTTTACGTATGGGAAACAGTGGGTGGCTGAGTGAACACAGGATTGGAAGAGAAAAAATATCTGTTGTTAGCAGCAACATACAAGTGTCCTTTGAACACAGAAACAGTATATTCTGCAGTAATGCTGGTAACCAGGATATTAAACAATCCACTGTACCTGTAAACGGCCACGGCGGAGTCTCCGCTATAGCCAAGTCGGTTAGCATAATTATTAATAAGGCACAGTAAGAGCTGAGCTTACTGGTACACTAATGAACCAGACCTAAATTCATCTGCATAATTTTTTAGGTGATTTGTACTAGAGTGAGACACTGGCGATTGTAATCAACAATAACAGCTGACAATCAGCAAGATATATTTAGACTTTGGTTAATCTACTCTAGAATTAGCACTGTAGCCAGGCTGACAAAAAGTCAGAGCTCTTTTGAGCCAACCATCCCTTTAATGTTAACTAGTAATGACTTCATGAACTTCTTCACAAATAAAATTCTCATCATTAGAGAAAAAATTACCAATAATCATCCCACAGATGTAATATCATCTACAGCTACTTTTAGTACCATTGATGTTAAGTTAGACTCTTTTTCTCCAATTGATCTTTCTGAGTTAACTTCAATAATTACTTCCTCCAAACCATCAACGTGTCTTTTAGACCCCATTCCTACAAAACTGCTCAAAGAAGTCCTGCCATTAATTAAATCTTCGATCTTAAATATGATCAACCTATCTCTAATAATCGGCTATGTACCACAGGCCTTCAAGGTGGCTGTAGTTAAACCTTTACTCAAAAAGCCATCTCTAGACCCAGCAGTCTTAGCTAATTATAGGCCAATCTCCAACCTTCCTTTCATATCAAAAATCCTTGAAAGAGTAGTTGCCAAACAGCTAACAGATCATCTGCAGAGGAATGACTTATTTGAAGGGTTTCAGTCAGGTTTCAGAGCTCATCACAGCACAGAAACAGCTTTAGTGAAGGTTACAAATGATCTTCTTATGGCCTCTGACAGTGGACTCATCTCTGTGCTTGTCCTGCTAGACCTTAGTGCAGCATTCGATACTGTTGACCATAATATCCTATTAGAGCAATTAGAACATGCTGTAGGTATTACAGGCACTGTACTGCAGTGGTTTGTATCATATCTATCTAATAGACTCCAATTTGTACATGTAAATGGAGAGTCCTCTTCACACACTAACGTCAATTATGGTGTTCCACAGGGTTCGGTGCTAGGACCAATTCTGTTTACATTATACATGCTTCCCCTACGCAGCATCATTAGAAGACATAGCATAAATTTTCACTGCTATGCAGATGACACGCAGCTCTATCTATCCATGAAGCCAGGTAACACACACCAATTAGTTAAACTGCAGGAATGTCTTAAAGACATAAAGACCTGGATGGCCGCTAACTTTCTGCTTCTTAATTCAGATAAAACTGAGGTTATTGTACTCGGCCCTGAAAATCTTAGAAATATGGTATCTAACCAGATTCTTACTCTGGATGGCATTACCTTGGCCTCCAGTAACACTGTGAGGAACCTTGGAGTCATTTTTGACCAGGACATGTCCTTCAACGCACATATTAAACAAATATGTAAGACTGCTTTCTTCCATTTGCGCAACATCTCTAAAGTTAGAAATAGCCTGTCTCTTAGTGACGCTGAAAAACTAGTTCATGCATTTATTACTTCCAGGCTGGACTACTGTAATTCATTATTATCAGGATGTCCTAAAAACTCGCTGAAAAGCCTTCAGTTAATCCAAAATGCTGCAGCAAGAGTACTGACAGGGACTAGAAAGAGAGAGCATATTTCTCCTGTTTTGGCTTCTCTTCATTGCCTTCTTGTTAAATCCAGAATTGAATTCAAAATCCTGCTCCTCACATACAAGGTCTTAAATAATCAGGCCCCATCTTATCTTAATGACCTTGTAGTACCATATCACCCCATTAGAGCACTTCGCTCTCGCACTGCAGGCTTACTTGTTGTTCCTAGAGTATTTAAAAGTAGAATGGGAGGCAGAGCCTTCAGTTTTCAGGCCCCTCTTCTGTGGAACCAGCTTCCAGTTTGGATTCGGGAGACAGACACTGTCTCTACTTTTAAGATTAGGCTTCAAAGTTTTCTTTTTGCTAAAGCATATAGTTAGGGCTGGACCAGGTGACCCTGAATCCTCCCTTAGTTATGCTGCAATAGACGTAGGCTCCCGGGGATTCCCATGATGCATCGAGTTTTTCCTTTCCAGTCACCTTTCTCACTCACTATGTGTTAATAGACCTCTCTGCATTGAATCATATCTGTTATTAACCTCTGTCTCTCTTCCACAGCATGTCTTTCATCCTGTTTTCCTTCTCTCACCCCAACCGGTCGCAGCAGATGGCCGCCCCTCCCTGAGCCTGGTTCTGCCGGAGGTTTCTTCCTGTTAAAAGGGAGTTTTTCCTTCCCACTGTCACCAAAGTGCTTGCTCATAGGGGGGTCATATGATTGTTGGGTTTTTCTTTGTACCTATGAAGCACCTTGAGGCGACTTTTGTTGTGATTTGGCGCTATATAAATAAAATTGAATTGAATTGAATTGAATTTACAAATAGTTTCTATGATTATATGACATACTGGTGAGAACAATCCGCCGTTTACATTGCTCTTCCACCCCGCCCTGCTTTTTGCCCGACATTGTGAATGGTGTTTCAAACACAAAGCGCCAGATGTTGTGACTCTTCTCAAAGTCTGTCCTCCTGTCCTCAAGCTCCTTTTCGTCGAGGTAGGGCATGACGTGAGTTACCTGGATATAGGCGTACTTTGAGTCCAGATCTTTCGGATTCACCTGTGGATGCAGAAGAAGTTTTTCAACATATTTTTTTGTGTTTAATCCATAAGAGCTATATAAGCTTACATGGAAAGAAATTAGCCTGTTAACCAACCAGTAACGGTATTCCCGAATAGCAGCTGACATATAAAAGGTATATATTAAATTTGATCTCTTCCCAACTGGCTTTGTTAACATTTTAACAAAGGTATTTGCAGCTACAGAACTTCATTTTTTTCTGAGGTTACAGGTTACACTGGCAAAACAATAACATTCACAGGTCAAATTAGTGCAAGCTGAAAATAAATCAAAAGGGTAACCTTTAAAAATTGAGATTTCTTTTTAGAATTCATATAATTCTTAAGCAAGAATTCATATAATTCTTAAGCAAGATGGGTCTAGTCATTTCAGCACTTCAAAAGTAACCCTCGGCATGTGGTATGTGACCCAAAATCAGATTGAGGCTCATCAACAGTTGTCATAGTTATGGGTTTTGAATACAAACATTCACAGCGAGGAAAACTTTGCCTTTGGGGCTTAGGTTACCAGGAGATATAGCATAAACAGCAACAAAATACATTGTAGTGGGTGAATAGGTGAAAATGTATTCATGCAGGAGAATGAGGTTTGTCTCCTATGTGAAGCCAAAAATTCAAAAACACATTTAAAAAACTTCATATATTCATTGTGAATTCTCTGAATGTAATCTGTACGTCAAACCTAGAATAACGTTTTCTCAAGATTATTGCACAGTTGCTAAGGTCTACTATTTACTGTCATCCAAACATACAAAAATGTGATCACACCTTGCCAGAGTCCTGAATAATCTTGACATTTTCTTGGCCAAATTTGTCAGAGTATAGCTTCAGGAGCCTCTGGGAAATTTCAGACAGTGGAGTGAACTTTGGCTCCTTGTAGATGTATTCTTTTCCATCCTCATCCTCAAAGAAGCCCTGCAAAACGGAAAGATCAAAACTGAAATAAGATGGTTAAAGAAAACATCTGTGCACTAAAGTGGACCTATTGTGCTCATTTCCAGCTCCACATTGTTAGTATTGCACTGTCTGCTTATTGTATGACTTGATGGTGGATTTATTCTTTCAATAACAAGATGTATGAAGCAGTGTCCGTATTTGTTTAAAGGTGTTAACAATGACATACTCAAATTGAGCACTCAAAGCCAGTGACACAAACATTCATACAGCACTTTATGTATGCATAAACACTGTTTAGCATTATCATGCTAAATGACGTGCCAATGGACACATTGGGAGAAACTCAGGATTGTAACCAACGCCAGAGATTGATCCACCAAGCTTCCAGTTGGTAGACGACCTGTCCACCACCTGAGCCACACCAATTCAATTCAATTTTATTTATACACCGCGAAATCACAGCAACAGTCACCTCAAGGCGCTTTGTATTGTAAAGTAGACCCTACAATAATACAAACAGAGAAAAACCAAACAATCATATGACCCCCTATGAGCAAGCACTTTGGCGACAGTGGAAAGGAAAAACGCCCTTTTAACAGGAAGAAACCTCCAGCAGAACCAGCCTTAGGGAGGGGCGGCCATACACACACACACACACACACACACACACATTATATATATATATATATATATATATATGTATATATATATATATATATATATATATATATATATATATATATATATGTCTATGTTAGAGATGGCACGATACCACTTTTTTATGTCCGATACCGATATCATAAATTTGGATATCTGCCGATACCGATATGAATCCGATATAGTGTGTTTTTTTAATCAATAAAACTGTTTTTTTAATATCTTGCTGCATTTTGTATAAGTTCATACTCAAGTTTAAATAAACAACAACACTAAAGCTATTCTGTTATACCTGTATGTAAAAAATACACTGCGCCCAAAATATTTCATAGTTCAGCAACACTGATCAATCTAATAAACTTAAACCTACTCCATCCTCCCTATTCTGGTATTTTAAAGAGTACTTAGCAGAAATATTAAGCAACCTAACTAATAGGGTTGCAAATTCCCAGCAAAAAAAAAATAGGGAACCACCCCCCACCCTCCACCTCATGATGCTTAATCGATGTAATCAACTTTAATTTGATGCAGGGCGAAAAAAAAATGCACAGAAATAAATTATTTTTCAAGAATAATTAAATAGATTCAACATCTTTCTTCAACAGAATTGCAGACTGCACAGATGGTACCTTCCCAAAGGAAAAGTACTATAGCTTACTAGGGTATATTAGACTTAACAGTTACTATATACAGTAATGGACTTCTATACATTTTACATCAGATTAAAACTTTGGGTGTAAGATTCAGATAATTATTTATTAAAAGCTAGACATTTTAAATGAGAATAAGAAAGAAAAGTATGTCTTTGTGCCCCCTTTTCCCTGTTCATGCCCTATCGGCCCCCCTGGCTGCACTTTGCTAGATCCGCCCCTGCACAGTTACCAGCCGTCAGCTACGTAGAAAAGGATCCTGGTGTAGAAAGTAATATTAAATAAATTCTAACAACAGCTTATCAAGCTTAAAGGTGCTGCTGTTGTTCCACCGCTGGTTTCCTCTTTCTGGTGCAAAGTGGGCCAAAAACAAAGAAGAGAGACGGACTAGCGACAGAAAAGCCGATCAGCTGATCATTAAGCAGTTTCACGATTGAAGTAGCGGCAGGAGAGGGAGAGAGAGAGGCAGTCGCTCCATATATTGGTTGTTAAGCTTAATGCGGGAATGCTTTACAAACATTCAGAGATGAACTTGCACACTTGCTTTACTTCTCTCTGGGATAACTTCCTCGGAGATTAAATGCTGGTTTGGTAGCGAGGCTACAAATACACACAGCCGCTCTATCACATGACCCATACTGCTGCAACGTGCTACGGTTATGAGCCGAGTTATGCCATGTCGCAAGTTTTGTGAGCTGCTTTTTTGATATTTAATGGATCGGATTACATTTTTTATTTCTCACCGATATCCGATCCAGTCATTTAGGTCAGTCATACGTAATATCGGATCGGTCCATCTCTAATATATATATATATACATATACATATACATATATATATACACACATACATATACATATATATATATACATATATATATACACATATCTACATATACATATATACATATATATATATATATATATATATATATATATATATATATATATATATATATAGGATAATGGCCAAGCTTGAAACCTGGATCCCCCGTAGCCGGTTACCAAGATTACGTGAAGTACCCTCAGAAGGTCTGCTAGATGATGTTAATGCAGCACTACGGACGATACCTACAACCACGATTACTGACACTAACAAGCTGATCTACACTACGGCAGCAGTGATCAGTGAGATGCTTGGCTACAAGTTGAACAGCCACAAGGGGCAGTACCCTCCATGGAGAAGGAGGCTAGAGGGCAAGATCAAAGTAGCACGAAGGGAGGTTAGCCAACTAACGGAGTTGCAGAAAGGCGCGACAAAGAAGGTGCATAAGAAATACAGCAAGCTGTCCATACCTGAGGCCTTGGAAACTGCCAAGCAAAGACTCACAGCCTTGGCCAGCTGCTTGAGGAGGTACACCAGAGAGATAGAAGGCAGGAGAATAAACCAGCTGTTCTCCACAGAACCAGCAAAGGTGTACTCTCAGTGGCAAGGGAACAATAAGAGAACAGCACCACCAAGGCTGGAGACGGAGCAATACTGGAAGAGCATATGGGAGAAGGACGCAACCCATAACGGCAATGCTCAGTGGCTAGTGGATCTGAGGGCAGACCACAGCAACCTCCCTGAACAGGGTCCAGTAACCATCACAGTGGCAGATATCCAAGAAAGGGTCTCCAGTATGAAGAGTTGGACAGCACCAGGGCCCGACATGGTTCACGCCTACTGGCTGAAGAAGCTGACTGCACTCCACGAACGTCTGGCAGCACAAATGAACCAGCTGCTAGTTAACGAGAGACACCCGGAATGGCTAACCGAAGGTCGGACGGTCCTGATCCCCAAGGACCCCAAGAAGGAACCGGTCCCATCCAACTACCGACCAATAACCTGCCTCAGTACTACATGGAAGCTCCTGTCAGGCATCATATCGGCTAAGATGAACAGGCACATGGGTCAATACATGAGCGGGGCACAGAAAGGGATTGGCAAGAATACCAGAGGCGCAAAACACCAGCTACTGGTAGACAGAACAGTCAGCCGAGACTGCAAGACCAGACTGACCAACCTGATTACAAGAAGGCCTATGACTCAATGCCCCACAGCTGGATACTGGAATGCCTAGAACTATATAAGATCAACAGAACCCTAAGAGCCTTCATCAGGAACTCAATGGGGATGTGGCGTACAACACTAGAGGCCAACTCCAAGCCCATAGCACAAGTCACCATCAAGTGCGGGATCTACCAAGGAGATGCTCTGTCCCCACTGCTGTTCTGCATAGGCCTTAACCCCCTCAGTGAGATCATTAACAAGACTGGCTACGGATACCGACTACGGAACGGAGCGGTTGTCAGCCACCTCCTGTACATGGATGACATCAAGCTGTATGCCAAGAGTGAACGAGACATCGATTCACTGATACACACTACCAGGCTATACAGCAATGACATTGGAATGTCATTCGGACTGGAGAAGTGTAGTCGGATGGTAACAAAGAGAGGGAAGGTAGTCAGAACTGAGGGAATTGAACTACCAGAAGGCAACATTGCAGACATAGAGGACAGTTACAAGTACCTGGGCATCCCGCAAGCGAATGGGAACCATGAAGAGGCCGCTAGGAAAGCTGCAACCACCAAGTACCTGCAGAGGGTCAGGCAAGTCCTGAGGAGTCAGCTGAACGGTAAGAACAAGATCTGGGCCATCAACACCTACGCCCTGCCCGTGATCAGGTACCCTGCTGGGGTAATAGGCTGGCCAAAGGAGGAGATAGAAGCCACTGACATAAAGACAAGAAAGCTCCTTACCATGCATGGAGGGTTTCACCCCAAGTCCAGCACCCTGAGGCTGTACGCTAAGCGGAAGGAAGGGGGCCGGGGACTGGTGAGTGTCAGCACCACAGTCCAGGATGAGACAAGAAACATCCATGAATACATCACGAAGATGGCCCCAACTGACAGCGTGCTCAGTGAATACCTCAGGCAGCAGAAACCCAAGAAAGAGGAGGAAGGCGAGGAACCATCATGGAAGGACAGGCCCCTGCACGGTATGTACCACCGGCAGATAGAGGAGGTGGCTGATATCCAGAAATCCTACCAGTGGCTGGACAAAGCTGGACTGAAAGACAGCACAGAGGCACTAATCATGGCAGCACAAGAACAAGCTCTGAGTACAAGATCCATAGAGGCTGGGGTCTATCACACCAGGCAAGACCCCAGGTGCAGGCTGTGTAAAGATGCCCCTGAGACAATCCAGCACATAACAGCAGGGTGCAAGATGCTAGCAGGCAAGGCATACATGGAGCGCCATAACCAAGTGGCCGGCATAGTGTACAGGAACATCTGTGCCGAGTATAACCTGGAAGTCCCAAGGTCAAAATGGGAGATGCCCCCAAGGGTGATGGAGAATGACCGAGCTAAGATCCTGTGGGACTTCCAGATGCAGACGGACAAAATGGTGGTGGCTAACCAACCGGACATAGTGGTGGTAGACAAACAGAAGAAGACGGCCGTAGTGATCGATGTAGCGGTTCCAAATGACAGCAATATCAGGAAGAAGGAACACGAGAAGCTGGAGAAATACCAAGGGCTCAGAGAAGAGCTCGAGAGGATGTGGAGGGTGAAGGTAACGGTGGTCCCCGTGGTAATCGGAGCACTAGGTGCGGTGACTCCCAAGCTAGGCGAGTGGCTCCAGCAGATCCCGGGAACAACATCGGAGATCTCTGTCCAGAAGAGCGCAGTCCTGGGAACAGCTAAGATACTGCGCAGGACCCTCAAGCTCCCAGGCCTCTGGTAGAGGACCCGAGCTTGAAGGATAAACCGCCCGTAGGGGCGTGCTGGGTGTTTTATGTATGTGTGTGTGTGTATAAGAGCCATAGGTCCACTTTAAGTGATTGTAATTATATACAGAAAGTTATCAAACACAGCAAACATTAGCTGATCACTACCGAGTCAAAGAGATACAATCTATTTAATGTAATATATTCATACATGCGTAACAGTTACACTGCGGTTTATTTGTATAAAAGTAATAGTTGGAAAGGCTTCATCAATTAATCAAAGGAAACTTTCAGGGGAAGAATCACAATGGGTGAAATGGGTGACTGAAAAAAAAGATGAGTTTCTGGATTTTGCAAATGAAACAGAAAAGAGATAAAATTATAGAAAAGTCACACAACAGCTATTGTTTTGTGATTAAGTAACCACGTTTTATCCACTACTGGTCAAAAAAAATCATGAAGCAACAAAAGCTTAAAAATCTACAGATATTTGATAGTAATTTTACAAATACACATTAGCCCTTAAACAATGTAAAGAGGCACTGACATGCAGGAGGACTGCTCTACTTACTTACCGCAGCCTTAAAAGGAAAGGGAAAAGAAGAGAAATCTCAATTTAAAAAATAGTAGCGTTCCATTTAGATTCAAAGATTCAGCTGTATCAGAGAGTGTATGTGTGTATGTGGTACCGTACTGCAAAACACAATAAGATAAACACCATACTTTTATCAAAACTGTTTGATAAAATTTGTTTTTATCAAAACAAATTTAAGCTAAACCGAAAATTTTGATTATTATCATATTTATTTACTTTTTATTTTGTAAACTTACCTGTCCAAAAAAGGCCACTCTGAAGTACGTGCCAAGCAGCCTCTTGCCAGAATGCATTACTTCCATCACTTTAGTATAGGCACGGTGGAGTCTATCATACAGGTGTGCCAGTTTCTGTTTGACAAATTCAAAAACAAATTGCAACAACTGTCACGCAGATGGTTTTATTTACAAACTGTTGTTGTGAATTGGCATTATATAAATAAAGTTGAACCGAACAAAACAATTCACACTTCTATACTTTGTGCTCAGTGTGCATCTCACCTCAAAGTCTCTGCACTGTTCATAAATGGGAATGATGAGCCTATAGACATCAGCAATGAGCTCATAACGCTCTGCCTTCCAGAGGCCATCAACACACTCCTCCAAAAGCTCCATCAGCACCTCCTGAACTCAAACAATTATCTTATCTTTAGAAAAGACACTGAGAAGTGGGAGTAATGTTACTGCCAAAAAATATTCCTGAAGCCAATGAATAATTTTAAAAAGACATTCTATAGGCTGACATTCAGAAAAGCTCAAAACAAAGTCCGACCTCACTGAAGTGAACATCCTGCATCCCAACATCCTCCATCATGGCTGCTTCCTCGTCAATGTTCGGAGTGATGACACGGAAAGCTGAGCAGCCCTGCCTGAACATGCCTGGCATAAAAAAGGTACACAGAATCAGAATCAGAAGACTTTATTTATCCCCAAGGGGCAATTAACAAACAACCGAGCAGCATACGTTGAAGATAAGAACAATAAGAACAGGCAATAGGAGTGAAATAATAAATACACAGAATATACACAGAATATACAGTATATACAGTTTTAAAATTGCACAGTTGTAAAATTAAAGTGACTAAAGGTGAATAAATAACTGTAAGTGACTAAAAGTGAATGAAGTGTCAGTAGTGTAAGAAGAGTGTAGTTTATGTTTATGGATGTGGGAAATGTTCTTATCGGCTGGAGTTAAAAACCAGAGTGGCTTTGGGGACAAAGGTGGCTCTCCTCCTCTCAGTCCTGCAGGAAATGCAGCGGAGGCGTCGCCCAGAGGTGATGTGGGGTGAAGAATGTGAGAGGGGTCGTTGATGATTTTGGCTGCCTGTCTAAGGGCCTGTTGGCTGAAAACCTGTGCCAGAGTTCTGACAGGCAGTTCAATGATTTTAGAGCACACTGATGCAGTGTGCTACAGTCTGTTCCTGTTCTGAAGGCTGAGGGAGTGGAACCAGCAGGTGATCGAGAAGGTCATGATGCTTTCCAGGAAGGCATAGTAGAAAGTCATCATGATGGGTGTGCTGACTCCAAAGGAGTTGAGTTTCTTAAGGAGGTATAGCCGTTGGTGGCACCTCCTGAGAATCTCCTCTGTGTTGGCAGAGAATTTCAGGAGGTTGTCAAAGATGGTTCCCAGGTATTTGTACTCTTCACCTACCTCCACTGGCTTCCCGTGGATGGTGGTGGTGACTGAAGCAGCCAGATCCCTCTGCCTACTGGAGAAGGTCACCACCATCTCTTTGGTTTTGCTCACGTTCAATTCAAGTTTGGAGCTGTCACACCACTCTACAAACTCCTGAAGAGTAGGCCCGTGGTGCTGTGAGGGGCCTGACAGCAGTGACAGGAGAACTGTGTCGTCAGCATATTTAACCAGGTGACAGTTGGGCTGTGTGGATCTGCAGTCATCAGTGTAGAGGATGAAGAGCAGGGGGGAAAGCACACAGCCCTGGGGGGAGCCAGTGGAGGTGGAACGGAGACCGGAAAGAGAGTTGTTGACCCGAACTTTCTGAGTCCTGTTGGTCAAAAAGTCCAATCAGTCCAACAGGACTAGCTGAGAGAGGTCCAGTAGAACCATACACTGATCAAGCATAAAACTATCACCACTGACATGTCAACCCTGTCATAGAAACAATATTCCCGGTTGGCTATGGCCTCTTTATGTAGGATAATGTGCCCTGCCATAATGCAAAAATAGTTCAGGAATGGTTTGAGGTTGGCAAGATCTCAGTCCAAGTGGATCTTGTGGGAAATGCTGGACAAACAAGCCAGCCAGTGGTACATGCCATGCAGGGGCCTGCCCTTCCCTGATTGTTCCTCTCTCCTTCCTCCTCTTCTTTGTCAGGCTTCTGCTGCCTGCGGTAATCACTAAGAACACTATCAGTTGCGGGTACCTTCCTGATGTACTCGTGGACCTTTGTTTGTTCTTTCATCCTGGTTGTGACACTCACTAATCATCGGCCACGTTTCTTCCGCTTTTGTGTGTGTAGTAAGAGAGAGAGAGAGAGACGTGAAGGGTGAAGGCAACAGTAGTCCCAGTGGTAACTAAAGCACTTCCCAGGAACAACATTTGAGTTCTCTGTCAAGAAGAGGGCAGCAAAAATACTGCACAGGACCAAGAACATCCAAGGTGTCTGGTAGAGGACCCGAGCTTGAAGGATAACGACGAAGGAATATGACTCACACTGTTTATTTTTTACAATTATTGATGGTTTTAGAGTTGGAGGAATTTGCAGTGTATACAATTTACAATTTCGATTGCAGACATCCCCAGCTCTGATATGTGTAAGACATATAGCTTTTTATTACGCTCCATAAATCTTTCGTCTGAAAACAACAAGAGACTTGATAGGCTTTATTGAGTTTATCAATCAATCTCTCCAGGATAATGTTCCTCTACTGTTGTAATGTTTATCAGAGATTCATTTTATGACTTCTGTAAATGAGGATCATAAAGAAATGTTGGAGTTCAAATAGTTAACTGCCAGAAGACCTTACATTATATCCTCAACTTACCTTTCCTCCAGAGATACTCAGCCACCAAAGCAGCAACATGCACGTAACACATAGCTGCCTGCAGGTGAAAAGCACAAACACAGTCACGAGTCAGAGGCTAACACAACAATGCCTTACTGCAGAAAAAAAAGGCAAGGTATTCAATGTGACGTAAAATACCTCTGAAAGATCCCCATTCTTGTTGTGGATGCGAGCCATACTGTCCAACCAGGTTTTACGGAGCTCAGGGGTGCTGGTGTAGGACTTGGCTAAGCTGTATTGGAGATCTACCAGCATTTCCGGGTCATTTTCATGCTCCTTCATTTGCTCTGTGGCCATCAGCACTGTCCTGATGCGTTTTGTTAGGTCCTTCACATCTGAAGGAAACGCCGTGTGCTGCCCAAGCACAACAACAAAGTGAATGTTCAGGATTACATAAAGCAAGAAGTGAGTACTGAAATGTGTTTGCCCCAAAACAGGAGAAAGGCTGAAATTTATCTATTTAGCAATCTAGTAATAGATAGCATTGCTACATGTATGATCTGACCAAGTGTTAATCAACCAGTTTGGGACAGGAAATAACAAAAATTATTCAACAGTTCTCCCAGTAATTTATTTTGCCTACCAAACTCTCATTCCTCACCTTGATGGTCTTGTCACTGTTGGCATAGTTGTTGATGATGGAGAGAGACTGCTGGAAGCGCATACCCCCTATGCCGATGACGTCAGCAATCAGCTTACTGACAGCAATTACCACCTGGGTGAATATCAACAAGTAAAGCGAACCTTACATTTAAGACTTCCTGTATAATACAGAGATACATCATTAACATGGTTAGCAGATACATCATAGATATTGCATGTAGATAGAGACTAGGAAAGATAACTAAACACATAAAATGTCAATTTTAGACGAACACAAATGAAACGCTTACCTGCAGATGTGTTCGTACAAAGGATTTGCGACCTGTGTAGTCGAAATTGCTTTTCATAAGAAAGTAGAGAAGGTGGGCAGCATAACTACGGATGGAGCTCAGCTTGGAGTTACAGCACTTGAGAATTTCGTAGCAGAGAGAGGCACACATGTCGGCCCGGCCATCAAAGAAGGTACAAGGGAACTAGAGGACATGGAAATGCAGCTGTGGGGTCATTTCAAGTGGATTTGTGGATATCAAAAAATCACAACCACATGGATTACAACCAACTTCAGCCCAACCATGTTAAGTCAATAAACACGGGGTCAGATATTTCACCTTGTAAATGAAAGTCCTGAGTGAGGTGAAGACCTGTTTGAGGGTGGCTTCAGACTGAGGTATCTGCAGAAAACACAAGTGCACCTGGAAAACCTTCTTCATCAGGGGATTGTGACCGAGATCTGAATTCAGCTGGGTCTGAAAACAGGGAAGGTGAGTTTATTGGCTGAGCCAGAAAATAAAGGGCGTCATGTTGGCTGTCTCTGTTAATACCTTGAACCCCATGATGAAAGTGCTAAGTGTGTCCAGCACAGTGAGACAGACCTCTGTAGACACGTTGGCCTCTAGAAGGCACTGGCTGTTCACATCTGCTTCCGTATGGGAGTACGCTGCACAGAAAGCACATATGCAACGTCTCCAACAGAGATAATGTTTTATTAGAGCCATAAAAAAGTGCATACTGTTGATTGGTTTATTGATTTACATCTAAGACCAATAACGATTTGGCAGACCTGTTGTTGATTTTGTCACCATTACCAACTCCCCGAAGGAGTCAGTAAAAGACAAATCAGTTGCTGCCATGAGCTCGGGAAAGCATGGCTACATTAATTCAGATAAACACAATATTATTTAGGTCTAAGAAATAAATAAAAACAATAATATCCTACTTTAACTACAGCAACATCTGCTTCATGACCACATTTTAGCACAGTACAACTCACCCCAGCTACACACAAAGTACTTTAAGTACAGTCTTAAGTATGTTGAAATTCAACCTGAAAGAAGAAAATAACATTTCATACATACTCTAAGTATATACAGTACATTCTTGCCCAAATGATTACAAATAAAGTGTGCTATTAAAAATGACTAGATAAAAATAATACAAATGTGTATATTTTCAGTTAGTACTTATTAGGAGACGTGTCATTATTTCTGAAATTAAATGACGTAAGAAGTTTTAGTTTAATAGTCTTGGTTGTAACCCAGTTAACTCTTAATAAATCAATTTTTTGAAGGTTAGGGGGTTTTTTTCTACGAAAACAGTTGTAGTTTGTGTAAAGTATAGCCTCATATGCATCATCACGCTATCTCAAAATCTGTTATGTGTGCTTTGCCTTCATACTGATTCTGTCTCATTAATGATTTACTTTTATATGCTGGTAACCCCACATGTAGGTTTCACCTGAGTACTGGAACATCAAACACTTTGTTTCTGGCATTCCGGCATATGCCATTCTTCGAATGTTTTTAAACAAGGAAAAAATAAAAGCGTTACCTAATGATTCAACAAAATAAAACTACTTCCTCTTTCTGTTTGGCCTATTTCAACATAGAAATTGCTTACAGTTCTGTGTCTTTTGCTTTGGTGAATAATTATCCCATCAGTGATCATTTCATTTGTTACCTGTAATACTTTAGATATATGTGTAGTTTCTGCTCATGTTCAAAACATTTAAAACAGATGTGGGATGATTTTTAGGAATCATGTACATCTGTACTTGGAAAAAACTCTGACTGAAAACACACAAAGAACACAAAACATTGCCTTAAGATTAGTTATCAAATTAGCAAACAAGACCTTTAAACTCAAAAAACGTTGGTCACAAATTCTTCCTTTGCCAAATGGAAGACAGATGGAAAAAAACAGATCATTAGTGACATATCTTATCCAGCATATCACCGATTGCAATTCATAGATTATTGTCTATAAAACAAAAAAAAACGAGACGTTGAGCTTGACCTTGACAATTTAGGTGAAGAGCCATTAGGTGATCACCATGTGCAAGTTTTGCTAAAATCGAACCAGTACTGTACGAAGTAATTTGTGGCCAGGCAACTAGGTGGCTAAGTCGGATGAACTAACAAATATTTCTACATTACCAGATTTAGACTAAATTATTGGGTATTTTTATTTATATGTTTTGTTTTTTTTTGTTGACATATGGAAAGCATCCATTTAATCATTCATTTCAGGTGGACAGGCCTACTGTTGTTAAAGGTGTGAGCATTCTCCAGAGATCCCAGCTGCTGCAGACGGGCGTGGAGGATCCCAGCTCTGTTACGAGACACAGGGAGAGTCAGTGATTTCCTGTCAGGACCTACAGGCCCCGCCCCCTCATGGATCCTGTTGGAAAAAGGAGAAGTACTATTAACTGCAAGCTTGAATGACTTATTTACAGCTAAGTCAGAATAAAGACACACAAAAGGGTATAATACTGTTATTTTAAAGCATCACTTACTGAGGGTGTTAATGGTTGTACAAAATAAACCATGGACACATGAAATAAATAAATGTCTAATATGTAATGTGGTTTTAAACTGACAGAGGCAAAAAGAATGTCATGCATTTTGTTAAGCAACCAGCGAATGTAAGATCTTACCCAGGGAGGGGCCATAAAACAACTTGCCAGCAATGTTAAAGATCAAAGAACAAATAAAATCCAACAGTTAAAAGATTTACAGAGGATTCGCTAAAAGTCTCTGTTTATATATGAATCACTAATTGCATGGAATGCCAGCAAAATTAGTTTAAGTTCAAGAATTCAGAAATCAGCAGACAGAACAATATTGACTCTACCTGGCGATGAATCTCTTCCCCATGTATCTGAACTGATAAAGGCAGACTCTGCAGGAAAAACACAGGGTTTATTATTCACAAGTTATTACTTCTAGTACCCATTTGACCCCTGGAGAGCTGCATCTGTATCTGAATCTTCAAACGACCCTTGGATTTGTGGCTGCAAACTCAAGATGTTACACCAAATGTCTTAAGAATATGATAAAAGCAGACATGGCAGCCATAACTTTCAAGAACAAGACAGAGTTTGGGTATGGTCTTATTCCCTCTTCAATCCAGGAAAGTTCTCCACGGTCAAGCTAACTCGCAGATGGCAAGGACCATATTGGTCCAGCAGACTGGTGCAAACAAACATGACCAATTATGGCTCTAAACGAAAAAATCCCAAATGGCAACAACTGAAATTCTAAACTCAAGGTAGAACAGTAGTCCACAAACTGGGGCAGGCATCACTTTGTCAATATCTTTTAGTGAACCTAGCGAAGCCAGTGTTCATTAATTTGCTTACTATGACATCTAAGGCTTGCTAATACAATCTATCTTGTTTATGTTATCTATAAAAAAATATTTTAAAAAAATGTTCAGTCACTCTTACATGTATGTAATAATAAAAAGGTTCTTTCTCTACTTACTCTATCAGTGTGAAGAAGTCCATTAGCTCTGAGGAAGCAGCTTTGCTCCAGTAAGCAAACAGAGCCTCTGAGTATGATAAAATGACATGAAATTAGATTATTAGACCACAGCACGTGTCAAAATCACAAATCATGACTCATACACTCTGTCCTACCCTCTGACATGTTCTTGAGGATATGCAGAAAACACATAAATAGGTTTTTGATCTCATCCTGGTCCAGTTTGTCAGAGCGCAGCACAGTGCTGCCCAGGGCTGATGCGCACGGATTCTGATGCACAGGAACAAAGTAGAGAAAACTTTTACTTATCAACCTTTGGAGTACTGAAAAAAATCAACCTTTTAAGAGATATAACCCATCACTCAAACAAACCAAACTTTAAAGATGAAAAATGCCAAATACTTTTTTTAAAACCTGTCTACTGCTGCAGACAGTAACAAAAACTCCAGGTTTAAAAAGTATAGAAGAAAAGAAGTGGAAAAAGCAACAAGGTCAGCCAATCTTACAAATCCCAAATTTGCAAGACTCTGTAATATGAAAAACACTCTGAAGGGGTCACACATGTCAAAGAGAATACTTGTAAAGTTAAGTTTTCCTCATGATTTGCATCCACCCTCTGGGCTGCAGCTGGCTTGTTATAATCACTGTCATTGTCCTGCATTAGGTCAGGCAGGGGAACAGTGAGGAGAGAGAAGTCCATGGTGACCCGCTTGGTTGCATGATTGAGATGAGGTGGGACTTGGTGTTTGGGTTCAAAAAAGAGAGGGAGCACATTGATAGAATGCCTCCTGGTAGATCTCTCCTTTTGGTGGAGTTGGGATGTGATGGAGCACTGTTGGGAGGAGGGTGTGGGTATGAAAATAATAGAAAATAAAGACACATCTCAAGAGACCTTGAATCTTACCGACGCTGCTTTTGCTTTGTTACTATTATGACTCCAACCGAGTAATGTAGTCTGTGTCATGAAACAAGGCTTTTATTTCTTTTATTTCCCTGTCTCTGGATATTCCTGGGAGGTGGGGCAATTTTAATATTATATGTCCAGGTTTAATCTAGTCTACCTGAGTAGTTCTCAAATAGTTATGTTTTGGTTAACCTTGAGAAATGTTTTCTATGTTGCAGACTATATCTTTTTCAAAGTTCAAATGAGGCCAGAATTTCCACTACCAGTAAATATATTATTCTCCTTATCAATCAACCCTTATTATCAATCAATGTTAGTCTGACTTTTTAAGAGTGATGTTAACATTCCTCTATGCCACTGACTCATCTTTATTTCATCAAGAAGAAACAACAACAAATGTGCCTAAGGAATTGCCATGTCACAAGTGGTGACCTACCTTTTCCAGAGAGTTGGTCCTGTCACTGCTCTTGTCCAGCAGGCTGTTCCCAGAGTCGGTAGAGACCAGAGAGCCTTTGGAGTCTGCATGGTGAACTGAGCTGGCGTTGGTAGTGGAACTTTGAGGAGAGGCTGCAAAGGGACCGTAAAAGAAAAGGTTTTCACCAAAAGCAAAACCACAAAAACACATTTTTCATTTGTGATCATGGTGCAAGATCAGTAGACTATGATTAAAGATACAGTTTATTCATTTTAAATAATATTAGAAAATTATTTACAATTTTTATTTTATTTTATTTATTTGAAATTATTTAAATTTGACACATTTTTATTACTCAGTAATGTCCTTATAAGACAGAGAAGAAGGGAAACACCTGTTCCAGAGATGACCCCAAACACATCTTTGTGGAGAGCATTCTCTATGCAGCTGCCAGGTTTCTGAGGAGTCACCATGGAGGTCTGTACCGGAGAGTCCTCTCGTGGGTTCTGGGACAGAAACTAAAATTACTATTGTGAAGTGCTCTAGTACTTACTTAAAAACAGTAAAGAGAGAAACTGCAGAACTGAGGCGTGCATTACAGATGCAAGCTACCATTCCGTTTACAACCACTAGGTGTCAGGCTTACATTTACATTACAATTGTCGAGAGGCGCGGACTCTTTGATGTCAAGCCTATAAACATTTTCCTGAAGCAGGCCAAACAGAGGGAGGTAGAGAGTGGCAAGTCTGGCCTGCTGGCTCTGCAACAACAAATCTTGAGTTAAATCATTTAAAGCTGTCAAATTGAAAAATTATTGTGTACCACACTGGTTAAACTACATCTAACACATACTTTTATGGAAATGCAGCAGATGGCCAAATAGAAGGATAATGGCCAAGAGCTGCAGAACTTACTTTGGAAGCATAGCGGTCATCAAACGTGTGTTTGATCATCAGTCCCTTGAGCACCTGGATGGCAATCTGACGAATCTCTCTGGACTCCTGAAGTGCACCACCCACCTCCCTGAGCAGCAGTCCCACCAGGAAGTGGTTTCGACAGAAGTCATCAGTCAGCGAGTAGTCCAGCTGGAGATCTGTAGCAGGCATTTATTAGCAGGACAAGGCAAGAGCAAAAAAAGATGGAATGTACAGATGAAGTCAGTGCAAACTGTGGGTTTTTTCTTACCCTGGAACCTCTGTATTCTCCCTTTCCAAAAAGGCATGGGCAGATTTAAAGGGACATAGTGCTCATGGTTGCAGACCTCCCGCAGGAACTCAAACTTGAATTCATATAAGGTCTATGAGAACCATAAGAGAATGTGCAGTTTATGGTTTTATATTAACTTCAACAACCTGTATCAAATCTTTAGAGACAATATGCCTGCTCACCTTGGGGTCTCCAGGAACAAAGCAGTTCATGTAGTTGTTGATCTGCTTAAATACAAAGCCTCTGTTCATGAAGGTGAAGCAGCGCTGTGTGGAAAAGGGAACAAATATAATGAGCGAAGACGCATAAAAAAAAAAGTCAGCTTAGTTTTCTGAGTTGAATTGACTTATCGTTTCAGTCTTTTTATAAACAATAAGTAGTAAAATGTTTTAATGTTTAACCTCAAAACAAAGAAAATTTGAGATATATTTCTATATTTCTACATAAATATAATATATAAATTAAAATAATCAGCTGGTGGCAACCTTAATGAAAACTGCCAGGCTGCGGTTGGCATTGCGAGCCGCATCAAGATTGTCCTTATATTTCTGGGTGATGTGTGGCATGAGCATATTGACCAGAGTCTCTACTGCATGGTAGTAGGATGCAGAAAAGCGCTGGTTCCTGGAGACCTGGACACAGGATGGGAAAAGAAGAAAAGGAAAAGATTTGGAGGAGTCACGTTTGTAAGAAAATGGCTTAAGGACAAAAGAAAGCTTTTGCAACAGATCTACCTTAACCTTCCCGTGCTCTATCAGATAATGAGCCATGGATTTCACCAGACCTTCAAAGAAGTACCAGGAGTGCTGCAACCCAGAACACAGTGTCAGTGAAAGAAAGAAATACGATGAATTTACAAAGTGTGAATTATTTTGAAAGTGAATGTTGCATGGAACTAGAAAAAAATGACATCATAAATATGTCAACAAGAATTTATTCATTTATTTTCTCAAATTTCAGTAACAGATGTGAATTTTGGAGAACTCATAGCAACAGAATATAATGTTTGTAGATCTACTATCATGTATTACCTATTTATGTTGTTTAATTTAATTTTAATTTAATTTTTTTTTACAGGTAAATTGAAAAACTAATTATTTTATAAAGATTTGTGGATTCGTTTAAAAATATTACTTTCTTTTTCTCTATAAGTCTCCTTTAATTAGCTTCTGCTGATTGCCTTTTGACAGATGAATTACCTTTAGAAGCTTGTTGCTAGTCAGGAAGTCTGTTGATGGTTTGAGAATGGCTGTCATGGCTTTTGCCAGCTCCTCATGAACAGTTTTTACATTGGTGACAGAATAGGGATCTTGTTTCAACACAAACTGGGTGCAGAGAAGGGGGCGAGGGCTGTCAGACTCTGAAACAGTGGATATCATCATTGTGATAAAATTCATAAGACAATAAGCACCTTGACATACGATCTCAGGTAATGCTCAAGTCCCTCTTCATGGCACTGTGCTACCACATGAACCATCACCCTACAAAGATAATGAAACAAAAACAAAACACAGTTCAAAAGTGTTGCTGAAAGGCAGGCATTTCATGTATTTGGATGTGTGTGTGTGTGTGTGTGTGTGTGTGTGTGTGTGTGTGTGTGTGTGTGTGTGAGTGTCTTGCCTGGTCACATTCACAGCCACATCCTCATGTGTGGTTCTGGTCAGGACACAGAATAGCTGGTTGAGAATGGTGGGCAGAAAGTTTACCATCACGTGACCTTCCATTGCATGGAGACTCTTTAAGAGGGAAGTAAGAAGAAAAAAGTCAATAACTGTGGACTCTTCCTGTCATGATCCCTTAAATGTTAGATGAAAAGATTATACAAGAGTGTGTGTTCCATTTTCCTTAGGTTATTAGAAGTAAATGGAGCTCTGAATACCTTCAGGTATTTAACAAGCTCTCCCTCCGAAGCTTGTTCTGACATCTCCATGCTTTCGCAGTGGTGAAAAAATTTATGCAAGTGCTGATCCTAATAGAAACATGTCATATAGATGTTTAGATTTTTTTTATTCTATAAAACTGTTGTGAGTAGGCAGCTGACATTAACTGCATATCATGGATATATGTGCTATATGTGTACACACCTGAGTGTTAACTGTGGATACAAGATGAGTTGAGACTTTGAAAAGGGGTTTTCCTCCATCCACCCATTTGATCTCCAACCCAGAGTGCTGCAACAAGTACACAACTATTTACTCCACTGGATACTAAGTATAAACTGCAGTACAACAAATCAACACAGTGATGTTCTTTTTGCATATACTGATTTATACCATAATAACGTTTATCAAAAATTAACAGATCAATTGACAATAAGCCTTAATTATTATTGTTCCTCCATGGCAAGCACCCATGCTATCAGTATACATATATCATATATCAATACATATATCAATCTACATCAATCAATATCTATCTCAAGCAAGATGGATAGTTACTGTATAACCTCTGATTGCAGATGTTTGGGTTTCAACTTGCTAAATTCACCACTTTATTATTCTGAATAGAAGCCTGGGTTTCCCACATTGTCCTTTCACCATTTCCCAGCAGGTTCATTCCTGTCTACATATGTTGCTTGATTTGTGGCCTTACCTTGCTAGAGGTACATAACACTTAGTTGTCAAATAAGGATATGTTTAACAGATCTGTCTTGGTTGTCTTGGGTGATACTAAAATTAGCTCTATGTTTAACTTTAAGAAAATACAAACAAAATATATAAAATTAAACAAGACAGCAGAAATGAAAGGATGAAAGGATGCCACGCTGTTTGATGGAAATGAGAATTGTCAACCTACAGGGTGCTGAATTCAAAGAATTATGAAAGAATTATGTGGCAAGCTAGTCCACTACCTATCTATAGTCTACACCATACTACCTACAGAAAATAAAAGTTCATTTTTGTTTTTTTGTTGTTGTTGTCTTTTACCTTGTTCACACCATCCTGGGAGCTGAGGTACCCAGCAGGTAGATTGGCAGCCACAGGAAGTTGTTGTTCATTCATGATAACTCTGCCATCCTTTAGTAGAGGCAGCCACACTTGGCCAACTGAGGGTTAAAAAAACAGCACCATTAACATAGCACCACTACTGGAATAGAGGCAGCATAAGGATTAAGATTTGAATATTAAATCACTGTATATCTGAATCAAACTGCTACACACACAAACAGCTTTGTATTCACTGAGGGTGGATGTGACTTAAACTGATGGCCCACCTGGAGTTTCCACCACATCTTTCTTCTTGCTGTTGCTGTCACAGCTCACATGATAGAAGGTGAAGAGAAGGTGATGCTTCTCATGCAATTGAGTAGGCAGCTCTATCTTTATCTAGAGAGAGCACAAAAACATAGTTTGCTAATACCGAAGAAGCTTTGCAGTCATAGAGTTCAAATTTGCTCAAGCAACATGAGAGGAACACAAAGGTTTGAGAAAAAAACTGTTTAATCATGCAACATATCTGACTCTCTGCTGGTAGTTTGTAGCTATTATTAATCCATCCATTCACTCTCTTTCACTTATCCATATCAGGGTCGTGGGGGGGAATGAACTCTATCCCAGCTACCACAGGGCAGGTCCCCAGTTTGTCACAGGACAGCAGATACAGACAGACAATCATTCACACTCACATCCACACCTATGGGCAACTTTTTAACACCAATTAACCAAACCCTACTAATTGCATGTCTTTGGACTGTAGAAGGAAGCTGGAGTACCCAGGCACTCTGATGGTGGAGGCAAACTCAGGACCCTCTTGATATTACATGCCACCGTGCTGCCCTATTAAGCCATTGCATCTATTAAACTCTGACTGTGAATAACATGAGCAGAGAAATACCTCGTCATAAAACTCAGGGTTCTGCTGATGGTGGAGGACTGCTGCATATGCCTGCTTAGTAAATAGAGGCCCTCCAGGGCAGCCATAGATGCACTGCAGTAGATTCAAAAAGTAGAAGTAAGAAATCATGTGAGGACAGGCAGATATGTTGTCATGCTCATCGTGTGGTTTAATATGTTTTGGTCGTTGGCTTATCAGCTAGTTTGAGCTGCAAGATGAACAATCCAAAGTCAAGATCACAAAGCCCTAAGATTAATTCTAAGTCAAGGCAAAGAAACCCAAGTCAGAACAAACTAGTCTGTAGTTAATACAAAACAGACTTAAATGAAGACCTAACATTCAGCACCAAGTCAAAGAATGAAGGCTCCAAATTATTTTATTATTATTATTATCATTATTATTATTATTATTATTATTATTATTAGTATTATTATTATGTGTGCCTATGACAAAAAGGCACACATATTACTATTCGTCGGATTTATTATTATGTGTGCCTATGCCAAGAGGCACACATATTACTATTCCTCGGATTTATTATTCTTATTATTATTATTATGTGTGCCTATGCCAAGAGGCACACATATTACTATTCCTCGGATTTATTATTATTATTATTATGTGTGCCTATGCCAAGAGGCACACATATTACTATTCCTCGGATTTATTATTATTATGTGTGCCTATGCCAAGAGGCACACATATTACTATTCCTCGGATTTATTATTATGTGTGCCTATGCCAAGAGGCACACATATTACTATTCGTCGGATTTATTATTCTTATTATTATTATTATGTGTGCCTATGCCAAGAGGCACACATATTACTATTCCTCGGATTTATTATTATTATTATTATGTGTGCCTATGCCAAGAGGCACACATATTACTATTCCTCGGATTTATTATTATTATGTGTGCCTATGCCAAGAGGCACACATATTACTATTCCTCGGATTTATTATTATTATGTGTGCCTATGCCAAGAGGCACACATATTACTATTCGTCGGATTTATTATTCTTATTATTATGTGTGCCTATGCCAAGAGGCACACATATTACTATTCGTCGGATTTATTATGTGTGCCTATGGAAAGAGGCACACATATTACTATTCGTCGGATTTATTATTCTTATTATTATTATTATGTGTGCCTATGCCAAGAGGCACACATATTACTATTCCTCGGATTTATTATGTGTGCCTATGACAAGAGGCACACATATTACTATTCGTCGGATTTATTATGTGTGCCTATGCCAAGAGGCACACATATTACTATTCCTCGGATTTATTATTATTATTATTATTATTATTATTATTATTATGTGTGCCTATGACAAGAGGCACACATATTACTATTCCTCGGATTTATTATTATGTGTGCCTATGCCAAGAGGCACACATATTACTATTCGTCGGATTTATTATTCTTATTATTATTATTATTATTCTCCATCTTCCGCCTAAATTTCGGCACGTATCACGCCCCGCAGTTTTGAGAAAAGCTTCATATATGTTACCTCATTTTGTGCGGCTGGATCTGGAATGGTGTGCTATGACTTTTGGTGTTTATGACTATTATAGTTTTTAAATATTAATATTTTAGTGAAAATTTTCCCGCGCTCCTCTGCCAAACAGTTTTGACAATAGGGGTACATATGTTACATCATTTTGTGCGGCTGGAGCTGGGCTAGTATGGTGTGACTTTTGGTGTTTATAACTTTTATAGTTTTTGAAATATTTAGATTTTAGTGCAAATTTAGGCGAATTTCTAGGCTCCTGAGAAAGATTCTGCTTTTGGCACCATAGAAACAGACTTCATTTGTGGTGTGTTGGCTCTCTCTAGTGGTATACCGGGAGAAGGACGGCCTAAAGGGTGCCATGCTTGGTGAAAACTACATATCCCACAATTCATAGCATGCCTCTACCGAGTCAAACAATGGCGGACACCACTTCGTTTTATATGTCTTTTATTCATGTTTCTAGGTCACAAAATACACTTTTAAGATATTTTCAGGCGAGAATGTAGGTGTGTAAACTTCAAATATCTGCTCGTTTTATCAAGACATCCCATATTAGCGACAATTCTCTTAAGTGTTGCTGATAGCCGGCTAGCTAGCTAGCGCCGCTAGCTTAGCTAGCTAGCGCCCCTTTGTGAAAAACCACCCAGGCTTGGCTGATAGTGAGGTGGCTAAAATTTGTTTAATCGCCCGATCGCTCGGCAAGGGTCTGTGTCTTAGCTGGACTTATTTTTCGTTTATATGGGCCGATGATGCTGGTCGATGTGGAAAAAATAACTGAGTTGTTTGGTGGTGGAGCTACAACAGAGGGCAGCTATCCACCGGTGTGTGACAGAAAGGACATGCCGCGAACGAGACATACAAGGCGGTGAGGCTACCACCGATCGTCCGGTGTTTGCTAACGCGGAGGTCAATCGTGGATCAGGGAAAGCGAAGGCAGGAGCGTGAGGTGAACTGAATTTCAGGTAAGAAGTTATGACCTGCACTCTATTTGGGTCAGATATAAACCGAGTTTAGGTGTAGTTTATTTAGCAACAGTTCTCTTACGTGTTGCTGATAGCCGGCTGGCTAGCTAGCTAGCTAGCGCCGCTAGCTTAGCTAGCTAGCGCGGCTAGCGACCCTTCGGGAAAAACCACCCAGGCTTGGCTGATAGTGAGGTGGCTAAAATTTGTTTAATCGCCCGATCGCTCGGCAAGGGTCTGTGTCTTAGCTGGACTTATTTTTCGTTTATATGGGCTGATGATGCTGGTCGATGTGGAAAAAATAACTGAGTTGTTTGGTGGTGGAGCTACAACAGAGGGCAGCTATCCACCGGTGTGTGACAGAAAGGACATGCCGCGAACGAGACATACAAGCCGGTGAGGCTACCGCCGATCGACCGGTGTTTGCTAACGCGGAGGTCAATCGTGGATCAGGGAAAGCGAAGGCAGGAGCGTGAGGTGAACTGAATTTCAGGTAAGAAGTTATGACCTGCACTCTATTTGGGTCAGATATAAACCGAGTTTAGGTGTAGTTTATTTAGCAGCAGTTCTCTTATGTGTTGCTGATAGCCGGCTAGCTAGCTAGCTAGCGCCGCTAGCATAGTTAGCTCGCGCCGCTAGCGACCCTTCGTGAAAAAGCACCCAGGCTTGGCTTATATTGAGGCGGGTGAAACTCGTGTCAGCACCCGGTCGCTCGCCGACAGTATGTGTTTTAGCTGGACTTATTTTTCGTTTATATGGACCGATGATTTATTTATTTATTCATTTTAGTAACGGTATAAACAGTGAAAGGTGGTGGATTGGCCAGATGTAAACTTCAAATATCTGCTCGTGTTACCAAGACATCCCATATTAGCTCTGATGTTTTCGGTGCCTGCAAAGAGCTAGACAGGTAGCTAGCTAACCCGAGCTGGCTGTCTTTTTGACTCAGGGTCATAGCTGGACTTATTTTTCGTTTTTATGAGCCGATGAGGGTTTTTTTTTAGTAACGGTACAAACAGTGAAAGGCGGTGGATTGTCCAGATGCTGGTCGATGTGGAAAAAATAACTGAATTGTTTGGTAGTCGCTGACGCGGAGCTACAACCGAGGGCAGCTATCCACCGGTGTGTGTCAGAAAGAACATGCGGGGAACGAGGCGGCGAGGTGACCGCCGATCGACCGGTGGTAGATCGTGGATCAGGGAAACAGAAGGCAGGAGAAGCAGGCGGCTGCCGGTCGGAGCGTGAGGTGAACTGAATTTCAGGTAAGAAGTTATGACCTGCACTCTATTTGGGTCAGATATAAACCGAGTTTAGGTGTAGTTTATTTTCGTTGTGCTGACTTTTTACAATCAGTTATAATAACTCGTACTGCGTGGTAGCTAGCACGATGGAGTTTCTATACAGCTGTGTGCGCGCTAAGTTACTGATGTTGAACTTTATGACAGCCTCCCCTGTCATTCTCTCGCCTGTTCAAACTTCAGTCATGAAACTGATCAATGATCGGCTTTTCTCTCTTGTTTGTTTATCGCGCTAAACAACAGCAGCACGTTTAAGCTTGATCAGCTGTTGTTAGAATTCATTTGATTTTAATTTCTAGTATCAGCTGATGTTTGCTGGAGCCACAGCTGTAGAAGCGGCTGGTCGAAACCAGGAGATGACCTTACTGAATCATCAGAGCTGAACTGGTGATGGAGAAACAGGTTTACCTTTTTTTTAGGTGACATGAATGAGTTGAAGGGAAGTTATGAACTGTTTCTGAGAGAAATAAACACCAAGCTCCTTTTTTTATTTAGCTGACAGCTGGTAACTGTGCAGGGGCGGATCTAGCAAAGCTTTTGCCAGGGGGCCAGGTAGGGCATTAACAGAGAAAGGTGGACACAAAGATATACTTTTCTTTCTTACTCTCATACAGGGAGTGCAGAATTATTAGGCAAGTTGTATTTTTGAGGAATAATTTTATTATTGAACAACAACCATGTTCTCAATGAACCCAAAAAACACATTAATATCAAAGCTGAATGTTTTCGGAAGTAGTTTTTAGTTTGTGTTTAGTTTTAGCTATTTTAGGGGGATATCTGTGTGTGCAGGTGACTATTACTGTGCATAATTATTAGGCAACTTAACAAAAAACAAATATATACCCATTTCAATTATTTATTTTTACCAGTGAAACCAATATAACATCTCCACATTCACAAATATACATTTCTGACATTCAAAAACAAAACAAAAACAAATCAGCGACCAATATAGCCACCTTTCTTTGCAAGGACACTCAAAAGCCTGCCATCCATGGATTCTGTCAGTGTTTTGATCTGTTTACCATCAACATTGCGTGCAGCAGCAACCACAGCCTCCCAGACACTGTTCAGAGAGGTGTACTGTTTTCCCTCCTTGTAAATCTCACATTTGATGATGGACCACAGGTTCTCAATGGGGTTCAGATCAGGTGAACAAGGAGGCCATGTCATTAGTTTTTCTTCTTTTAAACCCTTTCTTGCCAGCCACGCTGTGGAGTACTTGGACGCGTGTGATGGAGCATTGTCCTGCATGAAAATCATGTTTTTCTTGAAGGATGCAGACTTCTTCCTGTACCACTGCTTGAAGAAGGTGTCTTCCAGAAACTTGCAGTAGGACTGGGAGTTGAGCTTGACGCCATCCTCAACCCGAAAAGGCCCCACAAGCTCACCTTTGATGATACCAGCCCAAACCAGTACTCCACCTCCACCTTGCTGGCGTCTGAGTGGGACTGGAGCTCTCTGCCCTTTACCAATCCAGCCACGGGCCCATCCATCTGGCCCATCAAGACTCACTCTCATTTCATCAGTCCATAAAACCTTAGAAAAATCAGTCTTGAGATATTTCTTGGCCCAGTCTTGACGTTTCAGCTTGTGTGTCTTGTTCAGTGGTGGTCGTCTTTCAGCCTTTCTTACCTTGGCCATGTCTCTGAGTATTGCACACCTTGTGCTTTTGGGCACTCCAGTGATGTTGCAGCTCTGAAATATGGCCAAACTGGTGGCAAGTGGCATCTTGGCAGCTGCACGCTTGACTTTTCTCAGTTCATGGGCAGTTATTTTGCCCCTTGGTTTTTCCACACGCTTCTTGCGACCCTGTTGACTATTTTGAATGAAACGCTTGATTGTTCGATGATCACGCTTCAGAAGCTTTGCAATTTTAAGACTGCTGCATGCCTCTGCAAGATATCTCACTATTTTTGACTTTTCTGAGCCTGTCAAGTCCTTCTTTTGACCCATTTTGCCAAAGGAAAGGAAGTTGCCTAATAATTATGCACACCTGATATAGGGTGTTGATGTCATTAGACCATACCCCTTCTCATTACAGAGATGCACATCACCTAATATGCTTAATTGGTAGTAGGCTTTCGAGCCTATACAGGTTGGAGTAAGACAACATGCATGAAGGGGATGATGTGGACAAAATACTCATTTGCCTAATAATTCTGCACTCCCTGTATAAAATATTTAGCTTTTATTAAATAGTTATCTGAATCTTACAACCAAAGTTTGTATAATAATACACAAGATTGGCTGTAGACCATTGTTCATCATTCAGAACACTGTGTAAAAATAACAAAAAACAAAAAGTGAATGCAAAAGTGCATAAATATTTATTTTACGTGTTTGATATGTGTGGCGGGGCGTGGTCTGCAGTGCCGCTGCAGGGGAGGTGGACCCACCTGAGGGGCATCTGCAATCACACCTCTCGGGCGTAGTCTGTGCTCTCTCGGCTGTTTTTTGGGTGTGTGTCGGGCTGTGAGTTGAAAAGCTACAGCTGGCTGGGAGGGTACACCAACCATGTGTGAAAAGTGGTCCATAACGTACTGGTTCAAAGTGTGTTCGTGCAAACATTGTCGGGGTCTGCCGTGGTACAGAGGGACTTCTGCTTATGAACCTGTGTGCACAGCGTCTGCAAATCGGGGCTGTACAAAGTGACCTCATCTTTACCCAAAACTGTAAGCTGTCATCTGTGAGGCGCGAGCGGTGTTTGTTTTTACCATAATTCATGGTGGAGAATGGCTGCTCTTCTGAGTTTTGCTGTCTGTAGCCGTATGAATGGAAAACTACACAGATTAGCAGCGGCATAGGCACACATAAAATTTCTTCTGAAATTTTCGCTTTCTAGTTCTTATTATGTGTGCCTATGACAAGAGGCACACATATTACTATTCGTCGGATTTATTATTATTATTATTATTCTTCAGTTTCCGCCTGAAATTTTGCAGCGAAACTCGCCCCGCAGTTTTGAGACAAGCTTCATATATATTACCTCATTTTGTGCGGCTGGATCAGGAATGGTGTGCTATGACTTTTGGTGTTTATAACTATTATAGTTTTTTAAATATTAATATTTTAGTGAAAATTTTCCCGCGCTTCTCTGCCAAACAGTTTTGAAAATAGGGTTACATATGTTAGATCATTTTGTGCGGCTGGAGCTGGACTAGTATGGTATACACTTTTGGTGTTTATAACTTTTATAGTTTTGAAATATTTAGATTTTAGTGCAAATTTAGGCCAATTTCCATAGAAACAGACTTTATTTGTGGTGGGTTGGCTCTCTCTAGTGGTATACCGGGAGTAGTACGGCTGAAAATCTGTATGCTTGTTACAAAACTCCATATCCCATAATTCATAGCACCCCTCTTCTGAGTTAAACAATGGCGGACACCACTTCGTTTTATATGTCTTTTATTCGTGTTTCTAGGTCACAAAATACACTTTTAAGATATTTTCAGGCGAGAATGTAGGTGTGTAAACTTCAAATATCTGCTCGTTTTATCAAGACATCCCATATTAGCGACAATTCTCTTAAGTGTTGCTGATAGCCGGCTAGCTAGCTAGCGCCGCTAGCTTAGCTAGCTAGCGCCCCTTCGTGAAAAACCACCCAGGCTTGGCTGATAGTGAGGTGGCTAAAATTTGTTTAATCGCCTGATCGCTCGGCAAGGGTCTGTGTCTTAGCTGGACTTACTTTTCGTTTATATGGGCCGATGATGCTGGTCGATGTGGAAAAAATAACTGAGTTGTTTGGTGGTGGAGCTACAACAGAGGGCAGCTATCCACCGGTGTGTGACAGAAAGGACATGCCGCGAACGAGACATACAAGGCGGTGAGGCTACCGCCGATCGTCCGGTGTTTGCTAACGCGGAGGTCAATCGTGGATCAGGGAAAGCGAAGGCAGGAGCGTGAGGTGAACTGAATTTCAGGTAAGAAGTTATGACCTGCACTCTATTTGGGTCAGATATAAACCGAGTTTAGGTGTAGTTTATTTAGCAGCAGTTCTCTTATGTGTTGCTGATAGCCGGCTAGCTAGCTAGTGCCGCTAGCATAGTTAGCTAGCACCGCTAGCGACCCTTCGTGAAAAAGCACCCAGGCTTGGCTTATATTGAGGCGGGTGAAACTCGTGTCAGCACCCGGTCGCTCGCCGACAGTATGTGTTTTAGCTGGACTTATTTTTCGTTTATATGGACCGATGATTTATTTATTTATTCATTTTAGTAACGGTATAAACAGTGAAAGGTGGTGGATTGGCCAGATGTAAACTTCAAATATCTGCTCGTGTTACCAAGACATCCCATATTAGCTCTGATGTTTTCGGTGCCTGCAAAGAGCTAGACAGGTAGCTAGCTAACCCGAGCTGGCTGTCTTTTTGACTCAGGGTCATAGCTGGACTTATTTTTCGTTTTTATGAGCCGATGAGGGTTTTTTTTTAGTAACGGTACAAACAGTGAAAGGCGGTGGATTGTCCAGATGCTGGTCGATGTGGAAAAAATAACTGAGTTGTTTGGTAGTCGCTGACGCGGAGCTACAACCGAGGGCAGCTATCCACCGGTGTGTGTCAGAAAGAACATGCGGGGAACGAGGCGGCGAGGCGACCGCCGATCGACCGGTGGTAGATCGTGGATCAGGGAAACCGAAGGCAGGAGAAGCAGGCGGCTGCCGGTCGGAGCGTGAGGTGAACTGAATTTCAGGTAAGAAGTTATGACCTGCACTCTATTTGGGTCAGATATAAACCGAGTTTAGGTGTAGTTTATTTTCGTTGTGCTGACTTTTTACAATCAGTTATAATAACTCGTACTGCGTGGTAGCTAGCACGATGGAGTTTATGACAGCCTCCCCTGTCATTCTCTCGCCTGTTCAAACTTCAGTCATGAAACTGATCAATGATCGGCTTTTCTCTCTTGTTTGTTTATCACACTAAACAACAGCAGCACGTTTAAGCTTGATCAGCTGTTGTTAGAATTCATTTGATTTTAATTTCTAGTATCAGCTGATGTTTGCTGGAGCCACAGCTGTAGAAGCGGCTGGTCGAAACCAGGAGATGACCTTACTGAATCATCAGAGCTGAACTGGTGATGGAGAAACAGGTTTACCTTTTTTTAGGTGACATGAATGAGTTGAAGGGAAGTTATGAACTGTTTCTGAGAGAAATAAACACCAAGCTCCTTTTTTTATTTAGCTGACAGCTGGTAACTGTGCAGGGGCGGATCTAGCAAAGCTTTTGCCAGGGGGCCAGGTAGGGCATTAACAGAGAAAGGTGGACACAAAGATATACTTTTCTTTCTTACTCTCATACAGGGAGTGCAGAATTATTAGGCAAGTTGTATTTTTGAGGAATAATTTTATTATTGAACAACAACCATGTTCTCAATGAACCCAAAAAACACATTAATATCAAAGCTGAATGTTTTCGGAAGTAGTTTTTAGTTTGTGTTTAGTTTTAGCTATTTTAGGGGGATATCTGTGTGTGCAGGTGACTATTACTGTGCATAATTATTAGGCAACTTAACAAAAAACAAATATATACCCATTTCAATTATTTATTTTTACCAGTGAAACCAATATAACATCTCCACATTCACAAATATACATTTCTGACATTCAAAAACAAAACAAAAACAAATCAGCGACCAATATAGCCACCTTTCTTTGCAAGGACACTCAAAAGCCTGCCATCCATGGATTCTGTCAGTGTTTTGATCTGTTCACCATCAACATTGCGTGCAGCAGCAACCACAGCCTCCCAGACACTGTTCAGAGAGGTGTACTGTTTTCCCTCCTTGTAAATCTCACATTTGATGATGGACCACAGGTTCTCAATGGGGTTCAGATCAGGTGAACAAGGAGGCCATGTCATTAGTTTTTCTTCTTTAAACCCTTTCTTGCCAGCCACGCTGTGGAGTACTTGGACGCGTGTGATGGAGCATTGTCCTGCATGAAAATCATGTTTTTCTTGAAGGATGCAGACTTCTTCCTGTACCACTGCTTGAAGAAGGTGTCTTCCAGAAACTGGCAGTAGGACTGGGAGTTGAGCTTGACTCCATCCTCAACCCGAAAAGGCCCCACAAGCTCATCTTTGATGATACCAGCCCAAACCAGTACTCCACCTCCACCTTGCTGGCGTCTGAGTGGGACTGGAGCTCTCTGCCCTTTACCAATCCAGCCACGGGCCCATCCATCTGGCCCATCAAGACTCACTCTCATTTCATCAGTCCATAAAACCTTAGAAAAATCAGTCTTGAGATATTTCTTGGCCCAGTCTTGACGTTTCAGCTTGTGTGTCTTGTTCAGTGGTGGTCGTCTTTCAGCCTTTCTTACCTTGGCCATGTCTCTGAGTATTGCACACCTTGTGCTTTTGGGCACTCCAGTGATGTTGCAGCTCTGAAATATGGCCAAACTGGTGGCAAGTGGCATCTTGGCAGCTGCACGCTTGACTTTTCTCAGTTCATGGGCAGTTATTTTGCGCCTTGGTTTTCCACACGCTTCTTGCGACCCTGTTGACTATTTTGAATGAAACGCTTGATTGTTCGATGATCACGCTTCAGAAGCTTTGCAATTTTAAGACTGCTGCATGCCTCTGCAAGATATCTCACTATTTTTGACTTTTCTGAGCCTGTCAAGTCCTTCTTTTGACCCATTTTGCCAAAGGAAAGGAAGTTGCCTAATAATTATGCACACCTGATATAGGGTGTTGATGTCATTAGACCATACCCCTTCTCATTACAGAGATGCACATCACCTAATATGCTTAATTGGTAGTAGGCTTTCGAGCCTATACAGCTTGGAGTAAGACAACATGCATGAAGAGGATGATGTGGACAAAATACTCATTTGCCTAATAATTCTGCACTCCCTGTATAAAATATTTAGCTTTTATTAAATAGTTATCTGAATCTTACAACCAAAGTTTGTATAATAATACACAAGATTGGCTGTAGACCATTGTTCATCATTCAGAACACTGTGTAAAAATAACAAAAACAAAAAGTGAATGCAAAAGTGCATAAATATTTATTTTACGTGTTTGATATGTGTGGCGGGGCGTGGTCTGCAGTGCCGCTGCAGGGGAGGTGGACCCACCTGAGGGGCATCTGCAATCACACCTCTCGGGCGTAGTCTGTGCTCTCTCGGCTGTTTTTTGGGTGTGTGTCGGGCTGTGAGTTGAAAATCTACAGCTGGCTGGGAGGGTACACCAACCATGTGTGAAAAGTGGTCCATAACGTACTGGTTCAAAGTGTGTTCGTGCAAACATTGTCGGGGTCTGCCGTGGTACAATGGGACTTCTGCTCATGAACCTCTGTGCACAGCGTCTGCAAATCGGGGCTGTACAAAGTGACCTCATCTTTACCCAAAACTGTAAGCTGTCATCTGTGAGGCGCGAGCGGTGTTTGTTTTTACCATAATTCATGGTGGAGAATGGCTGCTCTTCTGAGTTTTGCTGTCTGTAGCCGTATGAATGGAAAACTACACAGATTAGCAGCGGCATAGGCACACATAAAATTTCTTCTGAAATTTTCGCTTTCTAGTTATTATTATTATTCTCCAGTTTCCGCCTGAAATTTTGCAGCGAATCTCGCCCCGCAGTTTTGAGACAAGCTTCATATATGTTACCTCATTTTGTGCGGCCGGATCTGGAATGGTGTGCTATGACTTTTGGTCTTTGTGAATGTTATAGTTTTTTAAATATTAATATTTTAGTGAAAATTTTCCCGCGCTCCTCTGCCGAACAGTTTTGACATTAGGGTTACATATGTTAGATCATTTTGTGCGGCTGGAGCTGGACTATTATGTCATGACTTTTGGTGTTCATGACTTTTATAGTTTTTTAATATTAATATTTTAGTGCAAATTTAGGCCAATTCATCTTTTGGCGCCAAATAAACAGACTTCATTTGTGGTGTGTTGGCTCTCTCTAGTGGTATGCCGGGAGTGGTACAGCCTGTGTACCCTTATTTGGATTACCGTAATGATGACAATTTCAACGGTGCGCACAGCGTCGCTGCTTTCAGGAGCCATTGGAATTTTTAAGGTTGCGCAAATCATTCAAAGTTACGGTAATGCTTGGTGGAAAACTCAATATCCCACAATTCATAGCACACCTCTACAGAGTGAACAATGGCGGCCACCACTTCGTTTTATATGTCTTTTATTCGTGTTTCTAGGTCACAAAATAAGCTTTTAAGATATTTTCAGGCGAGAATGTAGGTGTGTAAACTTCAAATATCTGCTTGTTTTATCAAGACATCCCATATTTAGCGACAGTGCTCTGACTACGTCGGTCCTGCCTGACAGCTAGCCGGCTACCTAGCTGGCTACCTAGCTAGCTGCCGCACTTGGCTGCAAATGGATAGCGAGGGACTCTCTCTGTCGTTTCACCTCCCTGGTCTCTCGCAAATGCTCGCATAGAATCGGAGTTACAGCTGGATGTGGAAAAAATAACTGAGTTGTTTGGTGGTGGAGCTACAACAGAGGGTAGCTACCACCGGTGTGTGACAGAAAGGACATGCCGCCAACGAGACATATGAGGCCGGGCAGGCGATTGCTAACGCGGAGGTCAATCGTGGATCAGGGAAAGCGAAGGCAGGAGCTTGAGGTGAACTGAATTTCAGGTAAGAAGTTATGAACTGCACTCTATTTGGGTCAGATATAAACCGAGTTTAGGTGTAGTTTATTTAGCAGCAGTTCTCTTATGTGTTGCTGATAGCCGGCTAGCTAGCTAGTGCCGCTAGCATAGTTAGCTAGCACCGCTAGCGACCCTTCGTGAAAAAGCACCCAGGCTTGGCTTATATTGAGGCGGGTGAAACTCGTGTCAGCACCCGGTCGCTCGCCGACAGTATGTGTTTTAGCTGGACTTATTTTTCGTTTATATGGACCGATGATTTATTTATTTATTCATTTTAGTAACGGTATAAACAGTGAAAGGTGGTGGATTGGCCAGATGTAAACTTCAAATATCTGCTCGTGTTACCAAGACATCCCATATTAGCTCTGATGTTTTCGGTGCCTGCAAAGAGCTAGACAGGTAGCTAGCTAACCCGAGCTGGCTGTCTTTTTGACTCAGGGTCATAGCTGGACTTATTTTTCGTTTTTATGAGCCGATGAGGGGTTTTTTTTAGTAACGGTACAAACAGTGAAAGGCGGTGGATTGTCCAGATGCTGGTCGATGTGGAAAAAATAACTGAGTTGTTTGGTAGTCGCTGACGCGGAGCTACGACCGAGGGCAGCTATCCACCGGTGTGTGTCAGAAAGAACATGCGGGGAACGAGGCGGCGAGGCGACCGCCGATCGACCGGTGGTAGATCGTGGATCAGGGAAACCGAAGGCAGGAGAAGCAGGCGGCTGCCGGTCGGAGCGTGAGGTGAACTGAATTTCAGGTAAGAAGTTATGACCTGCACTCTATTTGGGTCAGATATAAACCGAGTTTAGGTGTAGTTTATTTTGTTGTGCTGACTTTTTACAATCAGTTATAATAACTCGTACTGCGTGGTAGCTAGCACGATGGAGTTTATGACAGCCTCCCCTGTCATTCTCTCGCCTGTTCAAACTTCAGTCATGAAACTGATCAATGATCGGCTTTTCTCTCTTGTTTGTTTATCGCGCTAAACAACAGCAGCACGTTTAAGCTTGATCAGCTGTTGTTAGAATTCATTTGATTTTAATTTCTAGTATCAGCTGATGTTTGCTGGAGCCACAGCTGTAGAAGCGGCTGGTCGAAACCAGGAGATGACCTTACTGAATCATCAGAGCTGAACTGGTGATGGAGAAACAGGTTTACCTTTTTTTAGGTGACATGAATGAGTTGAAGGGAAGTTATGAACTGTTTCTGAGAGAAATAAACACCAAGCTCCTTTTTTTATTTAGCTGACAGCTGGTAACTGTGCAGGGGCGGATCTAGCAAAGCTTTTGCCAGGGGGCCAGGTAGGGCATTAACAGAGAAAGGTGGACACAAAGATATACTTTTCTTTCTTACTCTCATACAGGGAGTGCAGAATTATTAGGCAAGTTGTATTTTTGAGGAATAATTTTATTATTGAACAACAACCATGTTCTCAATGAACCCAAAAAACACATTAATATCAAAGCTGAATGTTTTCGGAAGTAGTTTTTAGTTTGTGTTTAGTTTTAGCTATTTTAGGGGGATATCTGTGTGTGCAGGTGACTATTACTGTGCATAATTATTAGCCAACTTAACAAAAAACAAATATATACCCATTTCAATTATTTATTTTTACCAGTGAAACCAATATAACATCTCCACATTCACAAATATACATTTCTGACATTCAAAAACAAAACAAAAACAAATCAGCGACCAATATAGCCACCTTTCTTTGCAAGGACACTCAAAAGCCTGCCATCCATGGATTCTGTCAGTGTTTTGATCTGTTCACCATCAACATTGCGTGCAGCAGCAACCACAGCCTCCCAGACACTGTTCAGAGAGGTGTACTGTTTTCCTTCCTTGTAAATCTCACATTTGATGATGGACCACAGGTTCTCAATGGGGTTCAGATCAGGTGAACAAGGAGGCCATGTCATTAGTTTTTCTTCTTTTATACCCTTTCTTGCCAGCCACGCTGTGGAGTACTTGGACGCGTGTGATGGAGCATTGTCCTGCATGAAAATCATGTTTTTCTTGAAGGATGCAGACTTTTTCCTGTACCACTGCTTGAAGAAGGTGTCTTCCAGAAACTTGCAGTAGGACTGGGAGTTGAGCTTGACGCCATCCTCAACCCGAAAAGGCCCCACAAGCTCACCTTTGATGATACCAGCCCAAACCAGTACTCCACCTCCACCTTGCTGGCGTCTGAGTCGGACTGGAGCTCTCTGCCCTTTACCAATCCAGCCACGGGCCCATCCATCTGGCCCATCAAGACTCACTCTCATTTCATCAGTCCATAAAACCTTAGAAAAATCAGTCTTGAGATATTTCTTGGCCCAGTCTTGACGTTTCAGCTTGTGTGTCTTGTTCAGTGGTGGTCGTCTTTCAGCCTTTCTTACCTTGGCCATGTCTCTGAGTATTGCACACCTTGTGCTTTTGGGCACTCCAGTGATGTTGCAGCTCTGAAATATGGCCAAACTGGTGGCAAGTGGCATCTTGGCAGCTGCACGCTTGACTTTTCTCAGTTCATGGGCAGTTATTTTGCCCCTTGGTTTTTCCACACGCTTCTTGCGACCCTGTTGACTATTTTGAATGAAACGCTTGATTGTTCGATGATCACGCTTCAGAAGCTTTGCAATTTTAAGACTGCTGCATGCCTCTGCAAGATATCTCACTATTTTTGACTTTTCTGAGCCTGTCAAGTCCTTCTTTTGACCCATTTTGCCAAAGGAAAGGAAGTTGCCTAATAATTATGCACACCTGATATAGGGTGTTGATGTCATTAGACCATACCCCTTCTCATTACAGAGATGCACATCACCTAATATGCTTAATTGGTAGTAGGCTTTCGAGCCTATACAGCTTGGAGTAAGACAACATGCATGAAGGGGATGATGTGGACAAAATACTCATTTGCCTAATAATTCTGCACTCCCTGTATAAAATATTTAGCTTTTATTAAATAGTTATCTGAATATTACAACCAAAGTTTGTATAATAATACACAAGATTGGCTGTAGACCATTGTTCATCATTCAGAACACTGTGTAAAAATAACAAAAAACAAAAAGTGAATGCAAAAGTGCATAAATATTTATTTTACGTGTTTGATATGTGTGGCGGGGCGTGGTCTGCAGTGCCGCTGCAGGGGAGGTGGACCCACCTGAGGGGCATCTGCAATCACACCTCTCGGGCGTAGTCTGTGCTCTCTCGGCTGTTTTTTGGGTGTGTGTCGGGCTGTGAGTTGAAAAGCTACAGCTGGCTGGGAGGGTACACCAACCATGTGTGAAAAGTGGTCCATAACGTACTGGTTCAAAGTGTGTTCGTGCAAACATTGTCGGATCTGCCGTGGTACAGAGGGACTTCTGCTTATGAACCTGTGTGCACAGCGTCTGCAAATCGGGGCTGTACAAAGTGACCTCATCTTTACCCAAAACTGTAAGCTGTCATCTGTGAGGCGCGAGCGGTGTTTGTTTTTACCATAATTCATGGTGGAGAATGGCTGCTCTTCTGAGTTTTGCTGTCTGTAGCCGTATGAATGGAAAACTACACAGATTAGCAGCGGCATAGGCACACATAAAATTCTTCTGAAATTTTCGCTTTCTAGTTATTATTATTATTCTCCAGTTTCCGCCTGAAATTTTGCAGCGAATCTCGCCTCGCAGTTTTGAGACAAGCTTCATATATGTTACCTCATTTTGTGCGGCCGGATCTGGAATGGTGTGCTATGACTTTTGGTGTTTATGAATTTTATAGTTTTTTAAATATTAATATTTTAGTGAAAATTTTCCCGCGCTCCTCTGCCAAACAGTTTTGACATTAGGGTTACATATGTTAGATCATTTGTGCGGCTGGAGCTGGACTATTATGTTATGACTTTTGGTGTTTATAACTTTTATAGTTTTTTAAATATTAATATTTTAGTGCAAATTTAGGCCAATTCATCTTTTGGCGCCAAATAAACAGACTTCATTTGTGGTGTCTTGGCTCTCTCTAGTGGTATGCCGGGAGTGGTACAGCCTGTGTACCCTTATTTGGATTACCGTAATGATGACAATTTCAACGGTGCGCACAGCGTCGCTGCTTTCAGGAGCCCTTGGAATTTTTAAGGTTGCGCAAATCATTCAAAAGTTACGGTAATGCTTGGTGGAAAACTCAATATCCCAGAATTCATAGCACGCCTCTACAGAGTGAACAATGGCGGCCACCACTTCGTTTTATATGTCTTTTATTCGTGTTTCTAGGTCACAAAATAAGCTTTTAAGATATTTTCAGGCGAGAATGTAGGTGTGTAAACTTCAAATATCTGCTTGTTTTATCAAGACATCCCATATTTAGCGACAGTGCTCTGACTACGTCGGTCCTGCCTGACAGCTAGCCGGCTACCTAGCTGGCTACCTAGCTAGCTGTCGCACTTGGCTGCAAATGGATAGCGAGGGGACTCTCTCTGTCGTTTCACCTCCCCGGTCTCTCGCAAATGCTCGCATAGAATCGGAGTTACAGCTGGATGTGGAAAAAATAACTGAGTTGTTTGGTGGTGGAGCTACAACAGAGGGCAGCTACCCACCGGTGTGTGACAGAAAGGACATGCCGCCAACGAGACATATGAGGCCGGGCAGGCGATTGCTAACGCGGTGGTCAATCATGGATCAGGGAAAGCGAAGGCAGGAGCGTGAGGTGAACTGAATTTCAGGTAAGAAGTTATGAACTGCACTCTATTTGGGTCAGATATAAACCGAGTTTAGGTGTAGTTTATTTAGCAGCAGTTCTCCTATGTGTTGCTGATAGCTGGCTAGCTAGCTAGCGCCGCTAGCATAGTTAGCTCGCGCCGCTAGCGACCCTTCGTGAAAAAGCACCCAGGCTTGGCTTATATTGAGGCGGGTGAAACTCGTGTCAGCACCCGGTCGCTCGCCGACAGTATGTGTTTTAGCTGGACTTATTTTTCGTTAAAACCGAGTATAAACCGAGTTTAGGTGTAATTTATTTTCGTTGACCTTTTACAATCGTAATGCCACGGGAGTTTATATACAGCTGTGTGCGCACTAAGTTACTGACGTTGGACTTTATTTTATTCATTAGGGTTAGTTCATAGAGTTGCCGTGCCGTACAAACGGAATCGTCCCACATTCAGAGAAAACATTATGATTTATTCTGTCGTTACGAAGCCTCCCCTGTCATTCTGTCGCGTGTTGAAACGTCAATCATGAAACTGATCAATAATCGGCTGTTCGCTCTTATTTATCGCGCTAAACAACAGCAGCACGTTTAAGCTTGATCAGCTGTTGTTAGAATTCATTTGCTTTTAATTTCTAGTATCAGCTGATGTTTGCTGGAACATGAAGATGAAATCAGGAGATGTCCTTACTGAATCATCAGAGCTGAACTGGTGATGGAGAAACAGGTTTACACTTTAGGTGACATGAATGAGTTGAAGGGAAGTTATGAGTTGTTTCTGAGAGACAAAGACCAAGCTCCTTTTTTGTGTAGCTGACAGCTGGTAACTGTGCAGGGGCAGCTAGGGCATTAACAGAGAAAGGTGGACACAAAGATATACTTTTCTTTCTTACTCTCATATAAAATATTTAGCTTTTATTAAATAGTTATCTGAATCTCACAACCAAAGTTTGTATAATAATACACAAGATTGGCTGTAGACCATTGTTCATAATTCAGAACACTGTGTAAAAATAACAAAAAACAAAAAGTGAATGCATGTGTGAAAAGTGGTCTATAATGTAATGCTTCAAAGCGTGTTCATGCAAACATTGTCGGGTCTGCCGTGGTACAATGGGACTTCTGCTCATGAACCTGTGTGCACAGCGTCTGCAAATCGGCGCTGTACAAAGTAACTTCATCTTTACACAAAACTGTAAGCTGTCATCTGTGAAGCGTGAGCGGTGTTTGTTTTTACCATAGTTCATGGTGGAGAATGGCTGCTCTTCTGAGTTTTGCTCTCTGTAGCCGTATGAATGGCAAACTACAGTGATTAGCAGCGGCATAGGCACACATAAAATTTCTTCTGAAATTTTCGCTTTCTAGTTATTATTTTCCTTTTTCCGCCTGAAATTTTGCAGCGAATCTCGCCCCGCAGTTTTGAGAAAAGCTTCATATATGTTACCTCATTTTGTGCGGCCGGATCTGGAATGGTGTGCTATGACTTTTGGTCTTTATGAATTTTATAGTTTTTTAAATATTAATATTTTAGTGAAAATTTTCCCGCGCTCCTCTGCCGAACAGTTTTGACATTAGGGTTACATATGTTAGATCATTTTGTGCGGCTGGAGCTGGACTATTATGTCATGACTTTTGGTGTTCATGACTTTTATAGTTTTTTAAATATTAATATTTTAGTGCAAATTTAGGCCAATTCATCTTTTGGCGCCAAATAAACAGACTTCATTTGTGGTGTGTTGGCTCTCTCTAGTGGTATGCCGGGAGTGGTACAGCCTGTGTACCCTTGTTTGGATTACCGTAATGATGACAATTTCAACGGTGCGCACAGCGTCGCTGCTTTCAGGAGCCATTGGAATTTTTAAGGTTGCTCAAATCATTAAAAAGTTATGGTAATGCTTGGTGGAAAACTCAATATCCCACAATTCATAGCACGCCTCTACAGAGTGAACAATGGCGGCCACCACTTCGTTTTATATGTCTTTTATTCTTGTTTCTAGGTCACAAAATAAGCTTTTAAGATATTTTCAGGCGAGAATGTAGGTGTGTAAACTTCAAATATCTGCTTGTTTTATCAAGACATCCCATATTTAGCGACAGTGCTCTGACTATGTCGCTCCTGCCTGACAGCTAGCCGGCTACCTAGCTAGCTGCCGCACTTGGCTGCAAATGGATAGCGAGGGGACTCTCTCTGTCGTTTCACCTCCCCGGTCTCTCGCAAATGCTCGCATAGAATCAGAGTTACAGCTGGATGTGGAAAAAATAACTGAGTTGTTTGGTGGTGGAGCTACAACAGAGGGCAGCTACCCACCGGTGTGTGACAGAAAGGACATGCCGCCAACGAGACATATGAGGCCGGGCAGGCGATTGCTAACGCGGTGGTCAATCATGGATCAGGGAAAGCGAAGGCAGGAGCGTGAGGTGAACTGAATTTCAGGTAAGAAGTTATGAACTGCACTCTATTTGGGTCAGATATAAACCGAGTTTAGGTGTAGTTTATTTAGCAGCAGTTCTCTTATGTGTTGCTGATAGCCGGCTAGCTAGCTAGCGCCGCTAGCATAGTTAGCTCGCGCCGCTAGCATAGTTAGCTCGCGCTGCTAGCAACCCTTCGTGAAAAAGCACCCAGGCTTGGCTTATATTGAGGCGGGTGAAACTCGTGTCAGCACCCGGTCGCTCTCTATTTGGGTCAGATATAAACCGAGTTTAGGTGTAATTTATTTTCTTTGACCTTTTACAATCGTACTGCCACGGGAGTTTATATACAGCTGTGTGCGCACTAAGTTACTGACGTTGGACTTTATTTTATTCATTAGGGTTAGTTCATAGAGTTGCCGTGCCGTACAAACGAAATCGTCCCACATTCAGAGAAAACATTATGATTTATTCTGTCGTTACGAAGCCTCCCCTGTCATTCTCTCGCGTGTTGAAACGTCAATCATGAAACTGATCAATGATCGGCTGTTCGCTCTTATTTATCGCGCTAAACAACAGCAGCACGTTTAAGCTTGATCAGCTGTTGTTAGAATTCTTTTGATTTTAATTTCTAGTATCAGCTGATGTTTGCTGGAGCATGAAGATGAAATCAGGAGATGTCCTTACTGAATCATCAGAGCTGAACTGGTGATGGAGAAACAGGTTTACACTTTAGGTGACATGAATGAGTTGAAGGGAAGTTATGAGTTGTTTCTGAGAGACAAAGACCAAGCTCCTTTTTTGTGTAGCTGACAGCTGGTAACTGTGCAGGGGCAGCTAGGGCATTAACAGAGAAAGGTGGACACAAAGATATACTTTTCTTTCTTACTCTCATATAAAATATTTAGCTTTTATTAAATAGTTATCTGAATCTCACAACCAAAGTTTGTATAATAATACACAAGATTGGCTGTAGACCATTGTTCATAATTCAGAACACTGTCTAAAAATAACAAAAAACAAAAAGTGAATGCATGTGTGAAAAGTGGTCCATAATGTAATGCTTCAAAGCGTGTTCATGCAAACATTGTCGGGTCTGCCGTGGTACAATGGGACTTCTGCTCATGAACCTGTGTGCACAGCGTCTGCAAATCGGCGCTGTACGAAGTAACTTCATCTTTACACAAAACTGTAAGCTGTCATCTGTGAAGCGTGAGCGGTGTTTGTTTTTACCATAGTTCATGGTGGAGAATGGCTGCTCTTCTGAGTTTTGCTCTCTGTAGCCGTATGAATGGCAACTACAGTGATTAGCAGCGGCATAGGCACACATAAAATTTCTTCTGAAATTTTCGCTTTCTAGTTATGTGTGCCTATGAAAGAGGCACACATATTACTATTCGTCGGATTTATTATTATTATTATTATTCTTCAGTTTCCGCCTGAAATTTTGCAGCGAAACTCGCCCCGCAGTTTTGAGACAAGCTTCATATATGTTACCTCATTTTGTGCGGCTGGATCAGGAATGGTGTGCTATGACTTTTGGTGTTTATAACTATTATAGTTTTTTAAATATTAATATTTTAGTGAAAATTTTCCCGCGCTTCTCTGCCAAACAGTTTTGAAAATAGGGTTACATATGTTAGATCATTTTGTGCGGCTGGAGCTGGACTAGTATGGTATACACTTTTGGTGTTTATGACTTTTATAGTTTTTGAAATATTTAGATTTTAGTGCAAATTTAGGCCAATTTCCATAGAAACAGACTTTATTTGTGGTGGGTTGGCTCTCTCTAGTGGTATACCGGGAGTAGTACGGCTGAAAATCTGTATGCTTGTTACAAAACTCCATATCCCATAATTCATAGCACCCCTCTGCCGAGTTAAACAATGGCGGACACCACTTCGTTTTATATGTCTTTTATTCGTGTTTCTAGGTCACAAAATACACTTTTAAGATATTTTCAGGCGAGAATGTAGGTGTGTAAACTTCAAATATCTGCTCGTTTTATCAAGACATCCCATATTAGCGACAATTCTCTTAAGTGTTGCTGATAGCCGGCTAGCTAGCTAGCGCCGCTAGCTTAGCTAGCTAGCGCCCCTTCGTGAAAAACCACCCAGGCTTGGCTGATAGTGAGGTGGCTAAAATTTGTTTAATCGCCTGATCGCTCGGCAAGGGTCTGTGTCTTAGCTGGACTTATTTTTCGTTTATATGGGCCGATGATGCTGGTCGATGTGGAAAAAATAACTGAGTTGTTTGGTGGTGGAGCTACAACAGAGGGCAGCTATCCACCGGTGTGTGACAGAAAGGACATGCCGCGAACGAGACATACAAGGCGGTGAGGCTACCGCCGATCGTCCGGTGTTTGCTAACGCGGAGATCAATCGTGGATCAGGGAAAGCGAAGGCAGGAGCGTGAGGTGAACTGAATTTCAGGTAAGAAGTTATGACCTGCACTCTATTTGGGTCAGATATAAACCGAGTTTAGGTGTAGTTTATTTAGCAACAGTTCTCTTACGTGTTGCTGATAGCCGGCTGGCTAGCTAGTTAGCGCCGCTAGCTTAGCTAGCTAGCGCGGCTAGCGACCCTTCGTGAAAAACCACCCAGGCTTGGCTGATAGTGAGGTGGCTAAAATGTGTTTAATCGCCCGATCGCTCGGCAAGGGTCTGTGTCTTAGCTGGACTTATTTTTCGTTTATATGGGCCGATGATGCTGGTCGATGTGGAAAAAATAACTGAGTTGTTTGGTGGTGGAGCTACAACAGAGGGCAGCTATCCACCGGTGTGTGACAGAAAGGACATGCCGCCAACGAGACATACGAGGCCGGGCAGGCGATTGCTAACGCGGTGGTCAATCATGGATCAGGGAAAGCGAAGGCAGGAGCGTGAGGTGAACTGAATTTCAGGTAAGAAGTTTTGAACTGCACTCTATTTCGGTCAGATATAAACCGAGTTTAGGTGTAGTTTATTTTCGTTGTGCTGACTTTTTCAATCACGTACAATAACTCGTACTGCGTTCTAGCTAGCACGACGGAGTTTCTATACAGCTGTGTGCGCATGTTGAACTTTATGACAGCCTCCCCTGTCGAAACTTCAGTCATGAAACTGATCAATGATCGGCGTTTCTCTCTTGTTGTTTATCGCGCAAAACAACAGCAGCACGTTTAAGCTTGATCAGCTGTTGTTAGAATTCATTTGCTTTTAATTTCTGGTATCAGCTGATGTTTGCTGGAGCTACAGCTGTAAAAACGGCAGATGTCCTTACTGAATCATCAGAGCTGAACTGGTGATGGAGAAACAGGTTTACTCTTTAGGTGACATGAATAAGTTGAAGGGAAGTTATGAACTATTTTTGAGAGACAAATACAGGGAGTGCAGAATTATTAGGCAAGTTGTATTTTTGAGGAATAATTTTATTATTGAACAACAACCATGTTCTAAATGAACCCAAAAAACTCATTAATATCAAAGCTGAAAGTTTTTGGAAGTAGTTTTTAGTTTTAGCTATTTTAGGGGGATATCTGTGTGTGCAGGTGACTATTACTGTGCATAATTATTAGGCAACTTAACAAAAAACAAATATATACCCATTTCAATTATTCATTTTTACCAGTGAAACCAATATAACATCTCCACATTCACAAATATACATTTCTGACATTCAAAAACAAAACCAAAGCAAATCAGCGACCAATATAGCCACCTTTCTTTGCAAGGACACTCAAAAGCCTGCCATCCATGGATTCTGTCAGTGTTTTGATCTGTTCACCATCAACATTGCATGCAGCAGCAACCACAGCCTCCCAGACACTGTTCAGAGAGGTGTATTGTTTTCCCTCCTTGTAAATCTCACATTTGATGATGGACCACAGGTTCTCAATGGGTTCAGATCAGGTGAACAAGGAGGCCATGTCATTAGTTTTTCTTCTTTTATACCCTTTCTTGCCAGCCACGCTGTGGAGTACTTGGACGCGTGTGATGGAGCATTGTCCTGCATGAAAATCATGTTTTTCTTGAAGGATGCAGACTTCTTCCTGTACCACTGCTTGAAGAAGGTGTCTTCCAGAAACTGGCAGTAGCACTGTGAGTTGAGCTTGACTCCATCCTCAACCCGAAAAGGCCCCACAAGCTCATCTTTGATGATACCAGCCCAAACCAGTACTCCACCTCCACCTTGCTGGCATCTGAGTGGACTGGAGCTCTCTGCCCTTTACCAATCCAGCCACGGGCCCATCCATCTGGCCCATCAAGACTCACTCTCATTTCATCAGTCCATAAAACCTTAGAAAAATCAGTCTTGAGATATTTCTTGGCCCAGTCTTGACGTTTCAGCTTGTGTGTCTTGTTCAGTGGTGGTCGTCTTTCAGCCTTTCTTACCTTGGCCATGTCTCTGAGTATTGCACACCTTGTGCTTTTGGGCACTCCAGTGATGTTGCAGCTCTGAAATATGGCCAAACTGGTGGCAAGTGGCATCTTGGCAGCTGCACGCTTGACTTTTCTCAGTTCATGGGCAGTTATTTTGCGCCTTGGTTTTCCACACGCTTCTTGCGACCCTGTTGACTATTTTGAATGAAACGCTTGATTGTTCGATGATCACGCTTCAGAAGCTTTGCAATTTTAAGACTGCTGCATCCCTCTGCAAGATATCTCACTATTTTTGACTTTTCTAAGCCTGTCAAGTCCTTCTTTTGACCCATTTTGCCAAAGGAAAGGAAGTTGCCTAATAATTATGCACACCTGATATAGGGTGTTGATGTCATTAGACCACACCCCTTCTCATTACAGAGATGCACATCACCTAATATGCTTAATTGGTAGTAGGCTTTCGAGCCTATACAGCTTGGAGTAAGACAACATGCATGAAGAGGATGATGTGGACAAAATACTCATTTGCCTAATAATTCTGCACTCCCTGTAAACACCAAGCTCCTTTTTTTGTGTAGCTGACAGCTGGTAACTGTGCAGGGGCGGATCTAGCAAAGCTTTTGCCAGGGGGCCAGGTAGGGCATTAACAGAGAAAGGTGGACATAAAGATATACTTTTCTTTCTTACTCTCATATAAAATATTTAGCTTTTATTAAATGCTTATCCGAATCTTACAACCAAAGTTTGTATAATAATACACAAGGTTGGCTGTAGACCATTGTTCATCATTCAGAACACTATGTAAAAATAACAAAAAACAAAAAGTGAATGCAAAAGTGCATATATATATTTATTTTATGTGTTTGATGTGTGTGTCGGGGCGTGGTCTGCAGTGCCGCTGCAGGGGAGGTGGACCCACGGGTGTAAAGTCTGTGCTCTCTTGGCTGTTTTTTGGGTGTGTGTTGGGCTATGAGTTGAAAAGCTACAGCTGCCTGTGTGGGTACACCAACCATGTGTGAAAAGTGGTCCATAACACAATGCTTCAAAGCGTGTTCATGCAAACATTGTTGGGTCTGCCGTGGTACAATGGGACTTCTGCTCATGAACCTGTGTGCACAGCGTCTGCAAATCGGGGCTGTACAAAGTCACTTCATCTTTACCCAAAACTGTAAGCTGTCATCTGTGAGGCGCGAGCGGTGTTTGTTTTATCATAATTCATGGTGGAGAATGGCTGCTCTGCTGAGTTTTGCTCTCTGTAGCTGTATGAATGGCAAACTACACTGATTACCAGCGGCATAGGCACACATAAAATTTCTTCTGAAATTTTCCCTTTCTAGTTATTATTATTATTCTCCAGTTTCCGCCTGAAATTTTGCAGCGAATCTCGCCCCGCAGTTTTGAGACAAGCTTCATATATGTTACCTCATTTTGTGCGGCCGGATCTGGAATGGTGTGCTATGACTTTTGGTCTTTATGAATTTTATAGTTTTTTAAATATTAATATTTTAGTGAAAATTTTCCCGCGCTCCTCTGCCGAACAGTTTTGACATTAGGGTTACATATGTTAGATCATTTTGTGCGGCTGGAGCTGGACTATTATGTCATGACTTTTGGTGTTCATAACTTTTATAATTTTTTAAATATTAATATTTTAGTGCAAATTTAGGCCAATTCATCTTTTGGCGCCAAATAAACAGACTTCATTTGTGGTGTGTTGGCGCCATCTTTTGGTCCCATTGAAACAAATTTCAAACTTCATTTGTGGTGTGTTGGTTCTCTCTAGTGGTATGCCGGGAGTGGTACAGCCTGTCTACCCTTATTTGGATACCGTAATGATGACAATATCAATGGCGCGCACAGCCTCGCTGCTTTCAGGAACCATTGGAGATTTTAAGGTTGCGCGAACCATTGAATAGTTACGGAAAACACAATGGCTTCTATGCTTGGTGGAAAACTCCATATCCCACAATTCATAGCATGCCTCTACCGAGTCAAACAATGGCGGACACCACTTCGTTTTATATGTCTTTTATTCGTGTTTCTAGGTCACAAAATACACTTTTAAGATATTTTCAGGCGAGAATGTAGGTGTGTAAACTTCAAATATCTGCTCGTTTTATCAAGACATCCCATATTAGCGACAATTCTCTTAAGTTTTGCTGATAGCCGGCTAGCTAGCTAGCTAGCTAGCGCCCCTTCGTGAAAAACCACCCAGGCTTGGCTGATAGTGAGGTGGCTAAAATTTGTTTAATCGCCCGATCGCTCGGCAAGGGTCTGTGTCTTAGCTGGACTTATTTTTCGTTTATATGGGCTGATGATGCTGGTCGATGTGGAAAAAACTAACTGAGTTGTTTGGTGGTGGAGCTACAACAGAGGGCAGCTATCCACCGGTGTGTGACAGAAAGGACATGCCGCGAACGAGACATACAAGGCGGTGAGGCTACCGCCGATCGATCGGTGTTTGCTAACGCGGAGGTCAATCGTGGATCAGGGAAACCGAAGGCAGGAGCGTGAGGTGAACTGAATTTCAGGTAAGAAGTTATGACCTGCACTCTATTTGGGTCAGATATAAACCGAGTTTAGGTGTAGTTTATTTAGCAACAGTTCTCTTACGTGTTGCTGATAGCCGGCTGGCTAGCTAGCTAGCGCCGCTAGCTTAGCTAGCTAGCGCGGCTAGCGACCCTTCATGAAAAACCACCCAGGCTTGGCTGATAGTGAGGTGGCTAAAATTTGTTTAATCGCCCGATCGCTCGGCAAGGGTCTGTGTCTTAGCTGGACTTATTTTCGTTTATATGGGCCGATGATGCTGGTCGATGTGGAAAAAATAACTGAGTTGTTTGGTGGTGGAGCTACAACAGAGGGCAGCTATCCACCGGTGTGTGACAGAAAGGACATGCCGCGAACGAGACATACAAGGCGGTGAGGCTACCGCCGATCGACCGGTGTTTGCTAACGCGGAGGTCAATCGTGGATCAGGGAAAGCGAAGGCAGGAGCGTGAGGTGAACTGAATTTCAGGTAAGAAGTTATGACCTGCACTCTATTTGGGTCAGATATAAACCGAGTTTAGGTGTAGTTTATTTTCGTTGTGCTGACTTTTTCAATCACTTAGAATAACTCGTACTGCGTGCTAGCTAGCACAACGGAGTTTGTATACAGCTGTGTGCGCGCTAAGTTACCGATGTTACCGATGTTGAACTTTATGACAGCCTCCCCTGTCATTCTCTCGCCTGTTGAAACTTCAGTCATGAAACTGATCAATGATCGGCTTTACTCTCTTGTTTGTTTATCGCGCTAAACAACAGCAGCACGTTTAAGCTTGATCAGCTGTTGTTAGAATTCTTTTGATTTTAATTTCTAGTATCAGCTGATGTTTACTGGAGCATGAAGATGAAATCAGGAGATGTCCTTACTGAATCATCAGAGCTGAACTGGTGATGGAGAAACAGGTTTACCCTTAGGTGACATGAATGAGTTGAAGGGAAGTTATGAACTGTTTCTGACAGACAAATATACACCAAGCTCCTTTTTTTGTGTAGCTGACAGCTGGTAACTGTGCAGGGGCGGATCTAGCAAAGCTTTTGCCAGGGGGCCAGGTAGGGCATTAACAGAGAAAGGTGGACACAAAGATATACTTTTCTTTCTTACTCTCATATAAAATATTTAGCTTTTATTAAATAGTTATCTGAATCTTACAACCAAAGTTTGTATAATAATACACAAGATTGGCTGTAGACCATTGTTCATCATTCAGAACACTGTGTAAAAATAACAAAAAACAAAAAGTGAATGCAAAAGTGCATAAATATTTATTTTACGTGTTTGATGTGTGTGGCGGGGCGTGGTCTGCAGTGCCGCTGCAGGGGAGGTGGACCCACCTGAGCGGCACCTGCAATCACGCCTCTCGGGCGTAGTCTGTGCTCTCTCGGCTGTTTTGGGTGTGTGTCGGGCTGTGAGTTGAAAAGCTACAGCCGGCTGTTTGGGTACACCAACCATGTGTGAAAAGTGGTCCATAACGTAATGCTTCAAAGCGTGTTCATGCAAACATTGTCGGATCTGCCGTGGTACAATGGGACTTCTGCTCATGAACCTGTGTGCACAGCGTCTGCAAATCGGCGCTGTACGAAGTAACTTCATCTTTACACAAAACTGTAAGCTGTTATCTGTGAAGCATGAGCGGTGTTTGTTTTTACCATAGTTCATGGTGGAGAGTGGGTGCTCTTCTGAGTTTTGCTCTCTGTAGCTGTATGAATGGCAAACTACACTGAATAGCAGCGGCATAGGCACACATAAAATTTCTTCTGAAATTTTCGCTTTCTAGTTATTATTGTGTGGATGCCCTCAAAGGGCTTCCACACTATTGAGTTCCTGTTTCTCTTTATTCTTTATCTTTATACTTTATTATTGTGTGGATGCTGGAGGCATCCACACTATTGAGTTCCTGTTTCTCTTTATTCTTTATTCTACTTTATTATTATTATTCTAGTTGCCACTTTTGCACTTTTTTGGCACTTTTCTACTTCCACAATTTTCAGCCGATTTTCACCGTTCAAATTTTAAACTATTCTGCTATTTCTGCTAATGTGCGCTATGACTTTTGGTATTTTTAACTGTTATACTTTTTAAAATATTAAGCTTTTTATGCTTTTTTTTGTCCCATTGAAATGAATGGGAAACTTCCACAATTCTGCTAAAATTTGCTTGTTTTTGAAACTTAACTACTTTATCATACTTTCACCTAGAACAACCATTCAAATTTTAAAATGTTCACAAATTATTGGGCTATTCATGAATGATTCAGCTTTTTCATATCTGTTACCGTTTTAATCTTATCCCTCTTTAAGTTTTGAGTTTCATTTTTGTGATTTTTCACAAAATACATGCGTTGTTATGGTTGCTATGCACTTGGCTTTCAGTGTGCCACTGAAAGTTTGCAGTCTTCTCTTCATGTCCGAACAACTTCTTGGTACTTGCTCAATCTTCACTCCACTTCCACAATTTATACATCAAAACGTAGGTATTTTTGCTGGCTTTCAGAAAATGTTACTATCATTGTTGTGGGATTTATAGAATTTTGGCAAATCTCCTCAGACCAACACAAAGTCTGACAACTCTCCATAGAAAGTCAATGGAGAGTTTGTTCAAAATCACCGCTTGATTTCTGTAATGAGAGGCATATTCGAATCGTCATATCTCCTTAACGAAGCGAAGTTAAAACATGAGGCTTGTCCCAGTATATCTTGAGACACTCCTGACGCTCACAATTCAAGAATTTCTTTCTCACCTATTACCGTTCTGAAATGAGTTAGACTTGTTTGAGGGTAGGAAATTCGTCCCTCGCTCAGATTTCTTCAGCTTTCAAACTCTGGAAATGAACCACTTTTTTCTCTCGTCATATCTTTTTGATGGATTTCCACAGAGACCTGAAAATTTCCATGACTGTTCACCAAAGCCTGCTGTCTCTTACGGTGAAAGAATGATATCGATACTCCAAATAGATTTAGAGTTAGAAAGCGTTGTTTGAGGGCAAGTCAAGGCAGTTTTCGCTTGCCTCTACTCAGTTATGGTGCATTACAAGTCAAATATCTTTAATAATTCATATTTTAATGATAAATTGTAAACACTTGAAGATTCCCCCATCTCTTCTGAACAAAACGGTGTAAGAATGACCGTTCTAGCCCCTACGGTTAGGAAATTATGGCCATTTGTTTGAGGGGAACCCTCACTATGAGAAATACACTGCAGAAATCCTGTCTCTCTCTGTGCTGAGTGTGTAAAAACGGCTGCACCTGTTTGGCGGGAAAAAGTACACAGCCTCTCTGATTGGTGGATTCAAATTTAGCAGCTCCCAGGCTGCTTGACTGACCTAGAAACTTGCTTGTCTCTCCCTATGTGTGTGTGTGTGTGTGTGTGTGTGTGTGTGTGTGACAGAGAGAGAGAGAAAGGGAGGGCGAGAGAGAGTTTTTATGGGAGCATCTTATTGTATGATTTCAATTCAATATATTTAGACTGGTTGACTGAATTTGGTCCTGTGTGTGTCTCTCTGTGCATGTGTGTTTCCATATGTGTCCATATTTGTGATTGTGTGACTACTGTTATACTTTTTTTTGCTGATTTTTTTTTCATTTCACAATTACATTTGAGGGACCCTTAGCATGTTCAGCATTTTTTCAGCTGTTCATTTTGCTATTCCAATTTTTCTGTTTAAGTTATTACTATTGTGTTGAGTCATAGCATTTCTGTTGCTTTTCAGTATTTGTGCTAAATACAGCATTTCTGCTAAATCATACTATGTCTGCTATTTTATGAGATTTGTGCTAAATACAGCATTTCTGCTAAATCATACTCTTTCTGCTATTTCATAAGATTTGTGCTAAATATAGTGTTTCTGCCAAATTTAGTATTTTTGATTAATTAGGGTTTTTCTACCAAATCATAGTATAGTTTTACTGCTTTTTATAGGATTTTTAGAGGATATTTATATTGCTTAATATAGTATTTCTGCTTTTTATAGGATTTGTGCTTAATATAGTTTTTCTAAAAAATGTAGTATTTATGCTTAATCATACTATTTCTATATATTTCTGCCAGGTCCCCAGGCAGCTAATCCTCTGTGAGGACTGATACATACAAATACATATCAGGGCCTGCACGGCTTCCCAGCCAGCCAATCCTATCTGGTGTCTGCCCTTTCTTCTCTCGTCATATCTCAGCAACAGATGTACAAAGAGCAATGCAAATCACAGTCAAAGTACACCAAAGTCCGCTGATTCACCCAGTACAAGAATTATGCTTCTAGTCCACCTAGTTTTTGAGTTACACGACGTTTTGTAACTCCAAAAAACGGTGTTTTTCGCCTCTCACCGCAATCTAATTCTGACTGCTCATCACCCTGTTTTCCAGGCGCTCGCTCTCTTTCCCAGTGGTGCAGTTGGTAATGACACAGGTCTGCAACCCAAAGGTCGTGGGTTCAATTACACCTTGGGCAACATGTGTTTTTTCCCTACAAATTAATACACTATCACAGACCACTAATTCATATACATCATTTATTACAATTCTGCAACCTTTTATGATTTTAGCAGCTTTTCTAATATGGACCTCGGATTCTTGTTAACACTCCATGGCACAAATACTGTTCCCTTTAGGCTCTGTGTGTGTGTGTGTGTGTGTGTGTGTGTGTGTGTGTGTGTGTGTGTGTGTGTGAGAGAGAGAGAGAGAGCGAGAGAGAGCCTTTTGATGGGAGCATCTTATTATATCATTTAAATTCAATATATTTAGACTGGTTGACTGAATTTGGTCCTGTGTGTGTCTCTCTGTGCATGTGTGTTTCCATATGTGCCCATATTTGTGATTGTGTGACTGTTATACTTTTTTGCTGATTTTTTTTTTCAATTAACAATTAGATTTGAGGGACCCTTAGCATGTTCAGGATTTTTCCAGCTGTCCATTTTGCTTTTCCAATTTTTCTATAAGTTATTACTGTTGTGCTAAGTCATAGCATTTCTGCTGCTTTTCAGTATTTGTGCTAAATACAGCATTTCTGCTAAATCATACTATGTCTGCTATTTTATGAGATTTGTGCCAAATACAGCATTTCTGCTAAATCATACTATTTCTGCTATTTTATGAGATTTGTGCCAAATACAGGTCTGCAACGCCTTCTATGGCGCCGAGTATGGCAGCCTCGTCGCGAGCTCCCCCAAGCAACAGCTGTTTTTTGTGTTTAATTTTACTTTTTCTTTATTTTTTCACGAGTAGCACATGTCTCCTTGTGTACGACCGACAAACCTTACTGGACATAAAAGACGGACTTTCTCATCACTTTCCGGAGTTCAAGTTTTGCAACACGGACCCTCCGTTTGCAGACCCCCCATTCATCTCACCTGAGACGCCTTTGTTCTGGGCCCGTGGAGGCCGCAAACGCCGACGCAGAGGGAGAAGATCTGGCGTTCTGGTTCGACTGAGACGGCGCACTAACAGACCACCGTTACCCAGCTTATTACTGGCTAATGTGCAGTCTCTGGAGAACAAGCTGTGCGAGCTTCGGGCACGGATCTCATTCCAGCGAGAGATGCGGGACTGCTGCGTGATCTGCCTCACAGAAACCTGGCTATCGGACAAGGTACCGGACTCCGCAGTTCAACTGCCGGGGTTCTCTGTGCACCGCGCGGACAGGTCACAGGAGCTTACTGGGAAAAGCAGAGGCGGTGGTGTGTGTTTCATGATCAACAACAGCTGGTGTGATTATGCGAACGTGCACCCGGTCAAATCCTTCTGCTCACCGGACCTGGAGTACCTGATGGTTAAGTGCCGGCCATTCTGGCTACCGAGGGAATTTACAGCAGTGATTATTACGGCTGTTTACATTCCCCCACAAGCCGACACTGACCGAGCACTCAGGGAACTGTACAGCGCGATCAGCAGTGAGGAAACCGCACACCCAGAGGCGGCGTTTATCACGACCGGGGACTTTAATAAGGGTAACCTGAAGAAAGTCTCACCAAAACTCCACCAACACATCCATTTCAACACTCGTGGAGACCGGCTTCTTGACCACTGCTACACCTCTTTCCGGGATGCGTACAAAGCCCTCCCCCGCGCCCCATTCGGCCAATCAGATCACCGCTCCATCCTGCTCCTGCCCGCCTACAGGCAGAAGCTGAAACAGGAAGCTCCAACCCTGAGGGCGGTGCATCGTTGGTCGGACCAATCGGAGTCTACGCTGCGGGACTGTTTTGATCACGCGGACTGGGAAATGTTTCACGTGGCTGCTAAAGACATCGATGAATACACAGACTCAGTCTGTGGATTTATCAGAAAATGCGTGGAAGATGTCGTCCCATCCAGAACAGTTAAATCCTTCCCAAATCAAAAACCCTGGATTAACGGAGATGTTCGCACGGCGCTAGCGGCACGGAGCACCGCTTTTGCCTCCGCGAACACATCGGACTACAAACACGCACATTACCAACTCCGGAAGACGATCAAAGCAGCCAAACGTGAGTACAGGGACAGGGTGGAGCAACAGTTTGACAACCCTCGGAGTATGTGGCAGGGACTAAACACGATCACAGACTTTAGAGGGAAAACCAGCACACCGCAGACCACGGCCTCTCTGTGTGAGGATCTAAACGTATTCTACGCTAGATTCGACACAGCGAACACCAGGAGACCGGACAGTGTGCGCACCGCGGATGACGTCAGTGCGCACACTGTGTCTGAGGAGGATGTGCGGAGGTACTTCAGGAGAGTGAACCCACGCAAAGCTACTGGTCCGGACGGGATTCCCGGCCGCGTCCTCAAGTCATGCGCGGCTCAGCTGGCTGGAGTGTTTACACACATCTTCAACCTTTCCCTCTCTCTGTCTGTAGTCCCAGCCTGCTTCAAAATGGCCACCATCGTCCCTGTACCCAAATCCTCCACCATCTCATCATTGAACGACTGGCGACCTGTAGCCCTGACCCCCATCGTGAGCAAATGCTTCGAGAAGCTGGTCAGGGACTTCATCTGCTCCGCACTACCCGACTCACTGGACCCTCTACAGTTCGCATACCGCCACAACAGGTCCACTGATGATGCCATAGCCCTGACACTCCATGCTGCCCTGTCACACCTGGAGAAGAGAGACACGTATGTGAGAATGCTGTTTGTAGATTACAGCTCAGCATTCAACACCATCGTTCCCTCGAAGCTGGACAGGAAACTGCAGGATCTAGGACTGAGCAGCTCCCTCTGCAGCTGGATCCTTAACTTCCTGTCTGACAGACGCCAAGTGGTCAGACTGGGCAGCACCACCTCATCCCCCATCACACTGAACACTGGTGCTCCACAGGGGTGTGTACTGAGCCCTCTCCTGTACTCACTCTACACCTACGACTGCACGGCCACTGACAACTCCAACATCATTGTGAAGTTTGCGGACGACACTACAGTGGTGGGTCTTATCACCAACGGTGATGAGACGGCCTACAGGGAGGAGGTCAGCGCCCTGACCCACTGGTGTCAAGACAACCATCTCACCCTCAACGTCGCAAAGACAAAGGAGTTGATAGTGGACTTCCGGAGGTGCAGAGGAGTACACACCCCCATCACCATCAACGGCGCCGCTGTGGAGAGAGTGAGCAGCTTCCGCTTCCTTGGTGTACATCTGGCTGAGGATCTTACGTGGTCAGTACACATAAACAAGACAGTGAAGAAGGCGCAGCAGCGCCTCTTCTTTCTCAGGAGACTGAAAAGATTCGGCATGAGCCCCCGCATCCTCAGGACCTTCTATCGCTGTGCCATTGAGAGCATCCTCACTGGATGCATCACCACCTGGTATGGCAACACCACCGCTTACAACCGCAAAGCTCTCCAGAGAGTAGTGCGGTGTGCTGAACGGATAATTGGAGGTGAGCTTCCCTCCCTCCAAGACATCTACAGGAAGCGGTGCCTGAGGAAAGCGGGGAGGATCATCAAGGACTCCAGTCACCCCAGCCATAAACTGTTCAGACTACTTCCATCAGGAAGGAGGTTCTGCAGCATCCGGTCCCGAACCAGCAGACTGAGAGACAGCTTTTTCCACCAGGCCATCAGACTGCTGAACACGTCATAGACACCTCACCCTCACTACTGGAACTTCAACATTATGCACTCCATACTGTACATTAATGCCACTGTTTTGCACATACCTACCTCTGTATATTTTATATTTTATATATCTTATTTTATTGTTTACTCTATTTCATTTGTAAAACATGTATATACACACTCACACACACACACACACACACACACACGTAGAAAAACATATTTAGTACACACATTCAGTAATGTATATACCTTTATATATGGTACATATATTTATTACTTTTTAGATTAACCATTTTTATATTTTGCTTGTTGCACGTTATTGTATTTTGCACAACTCTGTTGCTTGTGAAGCTTGCACACAAGAATTTCACTCGCATGTACTGTACCAGTGTACCTGCACATGTGACGTGACAATAAAGGTGATTTGATTTGATTTGATTTGATACAGCATTTCTGCTAAATCATACTATTTCTGCTATTTTATGAGATTTGTGCCAAATACAGCATTTCTGCTAAATCATACTATTTCTGCTATTTCATAAGATTTGTACTAAATATAGTGTTTCTGCCAAATATAGTATTTCTGCTTAATTATAGTATTTCTGCCATTTTATAGTATTTGTGCTAAAACATAGTATTTCTACTAAATGTAGTATTTATGCTTAATCATACTATTTGTATATATTTCTGCCAGGTCCCCAGGCAGCTAATCCTCTGTGAGGACTGATACATATAAAATTTACATATCAGGGCCTGCACAGCTTCCCAGCCAGCCAATCATATCTGAGGTCTGCCCTTTCTTCTCTCGTCATATCTCAGCGACCGATGTACAAAGAGCAATGCAAATCACAGTCAAAGTACACGAAAGTACGCTGATTCACCCAGTACAAGAATTATGCTTCTAGTCCACCTAGTTTTTGAGTTACACGACGTTTTGTAACTCCAAAAAACAGCGTTTTTCGCCTCTCACCGCAATCTAATTCTGACTGCTCATCACCCTGTTTTCCAGGCGCTCGCTCTCTTTCCCAGTGGCGCAGTTGGTAATGACACAGGTCTGCAACCCAAAGGTCGTGGGTTCAATTACACCTTGGGCAACATGTTTTTTTTCCCTACAAATTAATACACTATCACAGACCACTAATTCATATACATCATTTATTACAATTCTGCAACCTTTTATGATTTTAGCAGCTTTTCTAATATGGACTTCAGATTCTTGTTAGCACTCCATGGCAGAAATACTGTTCCCTTTAGGCTCTGTGTATGTGTGTGTGTATCAATGTTTCTCCCATTTTAAAGTATTACTCCTCCATAATTGTATTTCTGTTAAATCAAAGTACTTTTACTACATCTTAGTACTTCTGCTCAATCATAGTATTTTGCCAAATCATGGTTTTTGTGCCAAATCATAACATTTGTCTTATGTTATAGTATTACTACTAAGTGGAGGAATTTCTGTCATGTTACAGTATATGTGCTGATTACAGTCTTTCTGCTAAATCATAGTATTTCTACTATATTATATTTTTCTTTCTAAATATAGCATTTCTGCTATATAAGTGTATTCTGCTATGTTATAATATTTGTGCTAAACCAGAGTATTTGTGCTGAAACATAGTATTTCTGCCAAATGATAGTATTTCTGCCAAATTATAGTATTTGTGCTAAAACATAGTTTTTATTTAAAATTACAATATTCATAGTTCATCACAGTGTCTCTGGTAAATCACAGTATTTCTGCTATGTTGTACTATTTTTCTAAATCATAGTATTTCTGTAATGTTTAAGTATTTTTGGCTAAATATATTCTTTCTGTTATTTTATACTATTTCTCCTAAATTCTTGTATTTTTGAGAAGTTATCATGTTTCTGGTAAGTTACAATATTTCTGCTAAGTTCTGCAATGCTATTGTATTTCTGCCAAGTATTATGTTTCCTCTGAGATATTGCAGTTCTGCTAAGTTATTACATTTTAGCAAAGTTCCTTTGCTTCTGCAAACTTTTTACAATTTCTGCAACTTTTCAGCTTTTTCAGCTAGTTTTTGCAGACAGCTTCAGCTTTAAAGCATCCACACTGCATTTTCGCAGGAAATGCAAATTTTTCTAGTTCTTCTAGTTGCTCCGTTCTTCGCCGTTTAACTACTCTGTCAGTTTTCAGCCGATTTTCTCCGTTCAAACTCTAAACTGTTCTGCTCTTTCTGCTAATGACTGCTATGACTTTTGGTGTTTATTACTCTTATACTTTTTAAAATATTACACTTTTTTCCTTTAATTTGTCCTATTGAAATGAATGGGAAACTTCCACAATTCTGCTAAAACTTGCTTGTTTTTGAAACTTAACTACTTTGTCATACTTTCACCTAGAAACTCCATTCAAACTTTAAAATGTTCTCAGATTATTGGGCTATTCCTGAGTGATTCAGCTTTTTCAGATCTTCTACCGTTTTAATTTTATACCTCTTTAAGTTTTCAGTTGCAAAATTGTGATTTTTCAGAAAATACATGCGTTGTTATGGTTGCTATGCAATTAACTCAGAGTGAGGGCTGGTCTGTTCTGAATTTTCTCTTCATGTCTGAACAACTTCTTGCAACTCGCTCAATTTCCACTCAATCCCCACAAATTATACATCAAAACGTAGGTATTTTTGCTGGCTTTCAGAAAATGTCACTATCATTGTTGTGGGCGTTACAGAATTTTGGCAAATCTCCTCAGAGCAACACAAAGTCTGAAAACTCTCCATAGAGAGTCAATGGAGAGTTTGTTTAAAATCAGCGCTGGAATTCTCTAATGAGAGGCATTTTCGAATCGTCATATCTCTTTAACCAAACAAAGTTGAGACATGACGCTTGTGCCAATATATCTTCAGACACCCCTGATGCTCACAATTCAAGAATTTTTTTCTCACCTATTACCGTTTGGCCATCAATTACATTTGTTTGAGGGTAGGAAATTGGTGCCTTGCTCAGATCTCTTCAGATTTCAAACTCTGGAAATTAGGCACTTTTTTCTCTCGTCATATCTTTTTGATGGATTTCCACAGAGACCTGAAAATTCCCATGACTGTTCACCAAAGACTGCTGTTTCTTACGGTGAAAAAATGATTTTGATGCTCCATATAGATTTAGAGTTACAAAACGTTGTTTGAGGGCAAGTCAAGGCAGTTTTGCTTTGCCTCTACTCAGTTACAGTGTGTTACAAGTCATATATCTTCAATAATTTATATTTTATCTCTGAATTATGAAGACCTGCAGATTCCCCCATCTCTTCTGAACAAAACGGTGTCAGAATGACCGTTCTAGCTCCTACGGTTAGGAAATTATGGCCATTTGTTCGAGGGGAATCCTGAATGTGAGAAATACACTGCAGAAAACTCATAGCTGTCTCTGTGTCTGTGTGTGTAAGTGCTGATTACAGCAGGTGCAGCTAATTTAGCTGACCTAGATATACCAAGCCCAGACTCTTAACAGCCCCTGTACACTTTGCTCTCTGTGTATGTGTGTGTGAGTATCAATATTTCTCCCATGTTAAAGTATTACTCCTCTATAATAGTATTTGTGCTACATCAAAGTACTTCTACTACATCTTAGTACTTCTGCTCAATCATAGTATTTCTGCTAAATCATAGTATTTTTGAAAAATCATGGTGTTTGTGCCAAATCATGGTTTTGGGGCAAAACCATAATATTTATTTTATGTTATAGTATTACTACTAAGTGGAGGAATGTGTGTTATGTTATAGTATATTTGCTGAATATAGTGTATCTGCCAAATCATAGTATTTATCCCAAATCATAGTATTTCTGCCATATCATCGTATTTGTGCCAAATCATGGTATTTTTTTGCCCAAATCATGATATTTGTGCCAAATCATGTTATTTTTGTCCAATTAAAATTTCTCTTATGTTATAGTATTACTACTAAGTCGTAGAATTTTTGTTATGTTACACTATATATGCTGATTATAGTATATGTGCCAAATCATAGTATTTATAGCAAATCATAGTATTTGTGCCCAAATATAGTATTTCTGCCAATTTTTAGTATTTGTGCAAAAACATAGCATGTCTGCAAAATCATAGTATATCTGTTGTGTTATGGTATTACTACTAAGGCATAGTATTTCTACGAAATCATAGTATTCCTTCAAAATCATAGTATTACTGCAATTTCATAGTATTTGAGCAGAATCGTAGTATATGTGCAAAAACATACTATGTCTGCAAAATAACAGTATATCTGTTATGTTAAAGTATTACTACTAAGTCACAATATTTCTGCCAATTCGTAGTATTTGTACTAAATCATGGTACTTGTGCCAAATCATAGTATTTTTTGCAAATCATAGTATTCGAACCAAAACATAGTAGTATTTGTACAAAATCATAGTATTTCTTCTAAATCATAGTATTTCAATCAAATCTCAGTAGTTGTGCTGAAACGCAGTATTATTGCCAAATCATAGTATTTGTACTGAAACATGGTATTTGTGCCAATAAGAGTATTTGTACTAAATCATAGTACTTGTGCCAAATCATAGTATTTCTGCCACATTGTGCTAGTTGTGCAAAAACATAGACTGTCTGAAAAATCATAGTATATCTATTATGTTATAGTATTACTACTAAGTCATAGACTCTCTATTTTGTTACAGTATCTCTGCTGAATACAGTATATGTGCCAAATCATAGTATTTCTAGCAAATCATAGTATTTGTGCTAAAACATAGTATTTCTGCCACATTATAGTATTTGTGTAAAAGCAGAATGTTTTGTAACTCCAAAAAACGGCGTTTTTCTCCTCTCACCGCGATCTATTTCTTGACTGTTCATGTCTCTGTTTTTCAGACACCTTTCCAGGTGGCGCAATCAGTAATGACACGGCTCTGCAGCTCAAAGGGTGTGGGTTCAATCCCACCTTGTTCAACATTTTTTTGTTCACTACAAATTCCATACACTATCACAGACCACTAATTCATATTCATCGTTTATTACATTTCTGCAAACTTTTTAGCAGCCTGATGAAGCAGACAGAAGCAGTACCTCTGATTGGTGAATTAGAGCAGAACCAGGTTGTTCTGCCTCTTTTCAGCAGAAATTCTGCTCATTCACCTCTTATCAGCGCAACGTTCTGCTTCTTTGCCTCTTTTCTGCAGAAATTCTGCTGATTCACCTCTTTTCTGCAAAATTTTCAGCCTTTTCACTTCTTCTCAGCACAATTCTCAGCAGCTTCTGCTCATTTAGCAAAATTGTCAGTTTCTCAGTCTCTTGTTTTTGTGAGAATGAGTTTGGTTCAGTGAGATGAGCAGCTGCCTGGAGACAAGACGGGCCATGTTCAAATTTTGTTCTGACTCTTTTCAGCAGAAATTCTGCTGATTTGCCTCTTTTCTGTGCCTTTTTACCACTTTTCAGCACAAATCCCAGCTTTTTCAGCTGTTTTCAGCAAAAACCTCTTTTCAGCAGAATTCTGCTTATTCACCTTTTCTGCAAAGTTTTCAGCCTTTTCACCTCTTATTAGCACAAATCTCAGCTGTTTTCAGAAAAAACCTCTTTTGAGCAGAAATTCTGCTGATTCATCTCTTTTCAGCGCAACTTTTTGCATCTTTACCTCTTTTCAGCAGAAATTCTGCTGATTCACCTCTTTTCTGCAAAATTTTCAGCCTTTTCACCTCTTATCAGCACAATTCTTAGCAGCTTCTGCTCATTTCAGCAAAATTGTCAGTCTCTCCACCTGTTATTTGTCAGAATGAGTTTGGCTCAGTGAGATGAGTGGCTACCTTGAGACCAGGAGGGTCAGGTTCGAATCCTGCTCAGGGCAATGTTTTTTTTTCCACCACCATACAACTTTTTGCAAGTTTTCATCTTTTTCAGCTTTTCAGCAGACAGCTTCAGCGTTAAGGCATCCACACAGCATTTTCGCAGGAAATGCAAACTTTTTCTAGTTATTATTATTCTTCAGTTTCCGCCTGAAATTTTGCAGCGAAACTCGCCCCGCAGTTTTGAGACAAGCTTCATATATGTTACCTCATTTTGTGCGGCTGGTTCAGGAATGGTGTGCTATGACTTTTGGTGTTTATAACTATTATAGTTTTTTAAATATTAATATTTTAGTGAAAATTTTCCCGCGCTTCTCTGCCAAACAGTTTTGAAAATAGGGTTACATATGTTAGATCATTTTGTGCGGCTGGAGCTGGACTAGTATGGTATACACTTTTGGTGTTTATGACTTTTATAGTTTTTGAAATATTTAGATTTTAGTGCAAATTTAGGCCAATTTCCATAGAAACAAACTTTATTTGTGGTGGGTTGGCTCTCTCTAGTGGCATACCGGGAGTAGTACGGCTGAAAATCTGTATGCTTGTTACAAAACTCCATATCCCATAATTCATAGCACCCCTCTGCCGAGTTAAACAATGGCGGACACCACTTCGTTTTATATGTCTTTTATTCGTGTTTCTAGGTAACAAAATACACTTTTAAGATATTTTCAGGCGAGAATGTAGGTGTGTAAACTTCAAATATCTGCTCGTTTTATCAAGACATCCCATATTAGCGACAATTCTCTTAAGTGTTGCTGATAGCCGGCTAGCTAGCTAGCGCCGCTAGCTTAGCTAGCTAGCGCCCCTTCGTGAAAAACCACCCAGGCTTGGCTGATAGTGAGGTGGCTAAAATTTGTTTAATCGCCCGATCGCTCGGCAAGGGTCTGTGTCTTAGCTGGACTTATTTTTCGTTTATATGGGCCGATGATGCTGGTCGATGTGGAAAAAATAACTGAGTTGTTTGGTGGTGGAACTACAACAGAGGGCAGCTATCCACCGGTGTGTGACAGAAAGGACATGCCGCGAACGAGACATACAAGGCGGTGAGGCTACCGCCGATCGTCCGGTGTTTGCTAACGCGGAGGTCAATCGTGGATCAGGGAAAGCGAAGGCAGGAGCGTGAGGTGAACTGAATTTCAGGTAAGAAGTTATGACCTGCACTCTATTTGGGTCAGATATAAACCGAGTTTAGGTGTAGTTTATTTAGCAACAGTTCTCTTACGTGTTGCTGATAGCCGGCTGGCTAGCTAGCTAGCGCCGCTAGCTTAGCTAGCTAGCGCGGCTAGCGACCCTTCGTGAAAAACCACCCAGGCTTGGCTGATAGTGAGGTGGCTAAAATTTGTTTAATCGCCCGATCGCTCGGCAAGGGTCTGTGTCTTAGCTGGACTTATTTTTCGTTTATATGGGCCGATGATGCTGGTCGATGTGGAAAAAATAACTGAGTTGTTTGGTGGTGGAGCTACAACAGAGGGCAGCTATCCACCGGTGTGTGACAGAAAGGACATGCTGCGAACGAGACATACAAGGCGGTGAGGCTACCGCCGATCGTCCGGTGTTTGCTAACGCGGAGGTCAATCGTGGGTCAGGGAAAGCGAAGGCAGGAGCGTGAGGTGAACTGAATTTCAGGTAAGAAGTTATGACCTGCACTCTATTTGGGTCAGATATAAACCGAGTTTAGGTGTAGTTTATTTAGCAACAGTTCTCTTACGTGTTGCTGATAGCCGGCTGGCTAGCTAGCTAGCGCCGCTAGCTTAGCTAGCTAGCGCGGCTAGCGACCCTTCGTGAAAAACCACCCAGGCTTGGCTGATAGTGAGGTGGCTAAAATTTGTTTAATCGCCCGATCGCTCGGCAAGGGTCTGTGTCTTAGCTGGACTTATTTTTCGTTTATATGGGCCGATGATGCTGGTCGATGTGGAAAAAATAACTGAGTTGTTTGGTGGTGGAGCTACAACAGAGGGCAGCTATCCACCGGTGTGTGACAGAAAGGACATGCCGCGAACGAGACATACAAGGCGGTGAGGCTACCGCTGATCGTCCGGTGTTTGCTAACGCGGAGGTCAATCATGGATCAGGGAAAGCGAAGGCAGGAGCGTGAGGTGAACTGAATTTCAGGTAAGAAGTTATGAACTGCACTCTATTTCGGTCAGATATAAACCGAGTTTAGGTGTAGTTTATTTTCGTTGTGCTGACTTTTTCAATCACTTACAATAACTCGTACTGCGTTCTAGCTAGCACGACGGAGTTTCTATACAGCTGTGTGCGCATGTTGAACTTTATGACAGCCTCCCCTGTCATTCTCTCGCCTGTTGAAACTTCAGTCATGAAACTGATCAATGATCGGCGTTTCTCTCTTGTTTGTTTATCGCGCAAAACAACAGCAGCACGTTTAAGCTTGATCAGCTGTTGTTAGAATTCATTTGCTTTTAATTTCTGGTATCAGCTGATGTTTGCTGGAGCTACAGCTGTAAAAACGGCAGATGTCCTTACTGAATCATCAGAGCTGAACTGGTGATGGAGAAACAGGTTTACTCTTTAGGTGACATGAATAAGTTGAAGGGAAGTTATGAACTATTTTTGACAGACAAATACAGGGAGTGCAGAATTATTAGGCAAGTTGTATTTTTGAGGAATAATTTTATTATTGAACCCAAAAAACTCATTAATATCAAAGCTGAAAGTTTTTGGAAGTAGTTTTTAGTTTTAGCTATTTTAGGGGGATATCTGTGTGTGCAGGTGACTATTACTGTGCATAATTATTAGGCAACTTAACAAAAAACAAATATATACCCATTTCAATTATTTATTTTTACCAGTGAAACCAATATAACATCTCCACATTCACAAATATACATTTCTGACATTCAAAAACAAAACCAAAGCAAATCAGCGACCAATATAGCCACCTTTCTTTGCAAGGACACTCAAAAGCCTGCCATCCATGGATTCTGTCAGTGTTTTGATCTGTTCACCATCAACATTGCATGCAGCAGCAACCACAGCCTCCCAGACACTGTTCAGAGAGGTGTACTGTTTTCCCTCCTTGTAAATCTCACATTTGATGATGGACCACAGGTTCTCAATGGGGTTCAGATCAGGTGAACAAGGAGGCCATGTCATTAGTTTTTCTTCTTTTATACCCTTTATACCCACAGCCACGCTGTGGAGTACTTGGACGCGTGTGATGGAGCATTGTCCTGCATGAAAATCATGTTTTTCTTGAAGGATGCAGACTTCTTCCTGTACCACTGCTTGAAGAAGGTGTCTTCCAGAAACTGGCAGTAGGACTGGGAGTTGAGCTTGACTCCATCCTCAACCCGAAAAGGCCCCACAAGCTCATCTTTGATGATACCAGCCCAAACCAGTACTCCACCTCCACCTTGCTGGCGTCTGAGTCGGACTGGAGCTCTCTGCCCTTTACCAATCCAGCCACGGGCCCATCCATCTGGCCCATCAAGACTCACTCTCATTTCATCAGTCCATAAAACCTTAGAAAATCAGTCTTGAGATATTTCTTGGCCCAGTCTTGACGTTTCAGCTTGTGTGTCTTGTTCAGTGGTGGTCGTCTTTCAGCCTTTCTTACCTTGGCCATGTCTCTGAGTATTGCACACCTTGTGCTTTTGGGCACTCCAGTGATGTTGCAGCTCTGAAATATGGCCAAACTGGTGGCAAGTGGCATCTTGGCAGCTGCACGCTTGACTTTTCTCAGTTCATGGGCAGTTATTTTGCGCCTTGGTTTTTCCACACGCTTCTTGCGACCCTGTTGACTATTTTGAATGAAACGCTTGATTGTTCGATGATCACGCTTCAGAAGCTTTGCAATTTTAAGACTGCTGCATCCCTCTGCAAGATATCTCACTATTTTTGACTTTTCTGAGCCTGTCAAGTCCTTCTTTTGACCCATTTTGCCAAAGGAAAGGAAGTTGCCTAATAGTTATGCACACCTGATATAGGTGTTGATGTCATTAGACCACACCCCTTCTCATTACAGAGATGCACATCACCTAATATGCTTAATTGGTAGTAGGCTTTCGAGCCTATACAGCTTGGAGTAAGACAACATGCATGAAGAGGATGATGTGGACAAAATACTCATTTGCCTAATAATTCTGCACTCCCTGTAAACAGCAAGCTCCTTTTTTTGTGTAGCTGACAGCTGGTAACTGTGCAGGGGCGGATCTAGCAAAGCTTTTGCCAGGGGGCCAGGTAGGCCATTAACAGAGAAAGCTGGACACAAAGATATACTTTTCTTTCTTACTCTCATATAAAATATTTAGCTTTTATTAAATAGTTATCTGAATCTTACAACCAAAGTTTGTATAATAATACACAAGATTGGCTGTAGACCATTGCTCATCATTCAGAACACTGTGTAAAAATAACAAAAGACAAAAAGTGAATGCGAAAGTGCATAAATATTTATTTTACGTGTTTGATGTGTGTGGCGGGGCGTGGTCTGCAGTGCCGCTGCAGGGGAGGTGGACCCACCTGAGCGGCATCTGCAATCACGCCTCTCGGGCGTTGTCTGTGCTCTCTCGGCTGTTTTTTGGGTGTGTGTAAGTTGAAAAGCTACAGCCGGTTGTGTGGGTACACCAACCATGTGTGAAAAGTGGTCCATAACGTAATGCTTCAAAGCGTGTTCATGCAAACATTGTCGGATCTGCCGTGCTACAATGGGGACTTCTGCTCATGAACCTCTGTGCACAGCGTCTGCAAATCGGGGCTGTACAAAGCAACTTCATCTTTACACAAAACTGTAAGCTGTCATCTGTGAAGTGTGAGCGGTGTTTGTTTTTACCATAGTTCATGGTGGAGAATGGCTGCTCTTCTGAGTTTTGCCCTAAGCAGCCGTAAGAATGGCAAACTACACAGATTAGCAGCGGCATAGGCACACATAAAATTTCTTCAGAAATTTTCGCTTTCTAGTTATTATTATTATGTGTGCCTATACCAAGAGGCACACATATTACTATTCGTCGGATTTATTATTATTATTATTATTATGTGTGCCTATGCCAAGAGGCACACATATTACTATTCCTCGGATTTATTATTATTATTATTATTATTATGTGTGCCTATGACAAGAGGCACACATATTACTATTCGTCGGATTTATTATTATTATTATTATGTGTGCCTATGCCAAGAGGCACACATATTACTATTCGTCGGATTTATTATTCTTATTATTATTATTATTATTCTCCATCTTCCGCCTAAATTTCGGCACGTATCACGCCCCGCAGTTTTGAGAAAAGCTTCATATATGTTACCTCATTTTGTGCGGCTGGATCTGGAATGGTGTGCTATGACTTTTGGTGTTTATGACTATTATAGTTTTTTAAATATTAATATTTTAGTGAAAATTTTCCCGCGCTCCTCTGCCAAACAGTTTTGACAATAGGGGTACATATGTTACATCATTTTGTGCGGCTGGAGCTGGGCTAGTATGGTGTGACTTTTGGTGTTTATAACTTTTATAGTTTTTGAAATATTTAGATTTTAGTGCAAATTTAGGCGAATTTCTAGGCTCCTGAGAAAGATTCTGCTTTTGGCACCATAGAAACAGACTTCATTTGTGGTGTGTTGGCTCTCTCTAGTGGTATACCGGGAGAAGTACGGCCTAAAGGGTGCCATGCTTGGTGAAAACTACATATCCCACAATTCATAGCATGCCTCTACCGAGTCAAACAATGGCGGACACCACTTCGTTTTATATGTCTTTTATTCATGTTTCTAGGTCACAAAATACACTTTTAAGATATTTTCAGGCGAGAATGTAGGTGTGTAAACTTCAAATATCTGCTCGTTTTATCAAGACATCCCATATTAGCGACAATTCTCTTAAGTGTTGCTGATAGCCGGCTAGCTAGCTAGCGCCGCTAGCTTAGCTAGCTAGCGCCCCTTCGTGAAAAACCACCCAGGCTTGGCTGATAGTGAGGTGGCTAAAATTTGTTTAATCGCCCGATCGCTCGGCAAGGGTCTGTGTCTTAGCTGGACTTATTTTTCGTTTATATGGGCCGATGATGCTGGTCGATGTGGAAAAAATAACTGAGTTGTTTGGTGGTGGAGCTACAACAGAGGGCAGCTATCCACCGGTGTGTGACAGAAAGGACATGCCGCGAACGAGACATACAAGGCGGTGAGGCTACCGCCGATCGTCCGGTGTTTGCTAACGCGGAGGTCAATCGTGGATCAGGGAAAGCGAAGGCAGGAGCGTGAGGTGAACTGAATTTCAGGTAAGAAGTTATGACCTGCACTCTATTTGGGTCAGATATAAACCGAGTTTAGGTGTAGTTTATTTAGCAACAGTTCTCTTACGTGTTGCTGATAGCCGGCTGGCTAGCTAGCTAGCTAGCGCCGCTAGCTTAGCTAGCTAGCGCGGCTAGCGACCCTTCGGGAAAAACCACCCAGGCTTGGCTGATAGTGAGGTGGCTAAAATTTGTTTAATCGCCCGATCGCTCGGCAAGGGTCTGTGTCTTAGCTGGACTTATTTTTCGTTTATATGGGCCGATGATGCTGGTCGATGTGGAAAAATAACTGAGTTGTTTGGTGGTGGAGCTACAACAGAGGGCAGCTATCCACCGGTGTGTGACAGAAAGGACATGCCGCGAACGAGACATACAAGCCGGTGAGGCTACCGCCGATCGACCGGTGTTTGCTAACGCGGAGGTCAATCGTGGATCAGGGAAGCGAAGGCAGGAGCGTGAGGTGAACTGAATTTCAGGTAAGAAGTTATGACCTGCACTCTATTTGGGTCAGATATAAACCGAGTTTAGGTGTAGTTTATTTAGCAGCAGTTCTCTTATGTGTTGCTGATAGCCGGCTAGCTAGCTAGCGCCGCTAGCATAGTTAGCTAGCACCGCTAGCGACCCTTCGTGAAAAAGCACCCAGGCTTGGCTTATATTGAGGCGGGTGAAACTCGTGTCAGCACCGGTCGCTCGCCGACAGTATGTGTTTTAGCTGGACTTATTTTTCGTTTATATGGACCGATGATTTATTTATTTATTCATTTTAGTAACGGTATAAACAGTGAAAGGTGGTGGATTGGCCAGATGTAAACTTCAAATATCTGCTCGTGTTACCAAGACATCCCATATTAGCTCTGATGTTTTCGGTGCCTGCAAAGAGCTAGACAGGTAGCTAGCTAACCCGAGCTGGCTGTCTTTTTGACTCAGGGTCATAGCTGGACTTATTTTTCGTTTTTATGAGCCGATGAGGGTTTTTTTTTAGTAACGGTACAAACAGTGAAAGGCGGTGGATTGTCCAGATGCTGGTCGATGTGGAAAAAATAACTGAGTTGTTTGGTAGTCGCTGACGCGGAGCTACAACCGAGGGCAGCTATCCACCGGTGTGTGTCAGAAAGAACATGCGGGGAACGAGGCGGCGAGGCGACCGCCGATCGACCGGTGGTAGATCGTGGATCAGGGAAACCGAAGGCAGGAGAAGCAGGCGGCTGCCGGTCGGAGCGTGAGGTGAACTGAATTTCAGGTAAGAAGTTGTGACCTGCACTCTATTTGGGTCAGATATAAACCGAGTTTAGGTGTAGTTTATTTTCGTTGTGCTGACTTTTTACAATCAGTTATAATAACTCGTACTGCGTGGTAGCTAGCACGATGGAGTTTCTATACAGCTGTGTGCGCGCTAAGTTACTGATGTTGAACTTTATGACAGCCTCCCCTGTCATTCTCTCGCCTGTTCAAACTTCAGTCATGAAACTGATCAATGATCGGCTTTTCTCTCTTGTTTGTTTATCGCGCTAAACAACAGCAGCACGTTTAAGCTTGATCAGCTGTTGTTAAATTCATTTGATTTTAATTTCTAGTATCAGCTGATGTTTGCTGGAGCCACAGCTGTAGAAGCGGCTGGTCGAAACCAGGAGATGACCTTACTGAATCATCAGAGCTGAACTGGTGATGGAGAAACAGGTTTACCTTTTTTTTAGGTGACATGAATGAGTTGAAGGGAAGTTATGAACTGTTTCTGAGAGAAATAAACACCGAGCTCCTTTTTTTATTTAGCTGACAGCTGGTAACTGTGCAGGGGCGGATCTAGCAAAGCTTTTGCCAGGGGCCAGGTAGGGCATTAACAGAGAAAGGTGGACACAAAGATATACTTTTCTTTCTTACTCTCATACAGGGAGTGCAGAATTATTAGGCAAGTTGTATTTTTGAGGAATAATTTTATTATTGAACAACAACCATGTTCTCAATGAACCCAAAAACACATTAATATCAAAGCTGAATGTTTTCGGAAGTAGTTTTTAGTTTGTGTTTAGTTTTAGCTATTTTAGGGGATATCTGTGTGTGCAGGTGACTATTACTGTGCATAATTATTAGGCAACTTAACAAAAACAAATATATACCCATTTCAATTATTTATTTTTACCAGTGAAACCAATATAACATCTCCACATTCACAAATATACATTTCTGACATTCAAAACAAAACAAAAACAAATCAGCGACCAATATAGCCACCTTTCTTTGCAAGGACACTCAAAAGCCTGCCATCCATGGATTCTGTCAGTGTTTTGATCTGTTCACCATCAACATTGCGTGCAGCAGCAACCACAGCCTCCCAGACACTGTTCAGAGAGGTGTACTGTTTTCCCTCCTTGTAAATCTCACATTTGATGATGGACCACAGGTTCTCAATGGGGTTCAGATCAGGTGAACAAGGAGGCCATGTCATTAGTTTTTCTTCTTTTAAACCCTTTCTTGCCAGCCACGCTGTGGAGTACTTGGACGCGTGTGATGGAGCATTGTCCTGCATGAAAATCATGTTTTTCTTGAAGGATGCAGACTTTTTCCTGTACCACTGCTTGAAGAAGGTGTCTTCCAGAAACTTGCAGTAGGACTGGGAGTTGAGCTTGACTCCATCCTCAACCCGAAAGGCCCCACAAGCTCACCTTTGATGATACCAGCCCAAACCAGTACTCCACCTCCACCTTGCTGGCGTCTGAGTGGGACTGGAGCTCTCTGCCCTTTACCAATCCAGCCACGGGCCCATCCATCTGGCCCATCAGACTCACTCTCATTTCATCAGTCCATAAAACCTTAGAAAAATCAGTCTTGAGATATTTCTTGGCCCGTCTTGACGTTCAGCTTGTGTGTCTTGTTCAGTGGTGGTCGTCTTTCAGCCTTTCTTACCTTGGCCATGTCTCTGAGTATTGCACACCTTGTGCTTTTGGCACTCCAGTGATGTTGCAGCTCTGAAATATGGCCAACTGGTGGCAAGTGGCATCTTGGCAGCTGCACGCTTGACTTTTCTCAGTTCATGGGCAGTTATTTTGCGCCTTGGTTTTTCCACACGCTTCTTGCGACCCTGTTGACTATTTTGAATGAAACGCTTGATTGTTCGATGATCACGCTTCAGAAGCTTTGCAATTTTAAGACTGCTGCATCCTCTGCAAGATATCTCACTATTTTTGACTTTTCTGAGCCTGTCAAGTCCTTCTTTTGACCCATTTTGCCAAAGGAAAGGAAGTTGCCTAATAATTATGCACACCTGATATAGGGTGTTGATGTCATTAGACCATACCCCTTCTCATTACAGAGATGCACATCACCTAATATGCTTAATTGGTAGTAGGCTTTCGAGCCTATACAGCTTGGAGTAAGACAACATGCATGAAGAGATGATGTGGACAAAATACTCATTTGCCTAATAATTCTGCACTCCCTGTATAAAATATTTAGCTTTTATTAAATAGTTATCTGAATCTTACAACCAAAGTTTGTATAATAATACACAAGATTGGCTGTAGACCATTGTTCATCATTCAGAACACTATGTAAAAATAACAAA